>NC_133398.1:93967655-94313556 GCF_047511655.1 Castor canadensis
AGTCTCTCTTCATTCCAAATATCCCTATTCGGCTGAGTTGAAAAAACTCATGTATCTCTCAAAAGAAAACTATCTGTGTTAGAAGCAGGGGCATCTATCACACTGATTCCCTGTGAGAATTGAGTTATTTTTTGAAAGTAAAAGTTCCTTCTACTTGGGAATTATAAGATAGTAATAGGTTCTTTTTCTTGCCCAGTACTCCTATTGAGCAGAACTGAAGAAACACATATATCACTTCAAAGACAACCATCTATGTTGAAAGCTGCAGCATCTAGCACGTTGTTTCCCTCTGAGAATTGAGTTAGTTTTAGAAAGGAATACTTCCTGCAACTTATGGTTCTCTAAGTAGATGTAGGCTTAGTTTGTCACCTGTAGGCCTATTGATTAGAGTTGATGGAACACATGTATCTCTCAAAAGAGTACCATCTGCGTTCAAAGCTAGAGCATCTAGCACTTGATTCCCTATGAGAATTGAGTGAATTTGTGAAAATAATACTCCCTGCATCTTCAGATTTTCTTTCTAGAGATAGATTCTCGTTGTCCCAAATAGGCTATTCAGCATAGTTGAACAAATGTATGTATCAATCGAAAGAAAATCATCTGTGCTAGAAGCAGGATCATCAAGCACATTGTTTCGGAGTGAGAATTGAATAAGTTTTTGAGAAGAAAACTTGCTGCTACTTAGGTTATTCAAGCTGACGTTAGGCTGTGTTTGTTCCAAATTGCCCTGTTCAGGTCACTTGAATAAACACTTCAATCACTCTAAGGAAAACCATCTATGTTAGAAGCTGCAAAATCAGCAACAAAGTTTCACTCTGAGAATTGAGTACATTTTTGAAAGGAATTCCTCCCATAACTCAGATTTTTCCAGAAGACGATTGACTTTCTTTCTTCCAAGTAGTCATACTCAGCTCAGTTGAAGAAACACATGTATCAACAGGCAGAAAAACATCTGTGTGGGAAGAAGGATCATCTAGCACATTGTTTTCCTGTGAGAATTGAGTTAGATTTTCTAAGGAAAATGTCCCGCTATGTAGGTTACTTAAGGTGGAGGATGGCTCTGATTGGTCCAAATAAGCCTATTCAGTTGAGGTGAAGAAACACATGTATCTATTGAAAGAAAACCATCTGAGTTAGAAGAACGATCATCTGTCACATTGTTTTTTATTTTTGTGACAATTGAGCTATGGTTTGAAAGGAAAACTTCTTGCTACTTTAGGATATCAAGGTGGTGGTAGGCTCTCTTTATTCCAAATAGGCCTACTCAGCAGATTGAAGAAATACATATACCACTGCAAAGATAACCATCTATGTTAGAAGCTGCAGAATTGAGCACATTGTTTGCTTGTGAGAATTGAGTCAGTATTGAAAGGAATTACTCTTGCAAGTTAGACTTTTCGAGGTGGATGTATGCTCTGTTTGTTGCAAATAGCCCTATTCAGATCAGTTGAAGAAAGACATGCATCACTTCAAAGAAGACCATATGTGTGAGAGCTGCAGCATCTAGCACATTGTTTCCCGGTGAGAATTAAATTAGTTTCTGAAAGTAATCCTTCCTCCAACTTATGCTTTTCATGGTTGAGATATGCTGTCTTTGTGCCAAATAGGCCTATTCAGCTGAGTTGAAGAAACAGCTGTACTACTCTAAAGAAAACCATCTATGTTTCAAACTGTACCATCTATCACCTTGTTTCCAAGTGAAAACTGAGTTAATTTTGAAAGGTGTTCCTCCTACAACTTAGATTTTTAACGTTGGAGATAAGCTCTTGTTGTTCCAAAGGGGCATAGTCAGCTCAGTTGAAGAAACCCATGTATCACTGCAAAGAAGAACATCTGTGTTAAAAGCTTCATCATCTAGCACATTGTTTCCCTATGAGAATTGAGTAATTTTTGATAGGAACTCCACCTTCAACTTCGATTATTCAAAGTGGAGATAGGCTCTCTTTGTTTCAAATAGGCCTACTCACCTAAATGGAATGAACACGTTTCTCTAGAAAGAAAACCATCTGTCATGGAAGCCAGATCAAAAGTCACATTGCTTCCCTGTGAGAATTGAGTGAATTTTGGAAAGGAAAACTTCCTGCTACTTAGGTTTCCCAAGGTGTATACAGGCTGTGTTTGTTCCATATTGGGCTGTTCAGCTCAGTTGAAGAAACACATGTGTCACTCCAAAGAAACCATCGATGTTAGAAGCTGCAGCATCTAGCACATTGTTTCCCTGTGAGAACAGACAGTCTTTCTGAAAGCAATACTTCTTGCAAGTTAGGTTTCTCAAGGTGGGGATAGTCTTTCTTGTTTCAAATAGGCCTATTAATCAGAGTTGAAGAAACACATATATCACTGCAGAGAAAACCATGGATGTAAGAATCTGCAAAAACTAGCAAATTGTTTCCCAGTGAGAACTGATTTCTTTTTAGAAGGGTATACTTCTGCAACATAGGTATCTCAAGGTGCAGAAAGGCAGATTTTGTTTGAACTATGTGTATGCAGCTGAGTTGATGTAACACATGTATCTCTCGGATCTCTCGGAAAAAAACCATCTGCGTTAACTCTTTGAGTATTGGACACACGGCTCCCTGTGAGAATTGAGGTACTTTTGGAAAGCAAAAGCTCCTGAAACTTGAATGTTTCTAGGTGGATGTTGCCTCTCTTTGTTCGATATAGGCCTATTCATCTCAGTTGAAGAAATACATGTATCACTAAAAAGAAGACCAAATGTGTTACAGGCTGCAGTATCTAACACATGGTTTCCCTGTGAGAAATGAGTTAGTTTAGGAACGTAAACTTCCTGCAACTTTGCTTTCTCTAGGTGGTGATAGGCTCCCTTTGTTACAAGTAGGCCTATAGTGTTGACTTGAAGAAACACATGTATCTCTCGAAAGGAAACAATCGGTTTTAGTAGCACAATCATACAGCACATTGTTTCCCAGTGAGAAGTGATGTACTTATTGAAAGGAAAACTCCTGCTCCCTGCAATGTTCATGGTGGACATAGGCTCTGTTTGTTCCAAGAAGCTCTACTCAGCTCAGTTGAAAATACACATGTATCACTCCAAAGAAATCATCTCTGTTAGAACCTGTACCATATACCACATTGTTTCCTTAGGAGAATTCAGTTTCTGGTAGAAATACTTCCTGCTAATTAGGTTTGACAAGGAGGTGCTTCACTTTCTTCCAAATAGGCCTGTTAAGCACAGTTGAAGAAACACATGTATCATGCAAAGAAAATCATCTATATTAGAAGTTGCAGCATCTAGAACATTGTTTTCCTTGGAGAACTGAGTGAGTTTCTTAAAGTGATACTTCTTGCAACTTAGGTTTTTCAAGGTGGAGATAAGCTCTTGTTCCAAATATTCCTATTTGGATGAGATGAAGAAACACATGTATCTCTCCAAAGAAAATCATCTGTGTTAGAAGCAGGATCTTCCAGCACCTCATTTCCCTGTCAGAATTGAATTAGTTTTTGAAATTAAAACCTCCTGCTTCTTAGGATTTTCACGAGTAGATATGATCTGTTTGTTCCATGTACGCCTGTTCAGCTGAGTTGAAAAACGGATGTTGTACAGCAAAGAAAGCCATCTGTGTTAGAAGCTGCAGCATCAAGCACATTGTTTCCCTATGAGACCTGAGTTAGTTTCTGAAAGTAATACTTCCTGCAACTTATGTTTTTCAAGGTGGATATAGGCTCTTTTTGTTCCATATAGGCCTATGTAGCTGAGTTGAAGAAACACATGTATCATATCAAAGAAAACCATTTTGGTTAGAAGCTGCAGCATCTAGCTCCATGTTTCCCTGTGAATATTGAGTTAATTTTAGAAAGCAGTACTTCCTGCAACTTAGGTTTCTCAAGGTGGAGATAAACTTACTTTGTTACCAGGATGCCTATTGAGAAGTTTTGATGACACACATGAATCTCTCGAAAGAAAATAATCCGCATTAGAGGCAGGAGTATCTAGCACATTGTCCCCCTCTGAGAACTTAGTTATTTTCTGAAATTAATAGATCCTGAAACGTGGGTTTTAAAGGTGGAGATAGACTCTCTTTGTTCCAAATATCTCTATTCAGCTGAGTTGAAAGAACACATATATCAATTGAAAAAAAAACCACCATTGTTAGATGCAGGATCATTGAGCTTACTGTTTCCCTATTAGATTTCAGTTATTTTTTCCACGAAAAACCTTCTGCTACTTGGCATTTTCAAATAGGCATATTCAGCTCAGTTGAAGAAACACATATGTCACTGCAAAAAAGGCCATGTGTGTTAGTAGCTACAGCATTTAGCACATTGTTTCCCTGTGAGAATTCAGTTCTATTCTGATAGCAATACTTCCTGCAACTTAGGTTTTTCCAGCTGGAGATAGTCTCTCTTCATTCCAAATATCCCTATTCGGCTGAGTTGAAAAAACACATGTATCTCTCAAAAGAAAACAATCTGTGTTAGAAGCAGGGCCATCTATCACACTGATTCCCTGTGAGAATTGAGTTATTTTTTGAAAGTAAAAGTTCCTTCTACTTGGGAATTATAAGATAGTGATAGGTTCTTTTTCTTGCCCAGTACTCCTATTGAGCAGAACTGAAGAAACACATATATCACTTCAAAGACAACCATCTATGTTGAAAGCTGCAGCATCTAGCACGTTGTTTCCCTCTGAGAATTGAGTTAGTTTTAGAAAGGAATACTTCCTGCAACTTATGGTTCTCTAAGTAGATGTAGGCTTAGTTTGTCACCTGTAGGCCTATTGATTAGAGTTGATGGAACACATGTATCTCTCAAAAGAGTACAATCTGCGTTGAAAGCTAGAGCATCTAGCACTTGATTCCGTAGAGAATTGAGTGAATTTGTGAAAATAATACTCCCTGCATCTTCAGATTTTCTTTCTAGAGATAGATTCTCGTTGTCCCAAATAGGCTATTCAGCATAGTTGAACAATTGTATGTATCAATCGAGAGAAAATCATCTGTGCTAGAAGCAGGATCATCAAGCACATTGTTTCGGAGTGAGAATTGAATAAGTTTTTGAGAAGAAAACTTGCTGCTACTTAGGTTATTCAAGCTGACGTTAGGCTGTGTTTGTTCCAAATTGCCCTGTTCATGTCACTTGAATAAACCCTTCAATCACTCTAAGGAAAACCATCTATGTTAGAAGCTGCAAAATCTGCAACAAAGTTTCACTCTGAGAATTGAGTACATTTTTGAAAGGAATTCCTCCCATAACTCAGATTTTTCCAGAAGACGATTGACTTTCTTTCTTCCAAGTAGTCATACTCACCTCAGTTGAAGAAACACATGTATCAACAGGCAGAAAAACATCTGTGTGGGAAGAAGGATCATCTAGCACATTGATTTCCTGTGAGAATTGAGTTAGATTTTCTAAGGAAAATGTCCCGCTATGTAGGTTATTTAAGTTGGACGATGGCTCTGATTGGTCCAAATAAGCCTATTGAGTTGAGGTGAAGAAACACATGTATCCATTGAAAGAAAACCATCTGAGTTAGAAGAACGATCATCTGTCACATTGTTTTTTATTTTTGTGACAATTGAGCTACTGTTTGAAAGGAAAACTTCTTGCTACTTTAGGATATCAAGGTGGTGGTAGGCTCTCTTTATTCCAAATAGGCCTACTCAGCAGATTGAAGAAATACATATACCACTGCAAAGATAACCATCTATGTTAGAAGCTGCAGAATTGAGCACATTGTTTGCTTGTGAGAATTGAGTCAGTATTGAAAGGAATTACTCTTGCACGTTAGACTTTTCGAGGTGGATGTATGCTCTGTTTGTTGCAAATAGCCCTATTCAGATCAGTTGAAGAAAGACATGTATCACTTCAAAGAAGACCATATGTGTGAGAGCTGCAGCATGTAGCACATTGTTTCCCGGTGAGAATTAAATTAGTTTCTGAAAGTAATCCTTCCTCCAACTTATGCTTTTCATGGTTGAGATATGCTGTCTTTGTGCCAAATAGGCCTATTCAGCTGAGTTGAAGAAACAGCTGTACTACTCTAAAGAAAACCATCTATGTTTCAAACTGTACCATCTATCACCTTGTTTCCAAGTGAAAACTGAGTTAATTTTGAAAGGTGTTCCTCCTACAACTTAGATTTTTAACGTTGGAGATAAGCTCTTGTTGTTCCAAAGGGGCATAGTCAGCTCAGTTGAAGAAACCCATGTATCACTGCAAAGAAGAACATCTGTGTTAAAAGCTTCATCATCTAGCACATTGTTTCCCTATGAGAATTGAGTAATTTTTGATAGGAACTCCACCTTCAACTTCGATTATTCAAAGTGGAGATAGGCTCTCTTTGTTTCAAATAGGCCTACTCACCTAAATGGAATGAACACGTTTCTCTAGAAAGAAAACCATCTGTCATGGAAGCCAGATCAAAAGTCACATTGCTTCCCTGTGAGAATTGAGTGAATTTTGGAAAGGAAAACTTCCTGCTACTTAGGTTTTCCAAGGTGTATACAGGCTGTGTTTGTTCCATATTGGGCTGTTCAGCTCAGTTGAAGAAACACATGTGTCACTCCAAAGAAACCATTGATGTTAGAAGCTGCAGCATCTAGCACATTGTTTCCCTGTGAGAACAGAGAGTCTTTCTGAAAGCAATACTTCTTGCAAGTTAGGTTTCTCAAGGTGGGGATAGTCTTTCTTGTTTCAAATAGGCCTATTAATCAGAGTTGAAGAAACACATATATCACTGCAGAGAAAACCATGGATGTAAGAATCTGAAAAAATTAGCAAATTGTTTCCCAGTGAGAATTGATTTCTTTTTAGAAGGGTATACTTCTGCAACATAGGTATCTCAAGGTGCAGAAAGGCAGATTTTGTTTGAACTATGTGTATGCAGCTGAGTTGATGTAACACATGTATCTCTCGGATCTCTCGGAAAAAAACCATCTGCGTTAACTCTTTGAGTATTGGACACACTGCTCCCTGTGAGAATTGAGGTAGTTTTGGAAAGCAAAAGCTCCTGAAACTTGAATGTTTCTAGGTGGATGTTGCCTCTCTTTGTTCGATATAGGCCTATTCATCTCAGTTGAAGAAATACATGTATCACTAAAAAGAAGACCAAATGTGTTACAAGCTGCAGTATCTAACACATGGTTTCCCTGTGAGAAATGAGTTAGTTTAGGAACGTAAACTTCCTGCAACTTTGCTTTCTCTAGGTGGAGATAGGCTCCCTTTGTTACAAGTAGGCCTATACTGTTGACTTGAAGAAACACATGTATCTCTCGAAAGAAAACAATCGGTTTTAGAAGCAGAATCCTAGAGCACATTGTTTCCCAGTGAGAAGTGATGTACTTATTGAAAGGAAAACTCCTGCTCCCTGCAATGTTCATGGTGGACATAGGCTCTGTTTGTTCCAAGAAGCTCTATTCAGCTCAGTTGAAAATACACATGTATCACTCCAAAGAAATCATCTCTGTTAGAACCTGTACCATATACCACATTGTTTCCTTAGGAGAATTCAGTTTCTGGTAGAAATACTTCCTGCTAATTAGGTTTGACAAGGAGGTGCTTCACTTTCTTCCAAATAGGCCTGTTAAGCACAGTTGAAGAAACACATGTATCATGCAAAGAAAATCATCTATATTAGAAGTTGCAGCATCCAGAACATTGTTTTCCTTGGAGAACTGAGTGAGTTTCTTAAAGTGATACTTCTTGCAACTTAGGTTTTTCAAGGTGGAGATAAGCTCTTGTTCCAAATATTCCTATTTAGATGAGATGAAGAAACACATGTATCTCTCCAAAGAAAATCATCTGTGTTAGAAGCAGGATCTTCCAGCACCTCATTTCAATCTCAGAATTGATTTAGTTTTTGAAAGGAAAACCTCCTGCTTCTTAATTTTTTCATGAGTAGATATGATCTGTTTGTTCCATGTACGCCTGTTCAGCTGAGTTGAAAAATGGATGTTGTACAGCAAAGAAAGCCATCTGTGTTAGAAGCTGCAGCATCAAGCACATTGTTTCCCTATGAGACCTGAGTTAGTTTCTGAAAGTAATACTTCCTGCAACTTATGTTTTTCAAGGTGGATATAGGCTCTTTTTTTTCCATATAGGCCTATGTAGCTGAGTTGAAGAAACACATGTATCATATCAAAGAAAACCATTTTGGTTAGAAGCTGCAGCATCTAGCTCCATGTTTCCCTGTGAATATTGAGTTAATTTTAGAAAGCAGTACTTCCTGCAACTTAGGTTTCTCAAGGTGGAGATAAACTTACTTTGTTACCAGGATGCCTATTGAGAAGTTTTGATGACACACATGAATCTCTCGAAAGAAAATAATCCGCATTAGAGGCAGGAGTATCTAGCACATTGTCCCCCTCTGAGAACTTAGTTATTTTCTGAAATTAATAGATCCTGAAACGTGGGTTTTAAAGGTGGAGATAGACTCTCTTTGTTCCAAATATCTCTATTCAGCTGAGTTGAAAGAACACATATATCAATTGAAAAAAAAAACCACCATTGTTAGATGCAGGATCATTGAGCTTACTGTTTCCCTATTAGATTTCAGTTATTTTTTCCACGAAAAACCTTCTGCTACTTGGCATTTTCAAATAGGCATATTCAGCTCAGTTGAAGAAACACATATGTCACTGCAAAAAAGGCCATGTGTGTTAGTAGCTACAGCATTTAGCACATTGTTTCCCTGTGAGAATTCAGTTCTATTCTGATAGCAATACTTCCTGCAACTTAGGTTTTTCCAGCTGGAGATAGTCTCTCTTCATTCCAAATATCCCTATTCGGCTGAGTTGAAAAAACTCATGTATCTCTCAAAAGAAAACTATCTGTGTTAGAAGCAGGGGCATCTATCACACTGATTCCCTATGAGAATTGAGTTATTTTTTGAAAGTAAAAGTTCCTTCTACTTGGGAATTATAAGATAGTGATAGGTTCTTTTTCTTGCCCAGTACTCCTATTGAGCAGAACTGAAGAAACACATATATCACTTCAAAGACAACCATCTATGTTGAAAGCTGCAGCATCTAGCACGTTGTTTCCCTCTGAGAATTGAGTTAGTTTTAGAAAGGAATACTTCCTGCAACTTATGGTTCTCTAAGTAGATGTAGGCTTAGTTTGTCACCTGTAGGCCTATTGATTAGAGTTGATGGAACACATGTATCTCTCAAAAGAGTACAATCTGCGTTGAAAGCTAGAGCATCTAGCACTTGATTATCTATGAGAATTGAGTGAATTTGTGAAAATAATACTCCCTGCATCTTCAGATTTTCTTTCTAGAGATAGATTCTCGTTGTCCCAAATAGGCTATTCAGCATAGTTGAACAATTGTATGTATCAATCGAGAGAAAATCATCTGTGCTAGAAGCAGGATCATCAAGCACATTGTTTCGGAGTGAGAATTGAATAAGTTTTTGAGAAGAAAACTTGCTGCTACTTAGGTTATTCAAGCTGACGTTAGGCTGTGTTTGTTCCAAATTGCCCTGTTCAGGTCACTTGAATAAACCCTTCAATCACTCTAAGGAAAACCATCTATGTTAGAAGCTGCAAAATCTGCAACAAAGTTTCACTCTGAGAATTGAGTACATTTTTGAAAGGAATTCCTCCCATAACTCAGATTTTTCCAGAAGACGATTGACTTTCTTTCTTCCAAGTAGTCATACTCACCTCAGTTGAAGAAACACATGTATCAACAGGCAGAAAAACATCTGTGTGGGAAGAAGGATCATCTAGCACATTGATTTCCTGTGAGAATTGAGTTAGATTTTCTAAGGAAAATGTCCCGCTATGTAGGTTATTTAAGTTGGAGGATGGCTCTGATTGGTCCAAATAAGCCTATTGAGTTGAGGTGAAGAAACACATGTATCCATTGAAAGAAAACCATCTGAGTTAGAAGAACGATCATCTGTCACATTGTTTTTTATTTTTGTGACAATTGAGCTACTGTTTGAAAGGAAAACTTCTTGCTACTTTAGGATATCAAGGTGGTGGTAGGCTCTCTTTATTCCAAATAGGCCTACTCAGCAGATTGAAGAAATACATATACCACTGCAAAGATAACCATCTATGTTAGAAGCTGCAGAATTGAGCACATTGTTTGCTTGTGAGAATTGAGTCAGTATTGAAAGGAATTACTCTTGCAAGTTAGACTTTTCGAGGTGGATGTATGCTCTGTTTGTTGCAAATAGCCCTATTCAGATCAGTTGAAGAAAGACATGTATCACTTCAAAGAAGACCATATGTGTGAGAGCTGCAGCATGTAGCACATTGTTTCCCGGTGAGAATTAAATTAGTTTCTGAAAGTAATCCTTCCTCCAACTTATGCTTTTCATGGTTGAGATATGCTGTCTTTGTGCCAAATAGGCCTATTCAGCTGAGTTGAAGAAACAGCTGTACTACTCTAAAGAAAACCATCTATGTTTCAAACTGTACCATCTATCACCTTGTTTCCAAGTGAAAACTGAGTTAATTTTGAAAGGTGTTCCTCCTACAACTTAGATTTTTAACGTTGGAGATAAGCTCTTGTTGTTCCAAAGGGGCATAGTCAGCTCAGTTGAAGAAACCCATGTATCACTGCAAAGAAGAACATCTGTGTTAAAAGCTTCATCATCTAGCACATTGTTTCCCTATGAGAATTGAGTAATTTTTGATAGGAACTCCACCTTCAACTTCGATTATTCAAAGTGGAGATAGGCTCTCTTTGTTTCAAATAGGCCTACTCACCTAAATGGAATGAACACGTTTCTCTAGAAAGAAAACCATCTGTCATGGAAGCCAGATCAAAAGTCACATTGCTTCCCTGTGAGAATTGAGTGAATTTTGGAAAGGAAAACTTCCTGCTACTTAGGTTTTCCAAGGTGTATACAGGCTGTGTTTGTTCCATATTGGGCTGTTCAGCTCAGTTGAAGAAACACATGTGTCACTCCAAAGAAACCATTGATGTTAGAAGCTGCAGCATCTAGCACATTGTTTCCCTGTGAGAACAGAGAGTCTTTCTGAAAGCAATACTTCTTGCAAGTTAGGTTTCTCAAGGTGGGGATAGTCTTTCTTGTTTCAAATAGGCCTATTAATCAGAGTTGAAGAAACACATATATCACTGCAGAGAAAACCATGGATGTAAGAATCTGAAAAAATTAGCAAATTGTTTCCCAGTGAGAATTGATTTCTTTTTAGAAGGGTATACTTCTGCAACATAGGTATCTCAAGGTGCAGAAAGGCAGATTTTGTTTGAACTATGTGTATGCAGCTGAGTTGATGTAACACATGTATCTCTCGGATCTCTCGGAAAAAAACCATCTGCGTTAACTCTTTGAGTATTGGACACACTGCTCCCTGTGAGAATTGAGGTAGTTTTGGAAAGCAAAAGCTCCTGAAACTTGAATGTTTCTAGGTGGATGTTGCCTCTCTTTGTTCGATATAGGCCTATTCATCTCAGTTGAAGAAATACATGTATCACTAAAAAGAAGACCAAATGTGTTACAAGCTGCAGTATCTAACACATGGTTTCCCTGTGAGAAATGAGTTAGTTTAGGAACGTAAACTTCCTGCAACTTTGCTTTCTCTAGGTGGAGATAGGCTCCCTTTGTTACAAGTAGGCCTATACTGTTGACTTGAAGAAACACATGTATCTCTCGAAAGAAAACAATCGGTTTTAGAAGCAGAATCCTAGAGCACATTGTTTCCCAGTGAGAAGTGATGTACTTATTGAAAGGAAAACTCCTGCTCCCTGCAATGTTCATGGTGGACATAGGCTCTGTTTGTTCCAAGAAGCTCTATTCAGCTCAGTTGAAAATACACATGTATCACTCCAAAGAAATCATCTCTGTTAGAACCTGTACCATATACCACATTGTTTCCTTAGGAGAATTCAGTTTCTGGTAGAAATACTTCCTGCTAATTAGGTTTGACAAGGAGGTGCTTCACTTTCTTCCAAATAGGCCTGTTAAGCACAGTTGAAGAAACACATGTATCATGCAAAGAAAATCATCTATATTAGAAGTTGCAGCATCCAGAACATTGTTTTCCTTGGAGAACTGAGTGAGTTTCTTAAAGTGATACTTCTTGCAACTTAGGTTTTTCAAGGTGGAGATAAGCTCTTGTTCCAAATATTCCTATTTAGATGAGATGAAGAAACACATGTATCTCTCCAAAGAAAATCATCTGTGTTAGAAGCAGGATCTTCCAGCACCTCATTTCAATCTCAGAATTGATTTAGTTTTTGAAAGGAAAACCTCCTGCTTCTTAATTTTTTCATGAGTAGATATGATCTGTTTGTTCCATGTACGCCTGTTCAGCTGAGTTGAAAAATGGATGTTGTACAGCAAAGAAAGCCATCTGTGTTAGAAGCTGCAGCATCAAGCACATTGTTTCCCTATGAGACCTGAGTTAGTTTCTGAAAGTAATACTTCCTGCAACTTATGTTTTTCAAGGTGGATATAGGCTCTTTTTTTTCCATATAGGCCTATGTAGCTGAGTTGAAGAAACACATGTATCATATCAAAGAAAACCATTTTGGTTAGAAGCTGCAGCATCTAGCTCCATGTTTCCCTGTGAATATTGAGTTAATTTTAGAAAGCAGTACTTCCTGCAACTTAGGTTTCTCAAGGTGGAGATAAACTTACTTTGTTACCAGGATGCCTATTGAGAAGTTTTGATGACACACATGAATCTCTCGAAAGAAAATAATCCGCATTAGAGGCAGGAGTATCTAGCACATTGTCCCCCTCTGAGAACTTAGTTATTTTCTGAAATTAATAGATCCTGAAACGTGGGTTTTAAAGGTGGAGATAGACTCTCTTTGTTCCAAATATCTCTATTCAGCTGAGTTGAAAGAACACATATATCAATTGAAAAAAAAAACCACCATTGTTAGATGCAGGATCATTGAGCTTACTGTTTCCCTATTAGATTTCAGTTATTTTTTCCACGAAAAACCTTCTGCTACTTGGCATTTTCAAATAGGCATATTCAGCTCAGTTGAAGAAACACATATGTCACTGCAAAAAAGGCCATGTGTGTTAGTAGCTACAGCATTTAGCACATTGTTTCCCTGTGAGAATTCAGTTCTATTCTGATAGCAATACTTCCTGCAACTTAGGTTTTTCCAGCTGGAGATAGTCTCTCTTCATTCCAAATATCCCTATTCGGCTGAGTTGAAAAAACTCATGTATCTCTCAAAAGAAAACTATCTGTGTTAGAAGCAGGGGCATCTATCACACTGATTCCCTATGAGAATTGAGTTATTTTTTGAAAGTAAAAGTTCCTTCTACTTGGGAATTATAAGATAGTGATAGGTTCTTTTTCTTGCCCAGTACTCCTATTGAGCAGAACTGAAGAAACACATATATCACTTCAAAGACAACCATCTATGTTGAAAGCTGCAGCATCTAGCACGTTGTTTCCCTCTGAGAATTGAGTTAGTTTTAGAAAGGAATACTTCCTGCAACTTATGGTTCTCTAAGTAGATGTAGGCTTAGTTTGTCACCTGTAGGCCTATTGATTAGAGTTGATGGAACACATGTATCTCTCAAAAGAGTACAATCTGCGTTGAAAGCTAGAGCATCTAGCACTTGATTATCTATGAGAATTGAGTGAATTTGTGAAAATAATACTCCCTGCATCTTCAGATTTTCTTTCTAGAGATAGATTCTCGTTGTCCCAAATAGGCTATTCAGCATAGTTGAACAATTGTATGTATCAATCGAGAGAAAATCATCTGTGCTAGAAGCAGGATCATCAAGCACATTGTTTCGGAGTGAGAATTGAATAAGTTTTTGAGAAG
The DNA here is from genome assembly GCF_047511655.1 of Castor canadensis. Taxonomy (NCBI): domain Eukaryota; kingdom Metazoa; phylum Chordata; class Mammalia; order Rodentia; family Castoridae; genus Castor; species Castor canadensis. The sequence continues at coordinate 93,981,397 of NC_133398.1, forward strand.
AAAACTTGCTGCTACTTAGGTTATTCAAGCTGACGTTAGGCTGTGTTTGTTCCAAATTGCCCTGTTCAGGTCACTTGAATAAACCCTTCAATCACTCTAAGGAAAACCATCTATGTTAGAAGCTGCAAAATCTGCAACAAAGTTTCACTCTGAGAATTGAGTACATTTTTGAAAGGAATTCCTCCCATAACTCAGATTTTTCCAGAAGACGATTGACTTTCTTTCTTCCAAGTAGTCATACTCACCTCAGTTGAAGAAACACATGTATCAACAGGCAGAAAAACATCTGTGTGGGAAGAAGGATCATCTAGCACATTGATTTCCTGTGAGAATTGAGTTAGATTTTCTAAGGAAAATGTCCCGCTATGTAGGTTATTTAAGTTGGAGGATGGCTCTGATTGGTCCAAATAAGCCTATTGAGTTGAGGTGAAGAAACACATGTATCCATTGAAAGAAAACCATCTGAGTTAGAAGAACGATCATCTGTCACATTGTTTTTTATTTTTGTGACAATTGAGCTACTGTTTGAAAGGAAAACTTCTTGCTACTTTAGGATATCAAGGTGGTGGTAGGCTCTCTTTATTCCAAATAGGCCTACTCAGCAGATTGAAGAAATACATATACCACTGCAAAGATAACCATCTATGTTAGAAGCTGCAGAATTGAGCACATTGTTTGCTTGTGAGAATTGAGTCAGTATTGAAAGGAATTACTCTTGCAAGTTAGACTTTTCGAGGTGGATGTATGCTCTGTTTGTTGCAAATAGCCCTATTCAGATCAGTTGAAGAAAGACATGTATCACTTCAAAGAAGACCATATGTGTGAGAGCTGCAGCATGTAGCACATTGTTTCCCGGTGAGAATTAAATTAGTTTCTGAAAGTAATCCTTCCTCCAACTTATGCTTTTCATGGTTGAGATATGCTGTCTTTGTGCCAAATAGGCCTATTCAGCTGAGTTGAAGAAACAGCTGTACTACTCTAAAGAAAACCATCTATGTTTCAAACTGTACCATCTATCACCTTGTTTCCAAGTGAAAACTGAGTTAATTTTGAAAGGTGTTCCTCCTACAACTTAGATTTTTAACGTTGGAGATAAGCTCTTGTTGTTCCAAAGGGGCATAGTCAGCTCAGTTGAAGAAACCCATGTATCACTGCAAAGAAGAACATCTGTGTTAAAAGCTTCATCATCTAGCACATTGTTTCCCTATGAGAATTGAGTAATTTTTGATAGGAACTCCACCTTCAACTTCGATTATTCAAAGTGGAGATAGGCTCTCTTTGTTTCAAATAGGCCTACTCACCTAAATGGAATGAACACGTTTCTCTAGAAAGAAAACCATCTGTCATGGAAGCCAGATCAAAAGTCACATTGCTTCCCTGTGAGAATTGAGTGAATTTTGGAAAGGAAAACTTCCTGCTACTTAGGTTTTCCAAGGTGTATACAGGCTGTGTTTGTTCCATATTGGGCTGTTCAGCTCAGTTGAAGAAACACATGTGTCACTCCAAAGAAACCATTGATGTTAGAAGCTGCAGCATCTAGCACATTGTTTCCCTGTGAGAACAGAGAGTCTTTCTGAAAGCAATACTTCTTGCAAGTTAGGTTTCTCAAGGTGGGGATAGTCTTTCTTGTTTCAAATAGGCCTATTAATCAGAGTTGAAGAAACACATATATCACTGCAGAGAAAACCATGGATGTAAGAATCTGAAAAAATTAGCAAATTGTTTCCCAGTGAGAATTGATTTCTTTTTAGAAGGGTATACTTCTGCAACATAGGTATCTCAAGGTGCAGAAAGGCAGATTTTGTTTGAACTATGTGTATGCAGCTGAGTTGATGTAACACATGTATCTCTCGGATCTCTCGGAAAAAAACCATCTGCGTTAAGTCTTTGAGTATTGGACACACTGCTCCCTGTGAGAATTGAGGTAGTTTTGGAAAGCAAAAGCTCCTGAAACTTGAATGTTTCTAGGTGGATGTTGCCTCTCTTTGTTCGATATAGGCCTATTCATCTCAGTTGAAGAAATACATGTATCACTAAAAAGAAGACCAAATGTGTTACAAGCTGCAGTATCTAACACATGGTTTCCCTGTGAGAAATGAGTTAGTTTAGGAACGTAAACTTCCTGCAACTTTGCTTTCTCTAGGTGGAGATAGGCTCCCTTTGTTACAAGTAGGCCTATACTGTTGACTTGAAGAAACACATGTATCTCTCGAAAGAAAACAATCGGTTTTAGAAGCAGAATCCTAGAGCACATTGTTTCCCAGTGAGAAGTGATGTACTTATTGAAAGGAAAACTCCTGCTCCCTGCAATGTTCATGGTGGACATAGGCTCTGTTTGTTCCAAGAAGCTCTATTCAGCTCAGTTGAAAATACACATGTATCACTCCAAAGAAATCATCTCTGTTAGAACCTGTACCATATACCACATTGTTTCCTTAGGAGAATTCAGTTTCTGGTAGAAATACTTCCTGCTAATTAGGTTTGACAAGGAGGTGCTTCACTTTCTTCCAAATAGGCCTGTTAAGCACAGTTGAAGAAACACATGTATCATGCAAAGAAAATCATCTATATTAGAAGTTGCAGCATCCAGAACATTGTTTTCCTTGGAGAACTGAGTGAGTTTCTTAAAGTGATACTTCTTGCAACTTAGGTTTTTCAAGGTGGAGATAAGCTCTTGTTCCAAATATTCCTATTTAGATGAGATGAAGAAACACATGTATCTCTCCAAAGAAAATCATCTGTGTTAGAAGCAGGATCTTCCAGCACCTCATTTCAATCTCAGAATTGATTTAGTTTTTGAAAGGAAAACCTCCTGCTTCTTAATTTTTTCATGAGTAGATATGATCTGTTTGTTCCATGTACGCCTGTTCAGCTGAGTTGAAAAATGGATGTTGTACAGCAAAGAAAGCCATCTGTGTTAGAAGCTGCAGCATCAAGCACATTGTTTCCCTATGAGACCTGAGTTAGTTTCTGAAAGTAATACTTCCTGCAACTTATGTTTTTCAAGGTGGATATAGGCTCTTTTTTTTCCATATAGGCCTATGTAGCTGAGTTGAAGAAACACATGTATCATATCAAAGAAAACCATTTTGGTTAGAAGCTGCAGCATCTAGCTCCATGTTTCCCTGTGAATATTGAGTTAATTTTAGAAAGCAGTACTTCCTGCAACTTAGGTTTCTCAAGGTGGAGATAAACTTACTTTGTTACCAGGATGCCTATTGAGAAGTTTTGATGACACACATGAATCTCTCGAAAGAAAATAATCCGCATTAGAGGCAGGAGTATCTAGCACATTGTCCCCCTCTGAGAACTTAGTTATTTTCTGAAATTAATAGATCCTGAAACGTGGGTTTTAAAGGTGGAGATAGACTCTCTTTGTTCCAAATATCTCTATTCAGCTGAGTTGAAAGAACACATATATCAATTGAAAAAAAAAACCACCATTGTTAGATGCAGGATCATTGAGCTTACTGTTTCCCTATTAGATTTCAGTTATTTTTTCCACGAAAAACCTTCTGCTACTTGGCATTTTCAAATAGGCATATTCAGCTCAGTTGAAGAAACACATATGTCACTGCAAAAAAGGCCATGTGTGTTAGTAGCTACAGCATTTAGCACATTGTTTCCCTGTGAGAATTCAGTTCTATTCTGATAGCAATACTTCCTGCAACTTAGGTTTTTCCAGCTGGAGATAGTCTCTCTTCATTCCAAATATCCCTATTCGGCTGAGTTGAAAAAACTCATGTATCTCTCAAAAGAAAACTATCTGTGTTAGAAGCAGGGGCATCTATCACACTGATTCCCTATGAGAATTGAGTTATTTTTTGAAAGTAAAAGTTCCTTCTACTTGGGAATTATAAGATAGTGATAGGTTCTTTTTCTTGCCCAGTACTCCTATTGAGCAGAACTGAAGAAACACATATATCACTTCAAAGACAACCATCTATGTTGAAAGCTGCAGCATCTAGCACGTTGTTTCCCTCTGAGAATTGAGTTAGTTTTAGAAAGGAATACTTCCTGCAACTTATGGTTCTCTAAGTAGATGTAGGCTTAGTTTGTCACCTGTAGGCCTATTGATTAGAGTTGATGGAACACATGTATCTCTCAAAAGAGTACAATCTGCGTTGAAAGCTAGAGCATCTAGCACTTGATTATCTATGAGAATTGAGTGAATTTGTGAAAATAATACTCCCTGCATCTTCAGATTTTCTTTCTAGAGATAGATTCTCGTTGTCCCAAATAGGCTATTCAGCATAGTTGAACAATTGTATGTATCAATCGAGAGAAAATCATCTGTGCTAGAAGCAGGATCATCAAGCACATTGTTTCGGAGTGAGAATTGAATAAGTTTTTGAGAAGAAAACTTGCTGCTACTTAGGTTATTCAAGCTGACGTTAGGCTGTGTTTGTTCCAAATTGCCCTGTTCAGGTCACTTGAATAAACCCTTCAATCACTCTAAGGAAAACCATCTATGTTAGAAGCTGCAAAATCTGCAACAAAGTTTCACTCTGAGAATTGAGTACATTTTTGAAAGGAATTCCTCCCATAACTCAGATTTTTCCAGAAGACGATTGACTTTCTTTCTTCCAAGTAGTCATACTCACCTCAGTTGAAGAAACACATGTATCAACAGGCAGAAAAACATCTGTGTGGGAAGAAGGATCATCTAGCACATTGATTTCCTGTGAGAATTGAGTTAGATTTTCTAAGGAAAATGTCCCGCTATGTAGGTTATTTAAGTTGGAGGATGGCTCTGATTGGTCCAAATAAGCCTATTGAGTTGAGGTGAAGAAACACATGTATCCATTGAAAGAAAACCATCTGAGTTAGAAGAACGATCATCTGTCACATTGTTTTTTATTTTTGTGACAATTGAGCTACTGTTTGAAAGGAAAACTTCTTGCTACTTTAGGATATCAAGGTGGTGGTAGGCTCTCTTTATTCCAAATAGGCCTACTCAGCAGATTGAAGAAATACATATACCACTGCAAAGATAACCATCTATGTTAGAAGCTGCAGAATTGAGCACATTGTTTGCTTGTGAGAATTGAGTCAGTATTGAAAGGAATTACTCTTGCAAGTTAGACTTTTCGAGGTGGATGTATGCTCTGTTTGTTGCAAATAGCCCTATTCAGATCAGTTGAAGAAAGACATGTATCACTTCAAAGAAGACCATATGTGTGAGAGCTGCAGCATGTAGCACATTGTTTCCCGGTGAGAATTAAATTAGTTTCTGAAAGTAATCCTTCCTCCAACTTATGCTTTTCATGGTTGAGATATGCTGTCTTTGTGCCAAATAGGCCTATTCAGCTGAGTTGAAGAAACAGCTGTACTACTCTAAAGAAAACCATCTATGTTTCAAACTGTACCATCTATCACCTTGTTTCCAAGTGAAAACTGAGTTAATTTTGAAAGGTGTTCCTCCTACAACTTAGATTTTTAACGTTGGAGATAAGCTCTTGTTGTTCCAAAGGGGCATAGTCAGCTCAGTTGAAGAAACCCATGTATCACTGCAAAGAAGAACATCTGTGTTAAAAGCTTCATCATCTAGCACATTGTTTCCCTATGAGAATTGAGTAATTTTTGATAGGAACTCCACCTTCAACTTCGATTATTCAAAGTGGAGATAGGCTCTCTTTGTTTCAAATAGGCCTACTCACCTAAATGGAATGAACACGTTTCTCTAGAAAGAAAACCATCTGTCATGGAAGCCAGATCAAAAGTCACATTGCTTCCCTGTGAGAATTGAGTGAATTTTGGAAAGGAAAACTTCCTGCTACTTAGGTTTTCCAAGGTGTATACAGGCTGTGTTTGTTCCATATTGGGCTGTTCAGCTCAGTTGAAGAAACACATGTGTCACTCCAAAGAAACCATTGATGTTAGAAGCTGCAGCATCTAGCACATTGTTTCCCTGTGAGAACAGAGAGTCTTTCTGAAAGCAATACTTCTTGCAAGTTAGGTTTCTCAAGGTGGGGATAGTCTTTCTTGTTTCAAATAGGCCTATTAATCAGAGTTGAAGAAACACATATATCACTGCAGAGAAAACCATGGATGTAAGAATCTGAAAAAATTAGCAAATTGTTTCCCAGTGAGAATTGATTTCTTTTTAGAAGGGTATACTTCTGCAACATAGGTATCTCAAGGTGCAGAAAGGCAGATTTTGTTTGAACTATGTGTATGCAGCTGAGTTGATGTAACACATGTATCTCTCGGATCTCTCGGAAAAAAACCATCTGCGTTAAGTCTTTGAGTATTGGACACACTGCTCCCTGTGAGAATTGAGGTAGTTTTGGAAAGCAAAAGCTCCTGAAACTTGAATGTTTCTAGGTGGATGTTGCCTCTCTTTGTTCGATATAGGCCTATTCATCTCAGTTGAAGAAATACATGTATCACTAAAAAGAAGACCAAATGTGTTACAAGCTGCAGTATCTAACACATGGTTTCCCTGTGAGAAATGAGTTAGTTTAGGAACGTAAACTTCCTGCAACTTTGCTTTCTCTAGGTGGAGATAGGCTCCCTTTGTTACAAGTAGGCCTATACTGTTGACTTGAAGAAACACATGTATCTCTCGAAAGAAAACAATCGGTTTTAGAAGCAGAATCCTAGAGCACATTGTTTCCCAGTGAGAAGTGATGTACTTATTGAAAGGAAAACTCCTGCTCCCTGCAATGTTCATGGTGGACATAGGCTCTGTTTGTTCCAAGAAGCTCTATTCAGCTCAGTTGAAAATACACATGTATCACTCCAAAGAAATCATCTCTGTTAGAACCTGTACCATATACCACATTGTTTCCTTAGGAGAATTCAGTTTCTGGTAGAAATACTTCCTGCTAATTAGGTTTGACAAGGAGGTGCTTCACTTTCTTCCAAATAGGCCTGTTAAGCACAGTTGAAGAAACACATGTATCATGCAAAGAAAATCATCTATATTAGAAGTTGCAGCATCCAGAACATTGTTTTCCTTGGAGAACTGAGTGAGTTTCTTAAAGTGATACTTCTTGCAACTTAGGTTTTTCAAGGTGGAGATAAGCTCTTGTTCCAAATATTCCTATTTAGATGAGATGAAGAAACACATGTATCTCTCCAAAGAAAATCATCTGTGTTAGAAGCAGGATCTTCCAGCACCTCATTTCAATCTCAGAATTGATTTAGTTTTTGAAAGGAAAACCTCCTGCTTCTTAATTTTTTCATGAGTAGATATGATCTGTTTGTTCCATGTACGCCTGTTCAGCTGAGTTGAAAAATGGATGTTGTACAGCAAAGAAAGCCATCTGTGTTAGAAGCTGCAGCATCAAGCACATTGTTTCCCTATGAGACCTGAGTTAGTTTCTGAAAGTAATACTTCCTGCAACTTATGTTTTTCAAGGTGGATATAGGCTCTTTTTTTTCCATATAGGCCTATGTAGCTGAGTTGAAGAAACACATGTATCATATCAAAGAAAACCATTTTGGTTAGAAGCTGCAGCATCTAGCTCCATGTTTCCCTGTGAATATTGAGTTAATTTTAGAAAGCAGTACTTCCTGCAACTTAGGTTTCTCAAGGTGGAGATAAACTTACTTTGTTACCAGGATGCCTATTGAGAAGTTTTGATGACACACATGAATCTCTCGAAAGAAAATAATCCGCATTAGAGGCAGGAGTATCTAGCACATTGTCCCCCTCTGAGAACTTAGTTATTTTCTGAAATTAATAGATCCTGAAACGTGGGTTTTAAAGGTGGAGATAGACTCTCTTTGTTCCAAATATCTCTATTCAGCTGAGTTGAAAGAACACATATATCAATTGAAAAAAAAAAACCACCATTGTTAGATGCAGGATCATTGAGCTTACTGTTTCCCTATTAGATTTCAGTTATTTTTTCCACGAAAAACCTTCTGCTACTTGGCATTTTCAAATAGGCATATTCAGCTCAGTTGAAGAAACACATATGTCACTGCAAAAAAGGCCATGTGTGTTAGTAGCTACAGCATTTAGCACATTGTTTCCCTGTGAGAATTCAGTTCTATTCTGATAGCAATACTTCCTGCAACTTAGGTTTTTCCAGCTGGAGATAGTCTCTCTTCATTCCAAATATCCCTATTCGGCTGAGTTGAAAAAACTCATGTATCTCTCAAAAGAAAACTATCTGTGTTAGAAGCAGGGGCATCTATCACACTGATTCCCTGTGAGAATTGAGTTATTTTTTGAAAGTAAAAGTTCCTTCTACTTGGGAATCATAAGATAGTGATAGGTTCTTTTTCTTGCCCAGTACTCCTATTGAGCAGAACTGAAGAAACACATATATCACTTCAAAGACAACCATCTATGTTGAAAGCTGCAGCATCTAGCACGTTGTTTCCCTCTGAGAATTGAGTTAGTTTTAGAAAGGAATACTTCCTGCAACTTATGGTTCTCTAAGTAGATGTAGGCTTAGTTTGTCACCTGTAGGCCTATTGATTAGAGTTGATGGAACACATGTATCTCTCAAAAGAGTACAATCTGCATTGAAAGCTAGAGCATCTAGCACTTGATTATCTATGAGAATTGAGTGAATTTGTGAAAATAATATTCCCTGCATCTTCAGATTTTCTTTCTAGAGATAGATTCTCGTTGTCCCAAATAGGCTATTCAGCATAGTTGAACAATTGTATGTATCAATCGAGAGAAAATCATCTGTGCTAGAAGCAGGATCATCAAGCACATTGTTTCGGAGTGAGAATTGAATAAGTTTTTGAGAAGAAAACTTGCTGCTACTTAGGTTATTCAAGCTGACGTTAGGCTGTGTTTGTTCCAAATTGCCCTGTTCAGGTCACTTGAATAAACCCTTCAATCACTCTAAGGAAAACCATCTATGTTAGAAGCTGCAAAATCTGCAACAAAGTTTCACTCTGAGAATTGAGTACATTTTTGAAAGGAATTCCTCCCATAACTCAGATTTTTCCAGAAGACGATTGACTTTCTTTCTTCCAAGTAGTCATACTCACCTCAGTTGAAGAAACACATGTATCAACAGGCAGAAAAACATCTGTGTGGGAAGAAGGATCATCTAGCACATTGATTTCCTGTGAGAATTGAGTTAGATTTTCTAAGGAAAATGTCCCGCTATGTAGGTTATTTAAGTTGGAGGATGGCTCTGATTGGTCCAAATAAGCCTATTGAGTTGAGGTGAAGAAACACATGTATCCATTGAAAGAAAACCATCTGAGTTAGAAGAACGATCATCTGTCACATTGTTTTTTATTTTTGTGACAATTGAGCTACTGTTTGAAAGGAAAACTTCTTGCTACTTTAGGATATCAAGGTGGTGGTAGGCTCTCTTTATTCCAAATAGGCCTACTCAGCAGATTGAAGAAATACATATACCACTGCAAAGATAACCATCTATGTTAGAAGCTGCAGAATTGAGCACATTGTTTGCTTGTGAGAATTGAGTCAGTATTGAAAGGAATTACTCTTGCAAGTTAGACTTTTCGAGGTGGATGTATGCTCTGTTTGTTGCAAATAGCCCTATTCAGATCAGTTGAAGAAAGACATGTATCACTTCAAAGAAGACCATATGTGTGAGAGCTGCAGCATGTAGCACATTGTTTCCCGGTGAGAATTAAATTAGTTTCTGAAAGTAATCCTTCCTCCAACTTATGCTTTTCATGGTTGAGATATGCTGTCTTTGTGCCAAATAGGCCTATTCAGCTGAGTTGAAGAAACAGCTGTACTACTCTAAAGAAAACCATCTATGTTTCAAACTGTACCATCTATCACCTTGTTTCCAAGTGAAAACTGAGTTAATTTTGAAAGGTGTTCCTCCTACAACTTAGATTTTTAACGTTGGAGATAAGCTCTTGTTGTTCCAAAGGGGCATAGTCAGCTCAGTTGAAGAAACCCATGTATCACTGCAAAGAAGAACATCTGTGTTAAAAGCTTCATCATCTAGCACATTGTTTCCCTATGAGAATTGAGTAATTTTTGATAGGAACTCCACCTTCAACTTCGATTATTCAAAGTGGAGATAGGCTCTCTTTGTTTCAAATAGGCCTACTCACCTAAATGGAATGAACACGTTTCTCTAGAAAGAAAACCATCTGTCATGGAAGCCAGATCAAAAGTCACATTGCTTCCCTGTGAGAATTGAGTGAATTTTGGAAAGGAAAACTTCCTGCTACTTAGGTTTTCCAAGGTGTATACAGGCTGTGTTTGTTCCATATTGGGCTATTCAGCTCAGTTGAAGAAACACATGTGTCACTCCAAAGAAACCATTGATGTTAGAAGCTGCAGCATCTAGCACATTGTTTCCCTGTGAGAACAGAGAGTCTTTCTGAAAGCAATACTTCTTGCAAGTTAGGTTTCTCAAGGTGGGGATAGTCTTTCTTGTTTCAAATAGGCCTATTAATCAGAGTTGAAGAAACACATATATGACTGCAGAGAAAACCATGGATGTAAGAATCTGCAAAAACTAGCAAATTGTTTCCCAGTGAGAATTGATTTCTTTTTAGAAGGGTATACTTCTGCAACATAGGTATCTCAAGGTGCAGAAAGGCAGATTTTGTTTGAACTATGTGTATGCAGCTGAGTTGATGTAACACATGTATCTCTCGGATCTCTCGGAAAAAACCATCTGCGTTAACTCTTTGAGCATTGGGCACACTGCTCCCTGTGAGAATTGAGGTAGTTTTTGAAAGCAAAAGCTCCTGAAACTTGAATGTTTCTAGGTGGATGTTGCCTCTCTTTGTTCGATATAGGCCTATTCATCTCAGTTGAAGAAATACATGTATCACTAAAAAGAAGACCAAATGTGTTACAAGCTGCAGTATCTAACACATGGTTTCCCTGTGAGAAATGAGTTAGTTTAGGAACGTAAACTTCCTGCAACTTTGCTTTCTCTAGGTGGAGATAGGCTCCCTTTGTTACAAGTAGGCCTATACTGTTGACTTGAAGAAACACATGTATCTCTCGAAAGAAAACAATCGGTTTTAGAAGCAGAATCCTAGAGCACATTGTTTCCCAGTGAGAAGTGATGTACTTATTGAAAGGAAAACTCCTGCTCCCTGCAATGTTCATGGTGGACATAGGCTCTGTTTGTTCCAAGAAGCTCTATTCAGCTCAGTTGAAAATACACATGTATCACTCCAAAGAAATCATCTCTGTTAGAACCTGTACCATATACCACATTGTTTCCTTAGGAGAATTCAGTTTCTGGTAGAAATACTTCCTGCTAATTAGGTTTGACAAGGAGGTGCTTCACTTTCTTCCAAATAGGCCTGTTAAGCACAGTTGAAGAAACACATGTATCATGCAAAGAAAATCATCTATATTAGAAGTTGCAGCATCCAGAACATTGTTTTCCTTGGAGAACTGAGTGAGTTTCTTAAAGTGATACTTCTTGCAACTTAGGTTTTTCAAGGTGGAGATAAGCTCTTGTTCCAAATATTCCTATTTAGATGAGATGAAGAAACACATGTATCTCTCCAAAGAAAATCATCTTTGTTAGAAGCAGGATCTTCCAGCACCTCATTTCAATCTCAGAATTGATTTAGTTTTTGAAAGGAAAACCTCCTGCTTCTTAGGATTTTCACGAGTAGATATGATCTGTTTGTTCCATGTACGCCTGTTCAGCTGAGTTGAGAAACGGATGTTTTACAGCAAAGAAAGCCATCTGTGTTAGAAGCTGCAGCATCAAGCACATTGTTTCCCTATGAGACCTGAGTTAGTTTCTGAAAGTAATACTTCCTGCAACTTATGTTTTTCAAGGTGGATATATGCTCTTTTTGTTCCATATAGACCTATATAGCTGAGTTGAAGAAACACATGTATCATATCAAAGAAAACCATTTTGGTTAGAAGCTGCAGCATCTAGCTCCATGTTTCCCTGTGAATATTGAGTTAATTTTAGAAAGCAGTACTTCCTGCAACTTAGGTTTCTCAAGGTGGAGATAAACTTACTTTGTTACCAGGATGCCTATTGAGAAGTTTTGATGACACACATGAATCTCTCGAAAGAAAATAATCCGCATTAGAGGCAGGAGTATCTAGCACATTGTCCCCCTCTGAGAACTTAGTTATTTTCTGAAATTAATAGATCCTGAAATGTGGGTTTTCAAGGTGGAGATAGACTCTCTTTCTTCCAAATATCTCTATTCAGCTGAGTTGAAAGAACACATATATCAATTGAAAAAAAAACCACCATTGTTAGATGCAGGATCATTGAGCTTACTGTTTCCCTATTAGATTTCAGTTATTTTTTCCACGAAAAACCTTCTGCTACTTGGCATTTTCAAATAGGCATATTCAGCTCAGTTGAAGAAACACATATGTCACTGCAAAAAAGGCCATGTGTGTTAGTAGCTACAGCATTTAGCACATTGTTTCCCTGTGAGAATTCAGTTCTATTCTGATAGCAATACTTCCTGCAACTTAGGTTTTTCCAGCTGGAGATAGTCTGTCTTCATTCCAAATATCCCTATTCGGCTGAGTTGAAAAAACACATGTATCTCTCAAAAGAAAACCATCTGTGTTAGAAGCAGGGGCATCTATCACACTGATTCCCTGTGAGAATTGAGTTATTTTTTGAAAGTAAAAGTTCCTTCTACTTGGGAATTATAAGATAGTGATAGGTTCTTTTTATTGCCCAGTACTCCTATTGAGCAGACCTGAAGAAACACATATATCACTTCAAAGACAACCATCTATGTTGAAAGCTGCAGCATCTAGCACATTGTTTCCCTATGAGAATTGAGTTAGTTTTAGAAAGGAATACTTCCTGCAACTTATGTTTCTCTAAGTAGATGTAGGCTTAGTTTGTCACCTGTAGGCCTATTGATTAGAGTTGATGGAACACATGTATCTCTCAAAAGAGTACTATCTGCGTTCAAAGCTAGAGCGTCTAGCACTTGATTCCCTGTGAGAATTGAGTGAATTTGTGAAAATAATACTCCCTGCATCTTCACATTTTCTTTCTAGAGATAGATTCTGGTTGTTCCAAATAAGCTATTCAGCATAGTTGAACAAATGTATGTATCAATCGAAAGAAAATCATCTGTGCTAGAAGCAGGATCATCAAGCACATTGTTTCGGAGTGCGAATTGAATTCGTTTTTGAGAAGAAAACTTGCTGCTACTTAGGTTGTTGACGCTGAAGTTAGGCTGTGTTTGTTCCAAATTGCCCTGTTCAGGTCACTTGAAGAAACACTTCTATCACTCTAAGGAAAACCATCTATGTTAGAAGCTGCAAAATCTGCAACACTGTTTCACTCTGAGAATTGAGTACATTTTTGAAAGCAATTCCTCCCATAACTCAGATTTTTCCAGAAGACGATTGACTTTCTTTCTTCCAAGTAGTCATACTCACCTCAGTTGAAGAAACACATGTATCAACAGGCAGAAAAACATCTGTGTGGGAAGAAGGATCATCTAGCACATTGTTTTCCTGTGAGAATTGAGTTAGATTTTCTAAGGAAAATGTCCTGCTATATAGGTTATTTAAGGTGGAGGATTTCTCTGATTGGTGCAAATAAGCCGATTCAGTTGAGGTGAAGAAACACATGTATCCATTGAAAGAAAACCATCTGAGTTAGAAGCACGATCATTTGTCACATTGTTTTTTATTTTTGTGATAATTGAGCTACTGTTTGAAAGGAAAACTTCTTGCTACTTTAGGATATCAAGGTGGTGGTAGGCTCTCTTTATTCCAAATAGGCCTACTCAGCAGATTGAAGAAACACATATACCACTGCAAAGATAACCATCTATGTTAGAAGCTGCAGAATTGAGCACATTGTTTGCTTGTGAGAATTGAGTCAGTATTGAAAGGAATTACTCTTGCAAGTTAGACTTTTCGACGTGGATGTATGCTCTGTTTGTTGCAAATAGCCCTATTCAGATCAGTTGAAGAAAGACATGTATCACTTCAAAGAAGACCATATGTGTGAGAGCTGCAGCATGTAGCACATTGTTTCCCGGTGAGAATTAAATTAGTTTCTGAAAGTAATCCTTCCTCCAACTTATGCTTTTCATGGTTGAGATATGCTGTCTTTGTGCCAAATAGGCCTATTCAGCTGAGTTGAAGAAACAGCTGTACTACTCTAAAGAAAACCATCTATGTTTCAAACTGTACCATCTATCACCTTGTTTCCAAGTGTAAACTGAGTTAATTTTGAAAGGTGTTCCTCCTACAACTTAGATTTTTAACGTTGGAGATAAGCTCTTGTTGTTCCAAAGGGGCATAGTCAGCTCAGTTGAAGAAACCCATGTATCACTGCAAAGAAGAACATCTGTGTTAAAAGCTTCATCATCTAGCACATTGTTTCCCTATGAGAATTGAGTAATTTTTGATAGGAACTCCACCTTCAACTTCGATTATTCAAAGTGGAGATAGGCTCTCTTTGTTTCAAATAGGCCTACTCACCTAAATGGAATGAACACGCTTCTCTAGAAAGAAAACCATCTGTCATGGAAGCCAGATCAAAAGTCACATTGCTTCCCTGTGAGAATTGAGTGAATTTTGGAAAGGAAAACTTCCTGCTCCTTAGGTTTTCCAAGGTGTATACAGGCAGTGTTTGTTCCATATTGGGCTGTTCAGCTCAGTTGAAGAAACACATGTGTCACTCCAAAGAAACCATCGATGTTAGAAGCTGCAGCATCTAGCACATTGTTTCCCTGTGAGAACAGAGAGTCTTTCTTAAAGCAATACTTCTTGCAAGTTAGGTTTCTCAAGGTGGGGATAGTCTTTCTTGTTTCAAATAGGCCTATTAATCAGAGTTGAAGAAACACATATATCACTGCAGAGAAAACCATGGATGTAAGAATCTGCAAAAACTAGCAAATTGTTTCCCAGTGAGAATTGATTTCTTTTTAGAAGGGTATACTTCTGCAACATAGGTATCTCAAGGTGCAGAAAGGCAGATTTTGTTTGAACTATGTGTATGCAGCTGAGTTGATGTAACACATGTATCTCTCGGATCTCTCGGAAGAAAACCATCTGCGTTAACTCTTTGAGTATTGGACACACTGCTCCCTGTGAGAATTGAGGTAGTTTTGGAAAGCAAAAGCTCCTGAAACTTGAATGTTTCTAGGTGGATGTTGCCTCTCTTTGTTCGATATAGGCCTATTCATCTCAGTTGAAGAAATACATGTATCACTAAAAAGAAGACCAAATGTGTTACAAGCTGCAGTATCTAACACATGGTTTCCCTGTGAGAAATGAGTTAGTTTAGGAACGTAAACTTCCTGAAACTTTGCTTTCTCTAGGTGGAGATAGGCTCCATTTGTTACAAGTAGGCCTATACTGTTGACTTGAAGAAACACATGTATCTCTCGAAAGAAAACAATCGGTTTTAGAAGCAGAATCCTAGAGCACATTGTTTCCCAGTGAGAAGTGATGTACTTATTGAAAGGAAAACTCCTGCTCCCTGCAATGTTCATGGTGGACATAGGCTCTGTTTGTTCCAAGAAGCTCTACTCAGCTCAGTTGAAAATACACATGTATCACTCCAAAGAAATCATCTCTGTTAGAACCTGTACCATATACCACATTGTTTCCTTAGGAGAATTCAGTTTCTGGTAGAAATACTTCCTGCTAATTAGGTTTGACAAGGAGGTGCTTCACTTTCTTCCAAATAGGCCTGTTAAGCACAGTTGAAGAAACACATGTATCATGCAAAGAAAATCATCTATATTAGAAGTTGCAGCATCCAGAACATTGTTTTCCTTGGAGAACTGAGTCAGTTTCTTAAAGTGATACTTCTTGCAACTTAGGTTTTACAAGGTGGAGATAAGCTCTTGTTCCAAATATTCCTATTTGGATGAGATGAAGAAACACATGTATCTCTCCAAAGAAAATCATCTGTGTTAGAAGCAGGATCTACCAGCACCTCATTTCCCTGTCAGAATTGAATTAGTTTTTGAAAGGAAAACCTCCTGCTTCTTAGGATTTTCACGAGTAGATATGATCTGTTTGTTCCATGTACGCCTGTTCAGCTGAGTTGAGAAACGGATGTTGTACAGCAAAGAAAGCCATCTGTGTTAGAAGCTGCAGCATCAAACACATTGTTTCCCTATGAGACCTGAGTTAGTTTCTGAAAGTAATACTTCCTGCAACTTATGTTTTTCAAGGTGGATATAGGCTCTTTTTGTTCCATATAGACCTATATAGCTGAGTTGAAGAAACACATGTATCATATCAAAGAAAACCATTTTGGTTAGAAGCTGCAGCATCTAGCTCCATGTTTCCCTGTGAATATTGAGTTAATTTTAGAAAGCAGTACTTCCTGCAACTTAGGTTTCTCAAGGTGGAGATAAACTTACTTTGTTACCAGGATGCCTATTGAGAAGTTTTGATGACACACATGAATCTCTCGAAAGAAAATAATCCGCATTAGAGGCAGGAGTATCTAGCACATTGTCCCCCTCTGAGAACTTAGTTATTTTCTGAAATTAATAGATCCTGAAACGTGGGTTTTAAAGGTGGAGATAGACTCTCTTTGTTCCAAATATCTCTATTCAGCTGAGTTCAAAGAACACATATATCAATTGAAAAAAAAACCACCATTGTTAGATGCAGGATCATTGAGCTTACTGTTTCCCTATTAGATTTCAGTTATTTTTTCCACGAAAAACCTTCTGCTACTTGGCATTTTCAAATAGGCATATTCAGCTCAGTTGAAGAAACACATATGTCACTGCAAAAAAGGCCATGTGTGTTAGTAGCTACAGCATTTAGCACATTGTTTCCCTGTGAGAATTCAGTTCTATTCTGATAGCAATACTTCCTGCAACTTAGGTTTTTCCAGCTGGAGATAGTCTGTCTTCATTCCAAATATCCCTATTCGGCTGAGTTGAAAAAACACATGTATCTCTCAAAAGAAAACCATCTGTGTTAGAAGCAGGGGCATCTATCACACTGATTCCCTGTGAGAATTGAGTTATTTTTTGAAAGAAAAAGTTCCTTCTACTTGGGAATTATAAGATAGTGATAGGTTCTTTTTATTGCCCAGTACTCCTATTGAGCAGACCTGAAGAAACACATATATCACTTCAAAGACAACCATCTATGTTGAAAGCTGCAGCATCTAGCACGTTGTTTCCCTCTGAGAATTGAGTTAGTTTTAGAAAGGAATACTTCCTGCAACTTATGGTTCTCTAAGTAGATGTAGGCTTAGTTTGTCACCTGTAGGCCTATTGATTAGAGTTGATGGAACACATGTATCTCTCAAAAGAGTACAATCTGCATTGAAAGCTAGAGCATCTAGCACTTGATTATCTATGAGAATTGAGTGAATTTGTGAAAATAATATTCCCTGCATCTTCAGATTTTCTTTCTAGAGATAGATTCTCGTTGTCCCAAATAGGCTATTCAGCATAGTTGAACAATTGTATGTATCAATCGAGAGAAAATCATCTGTGCTAGAAGCAGGATCATCAAGCACATTGTTTCGGAGTGAGAATTGAATAAGTTTTTGAGAAGAAAACTTGCTGCTACTTAGGTTATTCAAGCTGACGTTAGGCTGTGTTTGTTCCAAATTGCCCTGTTCAGGTCACTTGAATAAACCCTTCAATCACTCTAAGGAAAACCATCTATGTTAGAAGCTGCAAAATCTGCAACAAAGTTTCACTCTGAGAATTGAGTACATTTTTGAAAGGAATTCCTCCCATAACTCAGATTTTTCCAGAAGACGATTGACTTTCTTTCTTCCAAGTAGTCATACTCACCTCAGTTGAAGAAACACATGTATCAACAGGCAGAAAAACATCTGTGTGGGAAGAAGGATCATCTAGCACATTGATTTCCTGTGAGAATTGAGTTAGATTTTCTAAGGAAAATGTCCCGCTATGTAGGTTATTTAAGTTGGAGGATGGCTCTGATTGGTCCAAATAAGCCTATTGAGTTGAGGTGAAGAAACACATGTATCCATTGAAAGAAAACCATCTGAGTTAGAAGAACGATCATCTGTCACATTGTTTTTTATTTTTGTGACAATTGAGCTACTGTTTGAAAGGAAAACTTCTTGCTACTTTAGGATATCAAGGTGGTGGTAGGCTCTCTTTATTCCAAATAGGCCTACTCAGCAGATTGAAGAAATACATATACCACTGCAAAGATAACCATCTATGTTAGAAGCTGCAGAATTGAGCACATTGTTTGCTTGTGAGAATTGAGTCAGTATTGAAAGGAATTACTCTTGCAAGTTAGACTTTTCGAGGTGGATGTATGCTCTGTTTGTTGCAAATAGCCCTATTCAGATCAGTTGAAGAAAGACATGTATCACTTCAAAGAAGACCATATGTGTGAGAGCTGCAGCATGTAGCACATTGTTTCCCGGTGAGAATTAAATTAGTTTCTGAAAGTAATCCTTCCTCCAACTTATGCTTTTCATGGTTGAGATATGCTGTCTTTGTGCCAAATAGGCCTATTCAGCTGAGTTGAAGAAACAGCTGTACTACTCTAAAGAAAACCATCTATGTTTCAAACTGTACCATCTATCACCTTGTTTCCAAGTGAAAACTGAGTTAATTTTGAAAGGTGTTCCTCCTACAACTTAGATTTTTAACGTTGGAGATAAGCTCTTGTTGTTCCAAAGGGGCATAGTCAGCTCAGTTGAAGAAACCCATGTATCACTGCAAAGAAGAACATCTGTGTTAAAAGCTTCATCATCTAGCACATTGTTTCCCTATGAGAATTGAGTAATTTTTGATAGGAACTCCACCTTCAACTTCGATTATTCAAAGTGGAGATAGGCTCTCTTTGTTTCAAATAGGCCTACTCACCTAAATGGAATGAACACGTTTCTCTAGAAAGAAAACCATCTGTCATGGAAGCCAGATCAAAAGTCACATTGCTTCCCTGTGAGAATTGAGTGAATTTTGGAAAGGAAAACTTCCTGCTACTTAGGTTTTCCAAGGTGTATACAGGCTGTGTTTGTTCCATATTGGGCTATTCAGCTCAGTTGAAGAAACACATGTGTCACTCCAAAGAAACCATTGATGTTAGAAGCTGCAGCATCTAGCACATTGTTTCCCTGTGAGAACAGAGAGTCTTTCTGAAAGCAATACTTCTTGCAAGTTAGGTTTCTCAAGGTGGGGATAGTCTTTCTTGTTTCAAATAGGCCTATTAATCAGAGTTGAAGAAACACATATATGACTGCAGAGAAAACCATGGATGTAAGAATCTGCAAAAACTAGCAAATTGTTTCCCAGTGAGAATTGATTTCTTTTTAGAAGGGTATACTTCTGCAACATAGGTATCTCAAGGTGCAGAAAGGCAGATTTTGTTTGAACTATGTGTATGCAGCTGAGTTGATGTAACACATGTATCTCTCGGATCTCTCGGAAAAAACCATCTGCGTTAACTCTTTGAGCATTGGGCACACTGCTCCCTGTGAGAATTGAGGTAGTTTTTGAAAGCAAAAGCTCCTGAAACTTGAATGTTTCTAGGTGGATGTTGCCTCTCTTTGTTCGATATAGGCCTATTCATCTCAGTTGAAGAAATACATGTATCACTAAAAAGAAGACCAAATGTGTTACAAGCTGCAGTATCTAACACATGGTTTCCCTGTGAGAAATGAGTTAGTTTAGGAACGTAAACTTCCTGCAACTTTGCTTTCTCTAGGTGGAGATAGGCTCCCTTTGTTACAAGTAGGCCTATACTGTTGACTTGAAGAAACACATGTATCTCTCGAAAGAAAACAATCGGTTTTAGAAGCAGAATCCTAGAGCACATTGTTTCCCAGTGAGAAGTGATGTACTTATTGAAAGGAAAACTCCTGCTCCCTGCAATGTTCATGGTGGACATAGGCTCTGTTTGTTCCAAGAAGCTCTATTCAGCTCAGTTGAAAATACACATGTATCACTCCAAAGAAATCATCTCTGTTAGAACCTGTACCATATACCACATTGTTTCCTTAGGAGAATTCAGTTTCTGGTAGAAATACTTCCTGCTAATTAGGTTTGACAAGGAGGTGCTTCACTTTCTTCCAAATAGGCCTGTTAAGCACAGTTGAAGAAACACATGTATCATGCAAAGAAAATCATCTATATTAGAAGTTGCAGCATCCAGAACATTGTTTTCCTTGGAGAACTGAGTGAGTTTCTTAAAGTGATACTTCTTGCAACTTAGGTTTTTCAAGGTGGAGATAAGCTCTTGTTCCAAATATTCCTATTTAGATGAGATGAAGAAACACATGTATCTCTCCAAAGAAAATCATCTTTGTTAGAAGCAGGATCTTCCAGCACCTCATTTCAATCTCAGAATTGATTTAGTTTTTGAAAGGAAAACCTCCTGCTTCTTAGGATTTTCACGAGTAGATATGATCTGTTTGTTCCATGTACGCCTGTTCAGCTGAGTTGAGAAACGGATGTTTTACAGCAAAGAAAGCCATCTGTGTTAGAAGCTGCAGCATCAAGCACATTGTTTCCCTATGAGACCTGAGTTAGTTTCTGAAAGTAATACTTCCTGCAACTTATGTTTTTCAAGGTGGATATATGCTCTTTTTGTTCCATATAGACCTATATAGCTGAGTTGAAGAAACACATGTATCATATCAAAGAAAACCATTTTGGTTAGAAGCTGCAGCATCTAGCTCCATGTTTCCCTGTGAATATTGAGTTAATTTTAGAAAGCAGTACTTCCTGCAACTTAGGTTTCTCAAGGTGGAGATAAACTTACTTTGTTACCAGGATGCCTATTGAGAAGTTTTGATGACACACATGAATCTCTCGAAAGAAAATAATCCGCATTAGAGGCAGGAGTATCTAGCACATTGTCCCCCTCTGAGAACTTAGTTATTTTCTGAAATTAATAGATCCTGAAACGTGGGTTTTAAAGGTGGAGATAGACTCTCTTTGTTCCAAATATCTCTATTCAGCTGAGTTGAAAGAACACATATATCAATTGAAAAAAAAACCACCATTGTTAGATGCAGGATCATTGAGCTTACTGTTTCCCTATTAGATTTCAGTTATTTTTTCCACGAAAAACCTTCTGCTACTTGGCATTTTCAAATAGGCATATTCAGCTCAGTTGAAGAAACACATATGTCACTGCAAAAAAGGCCATGTGTGTTAGTAGCTACAGCATTTAGCACATTGTTTCCCTGTGAGAATTCAGTTCTATTCTGATAGCAATACTTCCTGCAACTTAGGTTTTTCCAGCTGGAGATAGTCTGTCTTCATTCCAAATATCCCTATTCGGCTGAGTTGAAAAAACACATGTATCTCTCAAAAGAAAACCATCTGTGTTAGAAGCAGGGGCATCTATCACACTGATTCCCTGTGAGAATTGAGTTATTTTTTGAAAGTAAAAGTTCCTTCTACTTGGGAATTATAAGATAGTGATAGGTTCTTTTTATTGCCCAGTACTCCTATTGAGCAGACCTGAAGAAACACATATATCACTTCAAAGACAACCATCTATGTTGAAAGCTGCAGCATCTAGCACATTGTTTCCCTATGAGAATTGAGTTAGTTTTAGAAAGGAATACTTCCTGCAACTTATGTTTCTCTAAGTAGATGTAGGCTTAGTTTGTCACCTGTAGGCCTATTGATTAGAGTTGATGGAACACATGTATCTCTCAAAAGAGTACTATCTGCGTTCAAAGCTAGAGCGTCTAGCACTTGATTCCCTGTGAGAATTGAGTGAATTTGTGAAAATAATACTCCCTGCATCTTCACATTTTCTTTCTAGAGATAGATTCTGGTTGTTCCAAATAAGCTATTCAGCATAGTTGAACAAATGTATGTATCAATCGAAAGAAAATCATCTGTGCTAGAAGCAGGATCATCAAGCACATTGTTTCGGAGTGCGAATTGAATTCGTTTTTGAGAAGAAAACTTGCTGCTACTTAGGTTGTTGACGCTGAAGTTAGGCTGTGTTTGTTCCAAATTGCCCTGTTCAGGTCACTTGAAGAAACACTTCTATCACTCTAAGGAAAACCATCTATGTTAGAAGCTGCAAAATCTGCAACACTGTTTCACTCTGAGAATTGAGTACATTTTTGAAAGCAATTCCTCCCATAACTCAGATTTTTCCAGAAGACGATTGACTTTCTTTCTTCCAAGTAGTCATACTCACCTCAGTTGAAGAAACACATGTATCAACAGGCAGAAAAACATCTGTGTGGGAAGAAGGATCATCTAGCACATTGTTTTCCTGTGAGAATTGAGTTAGATTTTCTAAGGAAAATGTCCTGCTATATAGGTTATTTAAGGTGGAGGATTTCTCTGATTGGTGCAAATAAGCCGATTCAGTTGAGGTGAAGAAACACATGTATCCATTGAAAGAAAACCATCTGAGTTAGAAGCACGATCATTTGTCACATTGTTTTTTATTTTTGTGATAATTGAGCTACTGTTTGAAAGGAAAACTTCTTGCTACTTTAGGATATCAAGGTGGTGGTAGGCTCTCTTTATTCCAAATAGGCCTACTCAGCAGATTGAAGAAACACATATACCACTGCAAAGATAACCATCTATGTTAGAAGCTGCAGAATTGAGCACATTGTTTGCTTGTGAGAATTGAGTCAGTATTGAAAGGAATTACTCTTGCAAGTTAGACTTTTCGACGTGGATGTATGCTCTGTTTGTTGCAAATAGCCCTATTCAGATCAGTTGAAGAAAGACATGTATCACTTCAAAGAAGACCATATGTGTGAGAGCTGCAGCATGTAGCACATTGTTTCCCGGTGAGAATTAAATTAGTTTCTGAAAGTAATCCTTCCTCCAACTTATGCTTTTCATGGTTGAGATATGCTGTCTTTGTGCCAAATAGGCCTATTCAGCTGAGTTGAAGAAACAGCTGTACTACTCTAAAGAAAACCATCTATGTTTCAAACTGTACCATCTATCACCTTGTTTCCAAGTGTAAACTGAGTTAATTTTGAAAGGTGTTCCTCCTACAACTTAGATTTTTAACGTTGGAGATAAGCTCTTGTTGTTCCAAAGGGGCATAGTCAGCTCAGTTGAAGAAACCCATGTATCACTGCAAAGAAGAACATCTGTGTTAAAAGCTTCATCATCTAGCACATTGTTTCCCTATGAGAATTGAGTAATTTTTGATAGGAACTCCACCTTCAACTTCGATTATTCAAAGTGGAGATAGGCTCTCTTTGTTTCAAATAGGCCTACTCACCTAAATGGAATGAACACGCTTCTCTAGAAAGAAAACCATCTGTCATGGAAGCCAGATCAAAAGTCACATTGCTTCCCTGTGAGAATTGAGTGAATTTTGGAAAGGAAAACTTCCTGCTCCTTAGGTTTTCCAAGGTGTATACAGGCAGTGTTTGTTCCATATTGGGCTGTTCAGCTCAGTTGAAGAAACACATGTGTCACTCCAAAGAAACCATCGATGTTAGAAGCTGCAGCATCTAGCACATTGTTTCCCTGTGAGAACAGAGAGTCTTTCTTAAAGCAATACTTCTTGCAAGTTAGGTTTCTCAAGGTGGGGATAGTCTTTCTTGTTTCAAATAGGCCTATTAATCAGAGTTGAAGAAACACATATATCACTGCAGAGAAAACCATGGATGTAAGAATCTGCAAAAACTAGCAAATTGTTTCCCAGTGAGAATTGATTTCTTTTTAGAAGGGTATACTTCTGCAACATAGGTATCTCAAGGTGCAGAAAGGCAGATTTTGTTTGAACTATGTGTATGCAGCTGAGTTGATGTAACACATGTATCTCTCGGATCTCTCGGAAGAAAACCATCTGCGTTAACTCTTTGAGTATTGGACACACTGCTCCCTGTGAGAATTGAGGTAGTTTTGGAAAGCAAAAGCTCCTGAAACTTGAATGTTTCTAGGTGGATGTTGCCTCTCTTTG
Organism: Castor canadensis; assembly: GCF_047511655.1. Taxonomy (NCBI): domain Eukaryota; kingdom Metazoa; phylum Chordata; class Mammalia; order Rodentia; family Castoridae; genus Castor; species Castor canadensis. The sequence continues at coordinate 94,005,176 of NC_133398.1, forward strand.
TTCGATATAGGCCTATTCATCTCAGTTGAAGAAATACATGTATCACTAAAAAGAAGACCAAATGTGTTACAAGCTGCAGTATCTAACACATGGTTTCCCTGTGAGAAATGAGTTAGTTTAGGAACGTAAACTTCCTGAAACTTTGCTTTCTCTAGGTGGAGATAGGCTCCATTTGTTACAAGTAGGCCTATACTGTTGACTTGAAGAAACACATGTATCTCTCGAAAGAAAACAATCGGTTTTAGAAGCAGAATCCTAGAGCACATTGTTTCCCAGTGAGAAGTGATGTACTTATTGAAAGGAAAACTCCTGCTCCCTGCAATGTTCATGGTGGACATAGGCTCTGTTTGTTCCAAGAAGCTCTACTCAGCTCAGTTGAAAATACACATGTATCACTCCAAAGAAATCATCTCTGTTAGAACCTGTACCATATACCACATTGTTTCCTTAGGAGAATTCAGTTTCTGGTAGAAATACTTCCTGCTAATTAGGTTTGACAAGGAGGTGCTTCACTTTCTTCCAAATAGGCCTGTTAAGCACAGTTGAAGAAACACATGTATCATGCAAAGAAAATCATCTATATTAGAAGTTGCAGCATCCAGAACATTGTTTTCCTTGGAGAACTGAGTCAGTTTCTTAAAGTGATACTTCTTGCAACTTAGGTTTTACAAGGTGGAGATAAGCTCTTGTTCCAAATATTCCTATTTGGATGAGATGAAGAAACACATGTATCTCTCCAAAGAAAATCATCTGTGTTAGAAGCAGGATCTACCAGCACCTCATTTCCCTGTCAGAATTGAATTAGTTTTTGAAAGGAAAACCTCCTGCTTCTTAGGATTTTCACGAGTAGATATGATCTGTTTGTTCCATGTACGCCTGTTCAGCTGAGTTGAGAAACGGATGTTGTACAGCAAAGAAAGCCATCTGTGTTAGAAGCTGCAGCATCAAACACATTGTTTCCCTATGAGACCTGAGTTAGTTTCTGAAAGTAATACTTCCTGCAACTTATGTTTTTCAAGGTGGATATAGGCTCTTTTTGTTCCATATAGACCTATATAGCTGAGTTGAAGAAACACATGTATCATATCAAAGAAAACCATTTTGGTTAGAAGCTGCAGCATCTAGCTCCATGTTTCCCTGTGAATATTGAGTTAATTTTAGAAAGCAGTACTTCCTGCAACTTAGGTTTCTCAAGGTGGAGATAAACTTACTTTGTTACCAGGATGCCTATTGAGAAGTTTTGATGACACACATGAATCTCTCGAAAGAAAATAATCCGCATTAGAGGCAGGAGTATCTAGCACATTGTCCCCCTCTGAGAACTTAGTTATTTTCTGAAATTAATAGATCCTGAAACGTGGGTTTTAAAGGTGGAGATAGACTCTCTTTGTTCCAAATATCTCTATTCAGCTGAGTTCAAAGAACACATATATCAATTGAAAAAAAAACCACCATTGTTAGATGCAGGATCATTGAGCTTACTGTTTCCCTATTAGATTTCAGTTATTTTTTCCACGAAAAACCTTCTGCTACTTGGCATTTTCAAATAGGCATATTCAGCTCAGTTGAAGAAACACATATGTCACTGCAAAAAAGGCCATGTGTGTTAGTAGCTACAGCATTTAGCACATTGTTTCCCTGTGAGAATTCAGTTCTATTCTGATAGCAATACTTCCTGCAACTTAGGTTTTTCCAGCTGGAGATAGTCTGTCTTCATTCCAAATATCCCTATTCGGCTGAGTTGAAAAAACACATGTATCTCTCAAAAGAAAACCATCTGTGTTAGAAGCAGGGGCATCTATCACACTGATTCCCTGTGAGAATTGAGTTATTTTTTGAAAGAAAAAGTTCCTTCTACTTGGGAATTATAAGATAGTGATAGGTTCTTTTTATTGCCCAGTACTCCTATTGAGCAGACCTGAAGAAACACATATATCACTTCAAAGACAACCATCTATGTTGAAAGCTGCAGCATCTAGCACATTGTTTCCCTCTGAGAATTGAGTTAGTTTTAGAAAGGAATACTTCCTGCAACTTATGTTTCTCTAAGTAGATGTAGGCTTAGTTTGTCACCTGTAGGCCTATTGATTAGAGTTGATGGAACACATGTATCTCTCAAAAGAGTACCATCTGCGTTCAAAGCTAGAGCGTCTAGCACTTGATTCCCTGTGAGAATTGAGTGAATTTGTGAAAATAATACTCCCTGCATCTTCACATTTTCTTTCTAGAGATAGATTCTGGTTGTTCGAAATAAGCTATTCAGCATAGTTGAACAAATGTATGTATCAATCGAAAGAAAATCATCTGTGCTAGAAGCAGGATCATCAAGCACATTGTTTCGGAGTGCGAATTGAATTCGTTTTTGAGAAGAAAACTTGCTGCTACTTAGGTTGTTGACGCTGAAGTTAGGCTGTGTTTGTTCCAAATTGCCCTGTTCAGGTCACTTGAAGAAACACTTCTATCACTCTAAGGAAAACCATCTATGTTAGAAGCTGCAAAATCTGCAACACTGTTTCACTCTGAGAATTGAGTACATTTTTGAAAGCAATTCCTCCCATAACTCAGATTTTTCCAGAAGACGATTGACTTTCTTTCTTCCAAGTAGTCATACTCACCTCAGTTGAAGAAACATATGTATCAACAGGAAGAAAAACATCTGTGTGGGAAGAAGGATCATCTAGCACATTGTTTTCCTGTGAGAATTGAGTTAGATTTTCTAAGGAAAATGTCCTGCTATATAGGTTATTTAAGGTGGAGGATTTCTCTGATTGGTGCAAATAAGCCTATTCAGTTGAGGTGAAGAAACACATGTATCCATTGAAAGAAAACCATCTGAGTTAGAAGCACGATCATTTGTCACATTGTTTTTTATTTTTGTGATAATTGAGCTACTGTTTGAAAGGAAAACTTCTTGCTACTTTAGGATATCAAGGTGGTGGTAGGCTCTCTTTATTCCAAATAGGCCTACTCAGCAGAATGAAGAAACACATATACCACTGCAAAGATAACCATCTATGTTAGAAGCTGCAGAATTGAGCACATTGTTTGCTTGTGAGAATTGAGTCAGTATTGAAAGGAATTACTCTTGCAAGTTAGACTTTTCGACGTGGATGTATGCTCTGTTTGTTGCAAATAGCCCTATTCAGATCAGTTGAAGAAAGACATGTATCACTTCAAAGAAGACCATATGTGTGAGAGCTGCAGCATCTAGCACATTGTTTCCCGGTGAGAATTAAATTAGTTTCTGAAAGTAATCCTTCCTCCAACTTATGCTTTTCATGGTTGAGATATGCTGTCTTTGTGCCAAATAGGCCTATTCAGCTGAGTTGAAGAAACAGGTGTACTACTCTAAAGAAAACCATCTATGTTTCAAACTGTACCATCTATCACCTTGTTTCCAAGTGTAAACTGAGTTAATTTTGAAAGGTGTTCCTCCTACAACTTAGATTTTTAACGTTGGAGATAAGCTCTTGTTGTTCCAAAGGGGCATAGTCAGCTCAGTTGAAGAAACCCATGTATCACTGCAAAGAAGAACATCTGTGTTAAAAGCTTCATCATCTAGCACATTGTTTCCCTATGAGAATTGAGTAATTTTTGATAGGAACTCCACCTTCAACTTCGATTATTCAAAGTGGAGATAGGCTCTCTTTGTTTCAAATAGGCCTACTCACCTAAATGGAATGAACATGTTTCTCTAGAAAGAAAACCATCTGTCATGGAAGCCAGATCAAAAGTCACATTGCTTCCCTGTGAGAATTGAGTGAATTTTGGAAAGGAAAACTTCCTGCTCCTTAGGTTTTCCAAGGTGTATACAGGCTGTGTTTGTTCCATACTGGGCTGTTCAGCTCAGTTGAAGAAACACATGTGTCACTCCAAAGAAACCATCGATGTTAGAAGCTGCAGCATCTAGCACATTGTTTCCCTGTGAGAACAGAGAGTCTTTCTGAAAGCAATACTTCTTGCAAGTTAGGTTTCTCAAGGTGGGGATAGTCTTTCTTGTTTCAAATAGGCCTATTAATCAGAGTTGAAGAAACACATATATCACTGCAGAGAAAACCATGGATGTAAGAATCTGCAAAAACTAGCAAATTGTTTCCCAGTGAGAACTGATTTCTTTTTAGAAGGGTATACTTCTGCAACATAGGTATCTCAAGGTGCAGAAAGGCAGATTTTGTTTGAACTATGTGTATGCAGCTGAGTTGATGTAACACATGTATCTCTCGGAAGAAAACCATCTGCGTTAACTCTGTGAGCATTGGACACACTGCTCCCTGTGAGAATTGAGGTAGTTTTGGAAAGCAAAAGCTCCTGAAACTTGAATGTTTCTAGGTGGATGTTGCCTCTCTTTGTTCGATATAGGCCTATTCATCTCAGTTGAAGAAATACATGTATCACTAAAAAGAAGACCAAATGTGTTACAAGCTGCAGTATCTAACACATGGTTTCCCTGGGAGAAATGAGTTAGCTTAGGAATGTAACCTTCCTGCAACTTTGCTTTCTCTAGGTGGAGATAGACTCTGTTTGTTACAAGTAGGCCTATACTGTTGACTTGAAGAAACACATGTATCTCTCGAGAGAAAACAATCGGTTTTAGTAGCAGAATCATACAGCACATCGTTTCCCAGTGAGAAGTGATGTACTTATTGAAAGGAAAACTCCTGCTCCCTGCAATGTTCATGGTGGACATAGGCTCTGTTTGTTCCAAGAAGCTCTACTCAGCTCTGTTGAAAATACACATGTATCACTCCAAAGAAATCATCTCTGTTAGAACCTGTACCATATACCACATTGTTTCCTTAGGAGAATTCAGTTTCTGGTAGAAATACTTCCTGCTAATTAGGTTTGACAAGGAGGTCCTTCACTTTCTTCCAAATAGGCCTGTTAAGCACAGTTGAAGAAACACATGTATCATGCAAAGAAAATCATCTATATTAGAAGTTGCAGCATCTAGAACATTGTTTTCATGGAGAACTGAGTGAGTTTCTTAAAGTGATACTTCTTGCAACTTAGGTTTTTCAAGGTGGAGATAAGCTCTTGTTCCAAATATTCCTATTTAGATGAGATGAAGAAACACATGTATCTCTCCAAAGAAAATCATCTGTGTTAGAAGCAGGATCTACCAGCACCTCATTTCCCTGTCAGAATTGATTTAGTTTTTGAAAGGAAAACGTCCTGCTTCTTAGGATTTTCACGAGTAGATATGATCTGTTTGTTCCATGTACGCCTGTTCAGCTGAGTTGAAAAACGGATGTTGTACAGCAAAGAAAGCCATCTGTGTTAGAAGCTGCAGCATCAAGCACATTGTTTCCCTATGAGACCTGAGTTAGTTTCTGAAAGTAATACTTCCTGCAACTTATGTTTTTCAAGGTGGATATAGGCTCTTTTTATTCCATATAGGCCTAGGTAGCTGAGTTGAAGAAACACATGTATCATATCAAAGAAAACCATTTTGGTTAGAAGCTGCAGCATCTAGCTCCATGTTTCCCTGTGAATATTGAGTTAATTTTAGAAAGCAGTACTTCCTGCAACTTAGGTTTCTCAAGGTGGAGTTAAACTTACTTTGTTACAAGGATGCCTATTGAGAAGTTTTGATGACACACTTGAATCTCTCGAAAGAAAATAATCCGCATTAGTGGCAGCAGTATCTAGCACATTGTCCCCCTCTGAGAACTTAGTTATTTTCTGTAATTAATAGATCCTGAAACGTGGGTTTTAAAGGTGGAGATAGACTCTCTTTGTTCCAAATATCTCTATTCAGCTGAGTTGAAAGAACACATATATCAATTGAAAAAAAAACCAGCGTTGTTAGATGCAGGATCATTGAGCTTACTGTTTCCCTATTAGATTTCAGTTATTTTTTCCACGAAAAACCTTCTGCTACTTGGCATTTTCAAATAGGCATATTCAGCTCAGTTGAAGAAACACATATGTCACTGCAAAAAAGGCCATCTGTGTTAGTAGCTACAGCATTTAGCACATTGTTTCCCTGTGAGAATTCAGTTCTATTCTGATAGCAATACTTCCTGCAACTTAGGTTTTTCCAGCTGGAGATAGTCTCTCTTCATTCCAAATATCCCTATTCGGCTGAGTTGAAAAAACACATGTATCTCTCAAAAGAAAACCATCTGTGTTAGAAGCAGGGGCATCTATCACACTGATTCCCTGTGAGAATGGAGTTATTTTTTGAAAGTAAAAGTTCCTTCTACTTGGGAATTATAAGATAGTGATAGGTTCTTTTATTGCCCAGCACGCCTATTGAGCAGACCTGAAGAAACACACATATCACTTCAAAGACAACCATCTATGTTGAAAGCTGCAGCATCTAGCACATTGTTTCCCTCTGAGAATTGAGTTAGTTTTAGAAAGGAATACTTCCTGCAACTTATGTTTCTCTAAGTAGATATAGGCTTAGTTTGTCACCTGTAGGCCTATTGATTAGAGTTGATGGAACACATGTAACTCTCAAAAGAGTACCATCTGCTTTCAAAGATAGAGCGTCTAGCACTTGATTCCCTGTGAGAATTGAGTGAATTTGTGAAAATAATACGCCCTGCATCTTCACATTTTCTTTCTAGAGATAGATTCTGGTTGTTCCAAATAAGCTATTCAGCATAGTTGAACAAATGTATGTATCAATCGAAAGAAAATCATCTGTGCTAGAAGCAGGATCATCAAGCACATTGTTTCGGAGTGTGAATTGAATTCGTTTTTGAGAAGAAAACTTGCTGCTACTTAGGTTGTTGACGCTGAAGTTAGGCTGTGTTTGTTCCAAATTGCCCTGTTCAGGTCACTTGAAGAAACACTTCTATCACTCTAAGGAAAACCATCTATGTTAGAAGCTGCAAAATCTGCAACACTGTTTCACTCTGAGAATTGAGTACATTTTTGAAAGCAATTCCTCCCATAACTCAGATTTTTCCAGAAGACGATTGACTTTCTTTCTTCCAAGAAGTCATACTCACCTCAGTTGAAGAAACACATGTATCCACAGGCAGAAAAACATCTGTGTGGGAAGAAGGTTCATCCAGCACATTGTATTCCTGTGAGAATTGAGTTAGATTTTCTAAGGAAAATGTCCTGCTATGTAGGTTATTTAAGGTGGAGGATGGCTCTCATTGGTCCAAATAAGCCTATTCAGTTGAGGTGAAGAAACACATGTATCCATTGAAAGAAAACCATCTGAGTTAGAAGAACGATCATCTGTCACATTGTTTTTTATTTTTGTGACAATTGAGCTACTGTTTTAAAGGAAAACTTCTTGCTACTTTAGGATATCAAGGTGGTGGTAGGCTCTCTTTATTCCAAATAGGCCTACTCAGCAGATTGAAGAAACACATATACCACTGCAAAGATAACCATCTATGTTAGAAGCTGCAGAATTGAGCACATTGTTTGCTTGTGAGAATTGAGTCAGTATTGAAAGGAATTACTCTTGCAAGTTAGACTTTTCGAGGTGGATGTATGCTCTGTTTGTTGCAAATAGCCCTATTCAGATCAGTTGAAGAAAGACATGTATCACTTCAAAGAAGACCATATGTGTGAGAGCTGCAGCATCTAGCACATTGTTTCCCGGTGAGAATTAAATTAGTTTCTGAAAGTAATCCTTCCTCCAACTTATGCTTTTCATGGTTGAGATATGCTGTCTTTGTGCCAAATAGGCCTATTCAGCTGAGTTGAAGAAACAGCTGTACTACTCTAAAGAAAACCATCTATGTTTCAAACTGTACCATCTATCACCTTGTTTCCAAGTGAAAACTGAGTTAATTTTGAAAGGTGTTCCTCCTACAACTTAGATTTTTAACGTTGGAGATAAGCTCTTGTTGTTCCAAAGGGGCATAGTCAGCTCAGTTGAAGAAACCCATGTATCACTGCAAAGAAGAACATCTGTGTTAAAAGCTTCATCATCTAGCACATTGTTTCCCTATGAGAATTGAGTAATTTTTTATAGGAACTCCACCTTCAACTTCGATTATTCAAAGTAGAGATAGGCTCTCTTTGTTTCAAATAGGCCTACTCACCTAAATGGAATGAACACGTTTCTCTAGAAAGAAAACCATCTGTCATGGAAGCCAGATCAAAAGTCACATTGCTTCCCTGTGAGAATTGAGTGAATTTTTGAAAGGAAAACTTCCTGCTACTTAGGTTTTCCAAGGTGTATACAGGCTTTGTTTGTTCCATATTGGGCTGTTCAGCTCAGTTGAAGAAACACATGTGTCACTCCAAATAAACCATCGATGTTAGAAGCTGCAGCATCTAGCACATTGTTTCCCTGGGAGAACAGAGAGTCTTTCTGAAAGCAATACTTCTTGCAAGTTAGGTTTCTCAAGGTGGGGATAGTCTTTCTTGTTTCAAATAGGCCTATTAATCAGAGTTGAAGAAACACATATATCACTGCAGAGAAAACCATGGATGTAAGAATCTGCAAAAACTAGCAAATTGTTTCCCAGTGAGAACTGATTTCTTTTTAGAAGGGTATACTTCTGCAACATAGGTATCTCAAGGTGCAGAAAGGCAGATTTTGTTTGAACTATGTGTATGCAGCTGAGTTGATGTAACACATGTATCTCTCGGAAGAAAACCATCTGCGTTAACTCTGTGAGCATTGGACACACTGCTCCCTGTGAGAATTGAGGTAGTTTTGGAAAGCAAAAGCTCCTGAAACTTGAATGTTTCTAGGTGGATGTTGCCTCTCTTTGTTCGATATAGGCCTATTCATCTCAGTTGAAGAAATACATGTATCACTAAAAAGAAGACCAAATGTGTTACAAGCTGCAGTATCTAACACATGGTTTCCCTGGGAGAAATGAGTTAGCTTAGGAATGTAACCTTCCTGCAACTTTGCTTTCTCTAGGTGGAGATAGACTCTGTTTGTTACAAGTAGGCCTATACTGTTGACTTGAAGAAACACATGTATCTCTCGAGAGAAAACAATCGGTTTTAGTAGCAGAATCATACAGCACATCGTTTCCCAGTGAGAAGTGATGTACTTATTGAAAGGAAAACTCCTGCTCCCTGCAATGTTCATGGTGGACATAGGCTCTGTTTGTTCCAAGAAGCTCTACTCAGCTCTGTTGAAAATACACATGTATCACTCCAAAGAAATCATCTCTGTTAGAACCTGTACCATATACCACATTGTTTCCTTAGGAGAATTCAGTTTCTGGTAGAAATACTTCCTGCTAATTAGGTTTGACAAGGAGGTCCTTCACTTTCTTCCAAATAGGCCTGTTAAGCACAGTTGAAGAAACACATGTATCATGCAAAGAAAATCATCTATATTAGAAGTTGCAGCATCTAGAACATTGTTTTCATGGAGAACTGAGTGAGTTTCTTAAAGTGATACTTCTTGCAACTTAGGTTTTTCAAGGTGGAGATAAGCTCTTGTTCCAAATATTCCTATTTAGATGAGATGAAGAAACACATGTATCTCTCCAAAGAAAATCATCTGTGTTAGAAGCAGGATCTACCAGCACCTCATTTCCCTGTCAGAATTGATTTAGTTTTTGAAAGGAAAACCTCCTGCTTCTTAGCATTTTCACGAGTAGATATGATCTGTTTGTTCCATGTACGCCTGTTCAGCTGAGTTGAAAAACGGATGGTGTACAGCAAAGAAAGCCATCTGTGTTAGAAGCTGCAGCATCAAGCACATTGTTTCCCTATGAGACCTGAGTTAGTTTCTGAAAGTAATACTTCCTGCAACTTATGTTTTTCAAGGTGGATATAGGCTCTTTTTGTTCCATATAGGCCTATGTAGCTGACTTGAAGAAACACATGTATCATATCAAAGAAAACCATTTTGGTTAGAAGCTGCAGCATCTAGCTCCATGTTTCCCTGTGCATATTGAGTTAATTTTAGAAAGCAGTACTTCCTGCAACTTAGGTTTCTCAACTTGGAGATAAACTTACTTTGTTATCAGGATGCCTATTGAGAAGTTTTGATGACACACATGAATCTCTCGAAAAAAAATAATCCGCATTAGAGGCAGGAGTATCTAGCACATTGTCCCCCTCTGAGAACTTAGTTATTTTCTGAAATTAATAGATCCTGAAATGTGGGTTTTCAAGGTGGAGATAGACTCTCTTTCTTCCAAATATCTCTATTCAGCTGAGTTGAAAGAACACATATATCAATTGAAAAAAAAACAGCATAGTTAGATGCAGGATCATTGAGTTTACTGTTTCCCTATTAGATTTCAGTTATTTTTTCCACGAAAAACCTTCTGCTACTTGCATTTTCAAATAGGCATATTCAGCTCAGTTGAAGAAACACATATGTCACTGCAAAAAAGGCCATCTGTGTTAGTGGCTACAGAATTTAGCACATTGCTTCCCTGTGAGAATTCAGTTATATTCTGATAGCAATACTTCCTGCAACTTAGGTTTTTCCAGCTGGAGATAGTCTCTCTTCATTCCAAATATCCCTATTCAGCTGAGTTGAAAAAACACATGTATCTCTCAAAAGAAAACCATCTGTGTTAGAAGCAGGGGCATCTATCACACTGATTCCCTGTGAGAATTGAGTTATTTTTTGAAAGAAAAAGTTCCTTCTACTTGGGAATTATAAGATAGTGATAGGTTCTTTTTATTGCCCAGTACGCCTATTGAGCAGACCTGAAGAAACACATATATCACTTCAAAGACAACCATCTATGTTGAAAGCTGCAGCATCTAGCACATTGTTTCCCTCTGAGAATTGAGTCAGTTTTAGAAAGGAATACTTCCCGCAACTTATGTTTCTCTAAGTAGATGTAAGCTTAGTTTGTCACCTGTAGGCCTATTGATTAGAGTTGATGGAACACATGTATCTCTCAAAAGAGTATCATCTGCGTTCAAAGCTAGAGCGTCTAGCACTTGATTCCCTGTGAGAATTGAGTGAATTTGTGAAAATAATACTCCCTGCATCCTCACATTTTCTTTCTAGAGATAGATTCTGGTTGTTCCAAATAAGCTATTCAGCATAGTTGAACAAATGTATGTATCAATTGAAAGAAAATCATCTGTGCTAGAAGCAGGATCATCAAGGACATTGTTTCAGAGTGCGAATTGAATTCGTTTTTGAGAAGAAAACTTGCTGCTACTTAGGTTGTTGACGCTGAAGTTAGGCTGTGTTTGTTCCAAATTGCCCTGTTCAGGTCACTTGAAGAAACACTTCTATCACTCTAAGGAAAACCATCTATGGTAGAAGCTGCAAAATCTGCAACACTGTTTCACTCTGAGAATTGAGTACATTTTTGAAAGGAATTCCTCCCATAACTCAGATTTTTCCAGAAGACGATTGACTTTCTTTCTTCCAAGTAGTCATACTCACATCAGTTGAAGAAACACATGTATCAACAGGCAGAAAAACATCTGTGTGGGAAGAAGGATCATCTAGCACATTGTTTTCCTGTGAGAATTGAGTTAGATTTTCTTAGGAAAATGTCCTGCTATGTAGGTTATTTAAGGTGGAGGATGGCTCTGATTGGTCCAAATAAGCCTATTCAGTTGAGGTGAAGAAACACATGTATCCATTGAAAGAAAACCATCTGAGTTAGAAGCACGATCATCTGTCACATTGTTTTTTCATTTTTGTGACAATTGAGCTACTGTTTGAAAGGAAAACTTCTTCCTACTTTAGGATATCAAGGTGGTGGTAGTCTCTCTTTATTCCAAATAGGCCTACTCAGCAGGTTGAAGAAACACATATACCACTGCAAAGATAACCATCTATGTTAGAAGCTGCAGAATTGGGCACATTGTTTGCTTGTGAGAATTGAGTCAGTATTGAAAGGAATTACTCTTGCAAGTTAGACTTTTCGAGGTGGATGTATGCTCTGTTTGTTGCAAATAGCCCTATTCAGATCAGTTGAAGAAAGACATGTATCACTTCAAAGAAGACCATATGTGTGAGAGCTGCAGAATCTAGCACATTGTTTCCCGGTGAGAATTAAATTAGTTTCTGAAAGTAATCCTTCCTCCAACTTATGCTTTTCATGGTTGAGATATGCTGTCTTTGTGCCAAATAGGCCTATTCAGCTGAGTTGAAGAAACAGCTGTACTACTTTAAATAAAACCATCTATGTTTCCAACTGTACCATCTATCACCTTGTTTCCAAGTGAAAACTGAGTTAATTTTGAAAGGTGTTCCTCCTACAACTTAGATTTTTAACGTTGGAGATAAGCTCTTGTTGTTCCAAAGGGGCATAGTCAGCTCAGTTGAAGAAACCCATGTATCACTGCAAAGAAGAACATCTGTGTTAAAAGCTTCATCATCTAGCACATTGTTTCCCTATGAGAATTGAGTAATTTTTGATAGGAACTCCACCTTCAACTTCGATTATTCAAAGTGGAGATAGGCTCTCTTTGTTTCAAATAGGCCTACTCACCTAAATGGAATGAACATGTTTCTCTAGAAAGAAAACCATCTGTCATTGAAGCCAGATCAAAAGTCACATTGATTCCCTGTGAGAATTGAGTGAATTTTGGAAAGGAAAACTTCCTGCTACTTAGGTTTTTCAAGGTGTATACAGGCTTTGTTTGTTCCATATTGGGCTGTTCAGCTCAGTTGAAGAAACACATGTGTCACTCCAAAGAAACCATCGATGTTAGAAGCTGCAGCATCTAGAACATTGTTTGCCTGTGAGAACAGAGAGTCTTTCTGAAAGCAATACTTCTTGCAAGTTAGGTTTCTCAAGGTGGGGATAGTCTTTCTTCTTTCAAATAGGCCTATTAATCAGAGTTGAACAAACTCATATATCACTGCAGAGAAAAACCATGGATGTAAGAATCTGCAAAAACTAGCAAATTGTTTCCCAGTGAGAATTGATTTCTTTTTAGAAGGGTATACTTCTGCAACATAGGTATCTCAAGGTGCAGAAAGGCAGATTTTATTTGAACTATGTGTATGCAGCTGAGTTGATGTAACACATGTATCTCTCGGAAGAAAACCATCTGCGTTAATTCTTTGAGCATTGGACACACTGCTCCCTGTGAGAATTGAGGTAGTTTTGGAAAGCAAAAGCTCCTGAAACTTGAATGTTTCTAGGTGGATGTTGCCTCTCTTTGTTCGATATAGGCCTATTCATCTCAGTTGAAGAAATACATGTATCACTAAAAAGAAGACCAAATGTGTTACAAGCTGCAGTATCTAACACATGGTTTCCCTGGGAGAAATGAGTTAGCTTAGGAACGTAACCTTCCTGCAACTTTGCTTTCTCTAGGTGGAGATAGACTCCGTTTGTTTCAAGTAGGCCTATACTGTTGACTTGAAGAAACACATGTATCTCTGGAGAGAAAACAATCGGTTTTAGTAGCAGAATCATACAGCACATCGTTTCCCAGTGAGAAGTGATGTACTTATTGAAAGGAAAACTCCTGCTCCCTGCAATGTTCATGGTGGACATAGGCTGTGTTTGTTCCAAGAAGCTCTATTCAGCTCAGTTGAAAATACACATGTATCACTCCAAAGAAATCATCTCTGTTAGAACCTTTACCATATACCACATTGTTTTCTTAGGAGAATTCAGTTTCTGGTAGAAATACTTCCTGCTAATTAGGTTTGACAAGGAGGTGCTTCACTTTCTTCCAAATAGGCCTGTTAAGCACAGTTGAAGAAACACATGTATCATGCAAAGAAAATCATCTATATTAGAAGTTGCAGCATCTAGAACATTGTTTTCATGGAGAACTGAGTGAGTTTCTTAAAGTGATACTTCTTGCAACTTAGGTTTTTCAAGGTGGAGATAAGCTCTTGTTCCAAATATTCCTATTTAGATGAGATGAAGAAACACATGTATCTCTCCAAAGAAAATCATCTGTGTTAGAAGCAGGATCTACCAGCACCTCATTTCCCTGTCAGAATTGATTTAGTTTTTGAAAGGAAAACCTCCTGCTTCTTAGGATTTTCACGAGTAGATATGATCTGTTTGTTCCATGTACGCCTGTTCAGCTGAGTTGAAAAACGGATGTTGTACAGCAAAGAAAGCCATCTGTGTTAGAAGCTGCAGCATCAAGCACATTGTTTCCCTATGAGACCTGAGTTAGTTTCTGAAAGTAATACTTTCTGCAACTTATGTTTTTCAAGGTGGACATAGGCTCTTTTTGTTCCATATAGGCCTATGTAGCTGAGTTGAAGAAACACATGTATCATATCAAAGAAAACCATTTTGGTTAGAAGCTGCAGCATCTAGCTCCATATTTCCCTGTGAATATTGAGTTAATTTTAGAAAGCAATACTTCCTGCAACTTAGGTTTCTCAAGGTGGAGATAAACTTACTTTGTTACCAGGATGCGTATTGAGAAGTTTTGATGACACACATGAATCTCTCGAAAGAAAATAATCCGCATTAGAGGCAGGAGTATCTAGCACATTGTCCCCCTCTGAGAACTTAGTTATTTTCTGAAATTAATAGGTCCTGAAACGTGGGTTTTAAAGGTGGAGATAGACTCTCTTTGTTCCAAATATCTCTATTCAGCTGAGTTGAAAGAACACATATATCAATTGAAAAAAAAACAGCATTGTTAGATGCAGGATCATTGAGCTTACTGTTTCCCTATTAGATTTCAGTTATTTTTTCCACGAAAAACTTTCTGCTACTTGGCATTTTCAAATAGGCATATTCAGCTCAGTTGAAGAAACACATATGTCACTGCAAAAAAGGCCATGTGTTAGTAGCTACAGCATTTAGCACATTGTTTCCCTGTGAGAATTCAGTTCTATTCTGATAGCAATACTTCCTGCAACTTAGGTTTTTCCAGCTGGAGATAGTCTCTCTTCATTCCAAATATCCCTATTCGGCTGAGTTGAAAAAACACATGTATCTCTCAAAAGAAAACCATCTGTGTTAGAAGCAGGGGCATCTATCACACTGATTCCCTGTGAGAATGGAGTTATTTTTTGAAAGTAAAAGTTCCTTCTAATTGGGAATTATAAGATAGTGATAGGTCCTTTTTCTTGCCCAGTACTCCTACTGAGCAGACGTGAAGAAACACATATATCACTTCAAAGACAACCATCTATGTTGAAAGCTGCAGCATCTAGCACATTGTTTCCCTCTGAGAATTGAGTTAGTTTTAGAAAGGAATACTTCCTGCAACTTATGTTTCTCTAAGTAGATGTAGGCTTAGTTTGTCACCTGTAGGCCTACTGATTAGAGTTGATGGAACACATGTATCTCTCAAAAGAGTACCATCTGCGTTCAAAGCTAGAGCGTCTAGCACTTGATTCCCTGTGAGAATTGAGTGAATTTGTGAAAATAATACTCCCTGCATCTTCACATTTTCTTTCTAGAGATAGATTCTGGTTGTTCCAAATAAGCTATTCAGCATAGTTTAACAAATGTATGTATCAAAAGAAAGAAAATCATCTGTGCTAGAAGCAGGATCATCAAGCACACTGTTTCGGAGTGCGAATTGAATTCGTTTTTGAGAAGAAAACTTGCTGCTACTTAGGTTGTTGACGCTGAAGTTAGGCTGTGTTTGTTCCAAATTGCCCTGTTCAGGTCACTTGAAGAAACACTTCTATCACTCTAAGGAAAACCATCTATGTTAGAAGCTGCAAAATCTGCAACACTGTTTCACTCTGAGAATTGAGTACGTTTTTGAAAGGAATTCCTCCCATAACTCAGATTTTTCCAGAAGACGATTGACTTTCTTTCTTCCAAGTAGTCATACTCACCTCAGTTGAAGAAACACATGTATCAACAGGCAGAAAAACATCTGTGTGGGGAGAAGGATCATCTAGCACATTGTTTTCCTGTGAGAATTGAGTTAGATTTTCTAAGGAAAATGTCCTGCTATGTAGGTTATTTAAGGTGGAGGATGGCTCTGATTGGTCCAAATAAGCCTATTCAGTTGAGGTGAAGAAACACATGTATCCATTGAAAGAAAACCATCTGAGTTAGAAGCACGATCATCTGTCACATTGTTTTTTATTTTTGTGACAATTGAGCTACTGTTTGAAAGGAAAACTTCTTGCTACTTTAGGATATCAAGGTGGTGGTAGTCTCTCTTTATTCCAAATAGGCCTACTCAGCAGATTGAAGAAACACATATACCACTGCAAAGATAACCATCTATGTTAGAAGCTGCAGAATTGAGCACATTGTTTGCTTGTGAGAATTGAGTCAGTATTGAAAGGAATTACTCTTGCAAGTTAGACTTTTCGAGGTGGATGTATGCTCTGTTTGTTGCAAATAGCCCTATTCAGATCAGTTGAAGAAAGACATGTATCACTTCAAAGAAGACCATATGTGTGAGAGCTGAGGCATCTAGCACATTGTTTCCCGGTGAGAATTAAATTAGTTTCTGAAAGTAATCCTTCCTCCAACTTATGCTTTTCATGGTTGAGATATGCTGTCTTTGGGCCAAATAGGCCTATTCAGCTGAGTTGAAGAAACAGCTGTACTACTCTAAAGAAAACCACCTCTGTTTCAAACTGTACCATCTATCACCTTGTTTCCAAGTGAAAACTGAGTTAATTTTGAAAGGTGTTCCTCCTACAACTTAGATTTTTAACATTGGAGATAAGCTCTTGTTGTTCCAAAGGGGCATAGTCAGCTCAGTTGAAGAAACCCATGTATCACTGCAAAGAAGAACATCTGTGTTAAAAGCTTCATCATCTAGCACATTGTTTCCCTATGAGAATTGAGTAATTTTTGATAGGAACTCCACCTTCAACTTCGGTTATTCAAAGTGCAGATAGGCTGTCTTTGTTTCAAATAGGCCTACTCACCTAAATGGAATGAACACGTTTCTCTAGAAAGAAAACCATCGGTCATGGAAGCCAGATGAAAAGTCACATTGCTTCCCTGTGAGAATTGAGTGAATTTTTGAAAGGAAAACGTCCTGCTACTTAGGTTTTCCAAGGTGTATACAGGCTGTGTTTGTTCCATATTGGGCTGTTCAGCTCAGTTGAAGAAACACATGTGTCACTCCAAAGAAACCATCGATGTTAGAAGCTGCAGCATCTAGCACATTGTTTCCCTGTGAGAACAGAGAGTCTTTCTGAAAGCAATACTTTTTGCAAGTTAGGTTTCTCAAGGTGGGGATAGTCTTTCTTCTTTCAAATAGGCCTATTAATCAGAGTTGAAGAAACACATATATGACTGCAGAGAAAACCATGGATGTAAGAATCTGCAAAAACTAGCAAATTGTTTCCCAGTGAGAATTGATTTCTTTTTAGAAGGGTATACTTCTGCAACATAGGTATCTCAAGGTGCAGAAAGGCAGATTTTGTTTGAACTATGTGTATGCAGCTGAGTTGATGTAACACATGTATCTCTCGGAAGAAAACCATCTGCGTTAACTGTTTGAGTATTGGACACACTGCTCCCTGTTAGAATTGAGGTAGTTTTTGAAAGCAAAAGCTCCTGAAATTGAATGTTTCTAGGTGGAAGTTGCCTCTCTTTGTTCAATACAGGCCTAATCATCTCAGTTGAAGAAATACATGTATCACTAAAAAGAAGACCAAATGTGTTACAAGCTGCAGTATCTAACACATGCTTTCCCTGTGAGAAATGAGTTAGCTTAGGAACGTAAACTTCCTGCAACTTTGCTTTCTCAAGTGGATATAGGCTCCCTTTGTTACAAGTAGGCCTATACTGTTGACTTGAAGAAACACATGTATCTCTCGAAAGAAAACAATCGGTTTTAGTAGCAGAATCATACAGCACATCGTTTCCCAGTGAGAAGTGATGTACTTATTGAAAGGAAAACTCCTGCTCCCTGCAATGTTCATGGTGGACATAGGCTCTGTTTGTTCCAAGAAGCTCTACTCACCTCAGTTGAAAATACACATGTATCACTCCAAAGAAATCATCTCTGTCAGAACCTGTACCATATACCACATTGTTTCCTTAGGAAATTCAGTTTCTGGTAGAAATATTTCCTGCTAATTAGGTTTGACAAGGAGGTGCTTCACTTTCTTCCAAATAGGCCTGTTAAGCACAGTTGAAGAATCACATGTATCTTGCAAAGAAAATCATCTATATTAGAAGTTGCAGCATGCAGAACATTGTTTTCCTTGGAGAACTGAGTGATTTTCTTAAAGTGATACTTCTTGCAACTCAGGTTTTTCAAGGTGGAGATAAGCTCTTGTTCCAAATATTCCTATTTAGATGAGATGAAGAAGCACATATATCTCTGCAAAGAAAATCCTCTGTGTTAGAAGCAGGATCTACCAGCACCTCATTTCCCTGAAAGAATTGGTTTAGTTTTTGAAAGGAAAACCTCCTGCTTAGGATTTTCACGAGTAGATATGATCTGTTTGTTCCATGTACGCCTGTTCAGCTGAGTTGAAAAACGGATGTTGTACAGCAAAGAAAGCCATCTGTGTTAGAAGCTGCAGCATCAAGCACATTGTTTCCCTATGAGACCTGAGTTAGTTTCTGAAAGTAATACTTCCTGCAACTTATGTTTTTCAAGGTGGATATAGGCTCTTTTTGTTCCATATAGGCCTATGTAGCTGAGTTGAAGAAACACATGTATCATATCAAAGAAAACCATTTTGGTTAGAAGCTGCAGCATCTAGCTCCATGTTTCCCTGTGAATATTGAGTTAATTTTAGAAAGCAGTACTTCCTGCAACTTAGGTTTCTCAAGGTGGAGATAAACTTACTTTGTTACCAGGATGCCTATTGAGAAGTTTTGATGACACACATGAATCTCTCGAAAGAAAATAATCCGCATTAGAGGCAGGAGTATCTAGCACATTGTCCCCCTCTGAGAACTTAGTTATTTTCTGAAATTAATAGATCCTGAAACGTGGGTTTTCAAGGTGGAGATAGACTCTCTTTGTTCCAAATATCTCTATTCAGCTGAGTTGAAAGAACGCATATATCAATTGAAAAAAAAACAGCGTTGTTAGATGCAGGATCATTGAGCTTACTGTTTCCCTATTAGATTTCAGTTATTTTTTCCACGAAAAACTTTCTGCTACTTGGCATTTTCAAATAGGCATATTCAGCTCAGTTGAAGAAACACATATGTCACTGCAAAAAAGGCCATCTGTGTTAGTGGCTACAGCATTTAGCACATTGTTTCCCTGTGAGAATTCAGTTATATTCTGATAGCAATACTTCCTGCAACTTAGGTTTTTCCAGCTGGAGATAGTCTCTCTTCATTCCAAATATCCCTATTCGGCTGAGTTGAAAAAACACATGTATCTCTCAAAAGAAAACCATCTGTGTTAGAAGCAGGGGCATCTATCACACTGATTCCCTGTGAGAATTGAGTTATTTTTTGGAAGTAAAAGTTCCTTCTCCTTGGGAATTATAAGATAGTGATAGGTTCTTTTTATTGCCCAGTAATCCTATTGAGCAGACCTGAAGAAACACATATATCACTTCAAAGACAACCATCTATGTTGAAAGCTGCAGCATCTAGCACATTGTTTCCCTCTGAGAATTGAGTTAGTTTTAGAAAGGAATACTTCCTGCAACTTATGTTTCTCTAAGTAGATGTAGGCTTAGTTTGTCACCTGTAGGCCTATTGATTAGGGTTGATGGAACACATGTATCTCTCAAAAGAGTACCATCTGCGTTCAAAGCTAGAGCATCTAGCACTTGATTCCCTGTGAGAATTCAGTCAATTTTTGAAAAAAATACTCCGTGCATCTTCAGATTTTCTTTCTAGAGATAGATTCTGGTTGTTCCAAATAGGCTATTCAGCATAGTTGAAGAAATGTATGTATCAATCGAAAGAAAATCATCTGTGCTAGAAGCAGGATCATCAAGCACATTGTTTCGGAGTGAGAATTGAATAAGTTTTTGAGAAGAAAACTTGCTGCTACTTAGGTTATTGACGCTGAAGTTAGGCTGTGTTTGTTCCAAATTGCCCTGTTCAGTTCACTTGAAGAAACACTTCTATCACTCTAAGGAAAACCATCTATGTTAGAAGCTGCAAAATCTGCAACACTGTTTCACTCTGAGAATTGAGTACGTTTTTGAAAGGAATTTCTCTCATAACTTAGATTTGTCCAGAAGACGATTAACTTTCTTTCTTCCAAGTAGTCATACTCACCTCAGTTGAAGAAACACATGTATCAACAGGCAGAAAAACATCTGTGTGAGAAGAAGGATCATCTAGCACATTGTTTTCCTGTGAGAATTGAGTTAGATTTTCTAAGGAAAATGTCCTGCTATGTAGGTTATTTAAGGTGGAGAATGGCTCTGATTGGTACAAATAAGCCTATTCAGTTGAGGTGAAGAAACACATGTATCCATTGAAAGAAAACCATCTGAGTTAGAGGCACGATCATCTGTCACATTGTTTTTTATTTTTGTGACAATTGAGCTACTGTTTGAAAGGAAAACTTCATGCTACTTTAGAATATCAAGGTGGTGGTAGGCTCTCTTTATTCCAAATAGGCCTACTCAGCAGATTGAAGAAACACATATACCACTGCAAAGATAACCATCTGTTAGAAGCTGCAGAATTGAGCACATTGTTTGCTTGTGAGAATTGAGTCAGTATTGAAAGGAATTACTCTTGCAAGTTAGACTTTTCGAGTTGGATGTATGCTCTGTTTGTTGCAAATAGCCCTATTCAGATCAGTTGAAGAAAGACATGTATCACTTCAAAGAAGACCATATGTGTGAGAGCTGCAGCATCTAGCACATTGTTTCCCGGTGAGAATTAAATTAGTTTCTGAAAGTAATCCTTCCTCCAACTTATGCTTTTCATGGTTGAGATATGCTGTCTTTGTGCCAAATAGGCCTATTCAGCTGAGTTGAAGAAACAGCTGTACTACTCTAAAGAAAACCATCTATGCTTCAAACTGTACCATCTATCACCTTGTTTCCAAGTGAAAACTGAGTTAATTTTGAAAGGTGTTCCTCCTACAACTTAGATTTTTAACGTTGGAGATAAGCTCTTGTTGTTCCAAAGGGGCATAGTCAGCTCAGTTGAAGAAACCCATGTATCACTGCAAAGAAGAACATCTGTGTTAAAAGCTTCATCATCTAGCACATTGTTTCCCTATGAGAATTGAGTAATTTTTGATAGGAACTCCACCTTCAACTTCGATTATTCCAAGTGGAGATAGGCTGTCTTTGTTTCAAATAGGCCTACTCACCTAAATGGAATGAACACGTTTCTTTAGAAAGAAAACCATCTGTCATGGAAGCCAGATCAAAAGTCACATTGCTTCCCTGTGAGAATTGAGTGAATTTTGGAAAGGAAAACGTCCTGCTACTTAGGTTTTCCAAGGTGTATACAGGCTGTGTTTGTTCCATATTGGGCTGTTCAGCTCAGTTGAAGAAACACATGTGTCACTCCAAAGAAACCATCGATGTTAGAAGCTGCAGCACCTAGCACATTGTTTCCCTGGGAGAACAGAGAGTCTTTCTGAAAGCAATACTTCTTGCAAGTTAGGTTTCTCAAGGTCGGGATAGTCTTTCTTGTTTCAAATAGGCCTATTAATCAGAGTTGAAGAAACACATATATCACTGCAGAGAAAACCATGGATGTAAGAATCTGCAAAAACTAGCAAATTGTTTCCCAGTGAGAACTGATTTCTTTTTAGAAGGGTATACTTCTGCAACATAGGTATCTCAAGGTGCAGAAAGGCAGATTTTGTTTGAACTATGTGTATGCAGCTGACTTGATGTAACACATGTATCTCTCGGAAGAAAACCATCTGCGTTAACTCTTTGAGCATTGGGCACACTGCTCCCTGTGAGAATTGAGGTAGTTTTTGAAAGCAAAAGCTCCTGAAACTTGAATGTTTCTAGGTGGATGTTGCCTCTCTTTGTTCGATATAGGCCTATTCATCTCAGTTGAAGAAATACATGTATCACTAAAAAGAAGACCAAATGTGTTACAAGCTGCAGTATCTAACACATGGTTTCCCTGTGAGCAATGAGTGAGTTTAGGAACGTAAACTTCCTGCAACTTTGCTTTCTCTAGGTGTTGATAGGCTCTCTTTGTTACAAGTAGGCCTATACTGTTGACTTGAAGAAACACATGTATCTCTTGAAAGAAAACAATCGGTTTTAGAAGCAGAATCCTAGAGCACATTGTTTCCCAGTGAGAAGTGATGTTCTTATTGAAAGGAAAAGTCCTGCTCCCTGCAGTATTCACGGTGGACATAGACTCTGTTTGTTCCAAGAAGCTCTATTCAGCTCAGTTGAAAATACACATGTATCACTCCAAAGAAATCATCTCTGTTAGAACCTGTACCATATACCACATTGTTTCCTTAGGAGAATTCAGTTTCTGGTAGAAATACTTCCTGCTAATTAGGTTTGATAAGGAGGCGCTTCACTTTCTTCCAAATAGGCCTGTTAAGCACAGTTGAAGAAACACATGTATCATGCAAAGAAAATCATCTATATTAGAAGTTGCAGCATCTAGAACATTGTTTTCCTTGGAGAACTGAGTGAGTTTCTTAAAGTGATACTTCTTGCAACTTAGGTTTTTCAAGGTGGAGATAAGCTCTTGTTCCAAATATTCCTATTTAGATGAGATGAAGAAACACATGAATCTCTCCAAAGAAAATCATCTGGGTTAGAAACAGGATCTTCCAGCACCTCATTTCCCTGTCAGAATTGAATTAGTTTTTGAAAGGAAAACCTCCTCCTTCTTAGGATTTTCACAAGTAGATATGATCTGTTTCTTCCATGTACGCCAGTTCAGCTGAGTTGAAAAACGGATGTTGTACAGCAAAGAAAGCCATCTGTGTTAGAAGCTGCAGCATCAAGCACATTGTTTCCCTATGAGACCTGAGTTAGTTTCTGAAAGTAATACTTCCTGCAACTTATGTTTTTTTCAAGGTGGATATAGGCTCTTTTTGTTCCATATAGGCCTATGTAGCTGAGTTGAAGAAACACATGTATCATATCAAAGAAAACCATTTTGGTTAGAAGCTGAAGCACCTAGCTCCATGTTTCCCTGTGAATATTGAGTTAATTTTAGAAAGCAGTACTTCCTGCAACTTAGGTTTCTCAAGGTGGAGATAAACTTACTTTGTTACCAGGATGCCTATTGAGAAGTTTTGATGACACACATAAATCTCTCGAAAGAAAATAATCCGCATTAGAGGCAGGAGTATCTAGCACATTGTCCCCCTCTGAGAACTTAGTTATTTTCTGAAATTAATAGATCCTGAAACGTGGTTTTTAAAGGTGGAGATAGACTCTCTTTGTTCCAAATATCTCTATTCAGCTGAGTTGAAAGAACACATATACCAATTGAAAAAAAAAACACCTTTGTTAGATGCAGGATCATTGAGCTTACTGTTTCCCTATTAGATTTCAGTTATTTTTTCCACGAAAAACCTTCTCCTACTTGGCATTTTCAAATAGGCATATTCAGCTCAGTTGAAGAAACACATATGTCACTGCAAAAAAGGCCATCTGTGTTAGTAGCTACAGCATTTAGCACATTGTTTCCCTGTGAGAATTCAGTTATATTCTGACAGCAATACTTCCTGCAACTTAGGTTTTTCCAGCTGAAGATAGTCTCTCTTCATTCAAAATATCCCTATTTGGCTGAGTTGAAAAAACACATGTATCTCTCAAAAGAAAACCATCTGTGTTAGAAGCAGGGGCATCTATCACACTGATTCCCTGTGAGAATTGAGTTATTTTTTGGAAGTAAAAGTTCCTTCTCCTGGGGAATTATAAGATAGTGATAGGTTCTTTTTATTGCCCAGTAATCCTATTGAGCAGACCTGAAGAAACACATATATCACTTCAAAGACAACCATCTATGTTGAAAGCTGCAGCATCTAGCACATTGTTTCCCTCTGAGAATTGAGTTAGTTTTAGAAAGGAATACTTCCTGCAACTTATGTTTCTCTAAGTAGATGTAGGCTTAGTTTGTCACCTGTAGGCCTATTGATTAGAGTTGAAGGAACACATGTATCTCTCAAAAGAGTACCATCTGCGTTCAAAGCTAGAGCATCTAGCACTTGATTCCCTGTGAGAATTCAGTGAATTTTTGAAAATAATACTCCCTGCATCTTCAGATTTTCTTTCTAGAGATAGATTCTGGTTGTTCCAAATAGGCTATTCAGCATAGTTGAAGAAATGTATGTATCAATCGAAAGAAAATCATCTGTGCTAGAAGCAGGATCATCAAGCACATTGTTTCGGAGTGAGAATTGAATAAGTTTTTGAGAAGAAAACTTGCTGCTACTTAGGTTATTGACGCTGAAGTTAGGCTGTGTTTGTTCCAAATTGCCCTGTTCAGTTCACTTGAAGAAACACTTCTATCACTCTAAGGAAAACCATCTATGTTAGAAGCTGCAAAATCTGCAACACTGTTTCACTCTGAGAATTGAGTACGTTTTTGAAAGGAATTTCTCTCATAACTTAGATTTGTCCAGAAGACGATTAACTTTCTTTCTTCCAAGTAGTCATACTCACCTCAGTTGAAGAAACACATGTATCAACAGGCAGAAAAACATCTGTGTGAGAAGAAGGATCATCTAGCACATTGTTTTCCTGTGAGAATTGAGTTAGATTTTCTAAGGAAAATGTCCTGCTATGTAGGTTATTTAAGGTGGAGGATGGCTCTGATTGGTCCAAATAAGCCTATTCAGTTGAGGTGAAGAAACACATGTATCCATTGAAAGAAAACCATCTGAGTTAGAGGCACGATCATCTGTCACATTGTTTTTTATTTTTGTGACAATTGAGCTACTGTTTGAAAGGAAAACTTCATGCTACTTTAGAATATCAAGGAGGTGGTAGGCTCTCTTTATTCCAAATAGGCCTACTCAGCAGATTGAAGAAACACATATACCACTGCAAAGATAACCATCTATGTTAGAAGCTGCAGAATTGAGCACATTGTTTGCTTGTGAGAATTGAGTCAGTATTGAAAGGAATTACTCTTGCAAGTTAGACTTTTCGAGGTGGATGTATGCTCTGTTTGTTGCAAATAGCCCTATTCAGATCAGTTGAAGAAAGACATGTATCACTTCAAAGAAGACCATATGTGTGAGAGCTGCAGCATCTAGCACATTGTTTCCCGGTGAGAATTAAATTAGTTTCTGAAAGTAATCCTTCCTCCAACTTATGCTTTTCATGGTTGAGATATGCTGTCTTTGTGCCAAATAGGCCTATTCAGCTGAGTTGAAGAAACAGCTGTACTACTCTAAAGAAAACCATCTATGCTTCCAACTGTACCATCTATCACTTTGTTTCCAAGTGAAAACTGAGTTAATTTTGAAAGGTGTTCCTCCTACAACTTAGATTTTTAACGTTGGAGATAAGCTCTTGTTGTTCCAAAGGGGCATAGTCAGCTCAGTTGAAGAAACCCATGTATCACTGCAAAGAAGAACATCTGTGTTAAAAGCTTCATCATCTAGCACATTGTTTCCCTATGAGAATTGAGTAATTTTTGATAGGAACTCCACCTTCAACTTCGATTATTCCAAGTGGAGATAGGCTGTCTTTGTTTCAAATAGGCCTACTCACCTAAATGGAATGAACACGTTTCTCTAGAAAGAAAACCATCTGTCATGGAAGCCAGATCAAAAGTCACATTGCTTCCCTGTGAGAATTGAGTGAATTTTGGAAAGGAAAACGTCCTGCTACTTAGGTTTTCCAAGGTGTATACAGGCTGTGTTTGTTCCATATTGGGCTGTTCAGCTCAGTTGAAGAAACACATGTGTCACTCCAAAGAAACCATCGATGTTAGAAGCTGCAGCATCTAGCACATTGTTTCCCTGTGAGAACAGAGAGTCTTTCTGAAAGCAATACTTCTTGCAAGTTAGGTTTCTCAAGGTGGGGATAGTCTTTCTTGTTTCAAATAGGCCTATTAATCAGAGTTGAAGAAACACATATATCACTGCAGAGAAAACCATGGATGTAAGAATCTGCAAAAACTAGCAAATTGTTTCCCAGTGAGAACTGATTTCTTTTTAGAAGGGTATACTTCTGCAACATAGGTATCTCAAGGTGCAGAAAGGCAGATTTTGTTTGAACTATGTGTATGCAGCTGACTTGATGTAACACATGTATCTCTCGGAAGAAAACCATCTGCGTTAACTCTTTGAGCATTGGGCACACTGCTCCCTGTGAGAATTGAGGTAGTTTTTGAAAGCAAAAGCTCCTGAAACTTGAATGTTTCTAGGTGGATGTTGCCTCTCTTTGTTCGATATAGGCCTATTCATCTCAGTTGAAGAAATACATGTATCACTAAAAAGAAGACCAAATGTGTTACAAGCTGCAGTATCTAACACATGGTTTCCCTGTGAGAAATGAGTTAGTTTAGGAACGTAAACTTCCTGCAACTTTGCTTTCTCTAGGTGGAGATAGGCTCTCTTTGTTACAAGTAGGCCTATACTGTTGACTTGAAGAAACACATGTATCTCTTGAAAGAAAACAATCGGTTTTAGAAGCAGAATCCTAGAGCACATTGTTTCCCAGTGAGAAGTGATGTTCTTATTGAAAGGAAAAGTCCTGCTCCCTGCAGTATTCACGGTGGACATAGACTCTGTTTGTTCCAAGAAGCTCTATTCAGCTCAGTTGAAAATACACATGTATCACTCCAAAGAAATCATCTCTGTTAGAACCTGTACCATATACCACATTGTTTCCTTAGGAGAATTCAGTTTCTGGTAGAAATACTTCCTGCTAATTAGGTTTGACAAGGAGGCGCTTCACTTTCTTCCAAATAGGCCTGTTAAGCACAGTTGAAGAAACACATGTATCATGCAAAGAAAATCATCTATATTAGAAGTTGCAGCATCTAGAACATTGTTTTCCTTGGAGAACTGAGTGAGTTTCTTAAAGTGATACTTCTTGCAACTTAGGTTTTTCAAGGTGGAGGTAAGCTCTTGTTCCAAATATTCCTATTTAGATGACATGAAGAAACACATGTATCTCTCCAAAGAAAATCATCTGGGTTAGAAGCAGGATCTTCCAGCACCTCATTTCCCTGTCTGAATTGAATTAGTTTTTGAAAGGAAAACCTCCTGCTTCTTAGGATTTTCACAAGTAGATATGATCTGTTTCTTCCATGTACGCCAGTTCAGCTGAGTTGAAAAACGGATGTTGTACAGCAAAGAAAGCCATCTGTGTTAGAAGCTGCAGCATCAAGCACATTGTTTCCCTATGAGACCTGAGTTAGTTTCTGAAAGTAATACTTCCTGCAACTTATGTTTTTTTCAAGGTGGATATAGGCTCTTTTTGTTCCATATAGGCCTATGTAGCTGAGTTGAAGAAACACATGTATCATATCAAAGAAAACCATTTTGGTTAGAAGCTGAAGCACCTAGCTCCATGTTTCCCTGTGAATATTGAGTTAATTTTAGAAAGCAGTACTTCCTGCAACTTAGGTTTCTCAAGGTGGAGATAAACTTACTTTGTTACCAGGATGCCTATTGAGAAGTTTTGATGACACACATGAATCTCTCGAAAGAAAATAATCCGCATTAGAGGCAGGAGTATCTAGCACATTGTCCCCCTCTGAGAACTTAGTTATTTTCTGAAATTAATAGATCCTGAAACGTGGGTTTTAAAGGTGGAGATAGACTCTCTTTGTTCCAAATATCTCTATTCAGCTGAGTTGAAAGAACACATATACCAATTGAAAAAAAAAACACCTTTCTTAGATGCAGGATCATTGAGCTTACTGTTTCCCTATTAGATTTCAGTTATTTTTTCCACGAAAAACCTTCTCCTACTTGGCATTTTCAAATAGGCATATTCACCTCAGTTGAAGAAACACATATGTCACTGCAAAAAAGGCCATCTGTGTTAGTAGCTACAGCATTTAGCACATTGTTTCCCTGTGAGAATTCAGTTATATTCTGATAGCAATACTTCCTGCAACTTAGGTTTTTCCAGCTGAAGATAGTCTCTCTTCATTCCAAATATCCCTATTCGGCTGAGTTGAAAAAACACATGTATCTCTCAAAAGAAAACCATCTGTTTTAGAAGCAGGGGCATCTATCACACTGATTCCTTGTGAGAATTGAGTTATTTCTTGGAAGTAAAAGTTCCTTCGACTTGGGAATTATAAGATAGTGATAGGTTCTTTTTATTGCCCAGTAATCCTATTGAGCAGACCTGAAGAAACACATATATCACTTCAAAGACAACCATCTATGTTGAAAGCTGCAGTATCTAGCACATTGTTTCCCTCTGAGAATTGAGTTAGTTTTAGAAAGGAATACTTCCTGCAACTTATGTTTCTCTAAGTAGATGTAGGCTTAGTTTGTCACCTGTAGGCCTATTGATTAGAGTTGATGGAACACATGTATCTCTCAAAAGAGTACCATCTGCGTTCAAAGCTAGAGCATCTAGCACTTGATTCCCTGTGAGAATTCAGTGAATTTTTGAAAATAATACTCCCTGCATCTTCAGATTTTCTTTCTAGAGATAGATTCTGGTTGTTCCAAATAGGCTATTCAGCATAGTTGAAGAAATGTATGTATCAATCGAAAGAAAATCATCTGTGCTAGAAGCAGGATCATCAAGCACATTGTTTCGGAGTGAGAATTGAATAAGTTTTTGAGAAGAAAACTTGCTGCTACTTAGGTTATTGACGCTGAAGTTAGGCTGTGTTTGTTCCAAATTGCCCTGTTCAGTTCACTTGAAGAAACACTTCTATCACTCTAAGGAAAACCATCTATGTTAGAAGCTGCAAAATCTGCAACACTGTTTCACTCTGAGAATTGAGTACGTTTTTGAAAGGAATTTCTCTCATAACTTAGATTTGTCCAGAAGACGATTAACTTTCTTTCTTCCAAGTAGTCATACTCACCTCAGTTGAAGAAACACATGTATCAACAGGCAGAAAAACATCTGTGTGAGAAGAAGGATCATCTAGCACATTGTTTTCCTGTGAGAATTGAGTTAGATTTTCTAAGGAAAATGTCCTGCTATGTAGGTTATTTAAGGTGGAGGATGGCTCTCATTGGTCCAAATAAGCCTATTCAGTTGAGGTGAAGAAACACATGTATCCATTGAAAGAAAACCATCTGAGTTAGAGGCACGATCATCTGTCACATTGTTTTTTATTTTTGTGACAATTGAGCTACTGTTTGAAAGGAAAAGTTCATGCTACTTTAGAATATCAAGGTGGTGGTAGGCTCTCTTTATTCCAAATAGGCCTACTCAGCAGATTGAAGAAACACATATACCACTGCAAAGATAACCATCTATGTTAGAAGCTGCAGAATTGAGCACATTGTTTGCTTGTGAGAATTGAGTCAGTATTGAAAGGAATTACTCTTGCAAGTTAGACTTTTCGAGGTGGATGTATGCTCTGTTTGTTGCAAATAGCCCTATTCAGATCAGTTGAAGAAAGACATGTATCACTTCAAAGAAGACCATATGTGTGAGAGCTGCAGCATCTAGCACATTGTTTCCCGGTGAGAATTAAATTAGTTTCTGAAAGTAATCCTTCCTCCAACTTATGCTTTTCATGGTTGAGATATGCTGTCTTTGTGCCAAATAGGCCTATTCAGCTGAGTTGAAGAAACAGCTGTACTACTCTAAAGAAAACCATCTATGCTTCCAACTGTACCATCTATCACCTTGTTTCCAAGTGAAAACTGAGTTAATTTTGAAAGGTGTTCCTCCTACAACTTAGATTTTTAACGTTGGAGATAAGCTCTTGTTGTTCCAAAGGGGCATAGTCAGCTCAGTTGAAGAAACCCATGTATCACTGCAAAGAAGAACATCTGTGTTAAAAGCTTCATCATCTAGCACATTGTTTCCCTATGAGAATTGAGTAATTTTTGATAGGAACTCCACCTTCAACTTCGATTATTCCAAGTGGAGATAGGCTGTCTTTGTTTCAAATAGGCCTACTCACCTAAATGGAATGAACACGTTTCTCTAGAAAGAAAACCATCTGTCATGGAAGCCAGATCAAAAGTCACATTGCTTCCCTGTGAGAATTGAGTGAATTTTGGAAAGGAAAACGTCCTGCTACTTAGGTTTTCCAAGGTGTATACAGGCTGTGTTTGTTCCATATTGGGCTGTTCAGCTCAGTTGAAGAAACACATGTGTCACTCCAAAGAAACCATCGATGTTAGAAGCTGCAGCATCTAGCACATTGTTTCCCTGTGAGAACAGAGAGTCTTTCTGAAAGCAATACTTCTTGCAAGTTAGGTTTCTCAAGGTGGGGATAGTCTTTCTTGTTTCAAATAGGCCTATTAATCAGAGTTGAAGAAACACATATATCACTGCAGAGAAAACCATGGATGTAAGAATCTGCAAAAACTAGCAAATTGTTTCCCAGTGAGAACTGATTTCTTTTTAGAAGGGTATACTTCTGCAACATAGGTATCTCAAGGTGCAGAAAGGCAGATTTTGTTTGAACTATGTGTATGCAGCTGAGTTGATGTAACACATGTATCTCTCGGAAGAAAACCATCTGCGTTAACTCTTTGAGCATTGGGCACACTGCTCCCTGTGAGAATTGAGGTAGTTTTTGAAAGCAAAAGCTCCTGAAACTTGAATGTTTCTAGGTGGATGTTGCCTCTCTTTGTTCGATATAGGCCTATTCATCTCAGTTGAAGAAATACATGTATCACTAAAAAGAAGACCAAATGTGTTACAAGCTGCAGTATCTAACACATGGTTTCCCTGTGAGAAATGAGTTAGTTTAGGAACGTAAACTTCCTGCAACTTTGCTTTCTCTAGGTGGAGATAGGCTCTCTTTGTTACAAGTAGGCCTATACTGTTGACTTGAAGAAACACATGTATCTCTTGAAAGAAAACAATCGGTTTTAGAAGCAGAATCCTAGAGCACATTGTTTCCCAGTGAGAAGTGATGTTCTTATTGAAAGGAAAAGTCCTGCTCCCTGCAGTATTCACGGTGGACATAGACTCTGTTTGTTCCAAGAAGCTCTATTCAGCTCAGTTGAAAATACACATGTATCACTCCAAAGAAATCATCTCTGTTAGAACCTGTACCATATACCACATTGTTTCCTTAGGAGAATTCAGTTTCTGGTAGAAATACTTCCTGCTAATTAGGTTTGACAAGGAGGCGCTTCACTTTCTTCCAAATAGGCCTGTTAAGCACAGTTGAAGAAACACATGTATCATGCAAAGAAAATCATCTATATTAGAAGTTGCAGCATCTAGAACATTGTTTTCCTTGGAGAACTGAGTGAGTTTCTTAAAGTGATACTTCTTGCAACTTAGGTTTTTCAAGGTGGAGATAAGCTCTTGTTCCAAATATTCCTATTTAGATGAGATGAAGAAACACATGTATCTCTCCAAAGAAAATCATCTGGGTTAGAAGCAGGATCTTCCAGCACCTCATTTCCCTGTCTGAATTGAATTAGTTTTTGAAAGGAAAACCTCCTGCTTCTTAGGATTTTCACAAGTAGATATGATCTGTTTCTTCCATGTACGCCAGTTCAGCTGAGTTGAAAAACGGATGTTGTACAGCAAAGAAAGCCATCTGTGTTAGAAGCTGCAGCATCAAGCACATTGTTTCCCTATGAGACCTGAGTTAGTTTCTGAAAGTAATACTTCCTGCAACTTATGTTTTTTTCAAGGTGGATATAGGCTCTTTTTGTTCCATATAGGCCTATGTGGCTGAGTTGAAGAAACACATGTATCATATCAAAGAAAACCATTTTGGTTAGAAGCTGAAGCACCTAGCTCCATGTTTCCCTGTGAATATTGAGTTAATTTTAGAAAGCAGTACTTCCTGCAACTTAGGTTTCTCAAGGTGGAGATAAACTTACTTTGTTACCAGGATGCCTATTGAGAAGTTTTGATGACACACATGAATCTCTCGAAAGAAAATAATCCGCATTAGAGGCAGGAGTATCTAGCACATTGTCCCCCTCTGAGAACTTAGTTATTTTCTGAAATTAATAGATCCTAAAACGTGGTTTTTAAAGGTGGAGATAGACTCTCTTTCTTCCAAATATCTCTATTCAGCTGAGTTGAAAGAACACATATACCAATTGAAAAAAAAAACACCTTTCTTAGATGCAGGATCATTGAGCTTACTGTTTCCCTATTAGATTTCAGTTATTTTTTCCACGAAAAACCTTCTCCTACTTGGCATTTTCAAATAGGCATATTCACCTCAGTTGAAGAAACACATATGTCACTGCAAAAAAGGCCATCTGTGTTAGTAGCTACAGCATTTAGCACATTGTTTCCCTGTGAGAATTCAGTTATATTCTGATAGCAATACTTCCTGCAACTTAGGTTTTTCCAGCTGAAGATAGTCTCTCTTCATTCCAAATATCCCTATTCGGCTGAGTTGAAAAAACACATGTATCTCTCAAAAGAAAACCATCTGTGTTAGAAGCAGGGGCATCTATCACACTGATTCCCTGTGAGAATTGAGTTATTTCTTGGAAGTAAAAGTTCCTTCGACTTGGGAATTATAAGATAGTGATAGGTTCTTTTTATTGCCCAGTAATCCTATTGAGCAGACCTGAAGAAACACATATATCACTTCAAAGACAACCATCTATGTTGAAAGCTGCAGTATCTAGCACATTGTTTCCCTCTGAGAATTGAGTTAGTTTTAGAAAGGAATACTTCCTGCAACTTATGTTTCTCTAAGTAGATGTAGGCTTAGTTTGTCACCTGTAGGCCTATTGATTAGAGTTGATGGAACACATGTATCTCTCAAAAGAGTACCATCTGCGTTCAAAGCTAGAGCATCTAGCACTTGATTCCCTGTGAGAATTCAGTGAATTTTTGAAAATAATACTCCCTGCATCTTCAGATTTTCTTTCTAGAGATAGATTCTGGTTGTTCCAAATAGGCTATTCAGCATAGTTGAAGAAATGTATGTATCAATCGAAAGAAAATCATCTGTGCTAGAAGCAGGATCATCAAGCACATTGTTTCGGAGTGAGAATTGAATAAGTTTTTGAGAAGAAAACTTGCTGCTACTTAGGTTATTCAACCTGACGTTAGGCTGTGTTTGTTCCAAATTGCCCTGTTCAGTTCACTTGAAGAAACACTTCTATCACTCTAAGGAAAACCATCTATGTAAGTAGCTGCAAAATCTGCAACACTGTTTCACTCTGAGAATTGAGTACGTTTTTGAAAGGAATTTCTCTCATAACTTAGATTTGTCCAGAAGACGATTAACTTTCTTTCTTCCAAGTAGTCATACTCACCTCAGTTGAAGAAACACATGTATCAACAGGCAGAAAAACATCTGTGTGAGAAGAAGGATCATCTAGCACATTGTTTTCCTGTGAGAATTGAGTTAGATTTTCTAAGGAAAATGTCCTGCTATGTAGGTTATTTAAGGTGGAGGATGGCTCTGATTGGTCCAAATAAGCCTATTCAGTTGAGGTGAAGAAACACATGTATCCATTGAAAGAAAACCATCTGAGTTAGAGGCACGATCATCTGTCACATTGTTTTTTATTTTTGTGACAATTGAGCTACTGTTTGAAAGGAAAACTTCATGCTACTTTAGAATATCAAGGAGGTGGTAGGCTCTCTTTATTCCAAATAGGCCTACTCAGCAGATTGAAGAAACACATATACCACTGCAAAGATAACCATCTATGTTAGAAGCTGCAGAATTGAGCACATTGTTTGCTTGTGAGAATTGAGTCAGTATTGAAAGGAATTACTCTTGCAAGTTAGACTTTTCGAGGTGGATGTATGCTCTGTTTGTTGCAAATAGCCCTATTCAGATCAGTTGAAGAAAGACATGTATCACTTCAAAGAAGACCATATGTGTGAGAGCTGCAGCATCTAGCACATTGTTTCCCGGTGAGAATTAAATTAGTTTCTGAAAGTAATCCTTCCTCCAACTTATGCTTTTCATGGTTGAGATATGCTGTCTTTGTGCCAAATAGGCCTATTCAGCTGAGTTGAAGAAACAGCTGTACTACTCTAAAGAAAACCATCTATGCTTCCAACTGTACCATCTATCACCTTGTTTCCAAGTGAAAACTGAGTTAATTTTGAAAGGTGTTCCTCCTACAACTTAGATTTTTAACGTTGGAGATAAGCTCTTGTTGTTCCAAAGGGGCATAGTCAGCTCAGTTGAAGAAACCCATGTATCACTGCAAAGAAGAACATCTGTGTTAAAAGCTTCATCATCTAGCACATTGTTTCCCTATGAGAATTGAGTAATTTTTGATAGGAACTCCACCTTCAACTTCGATTATTCCAAGTGGAGATAGGCTGTCTTTGTTTCAAATAGGCCTACTCACCTAAATGGAATGAACACGTTTCTCTAGAAAGAAAACCATCTGTCATGGAAGCCAGATCAAAAGTCACATTGCTTCCCTGTGAGAATTGAGTGAATTTTGGAAAGGAAAACGTCCTGCTACTTAGGTTTTCCAAGGTGTATACAGGCTGTGTTTGTTCCATATTGGGCTGTTCAGCTCAGTTGAAGAAACACATGTGTCACTCCAAAGAAACCATCGATGTTAGAAGCTGCAGCATCTAGCACATTGTTTCCCTGTGAGAACAGAGAGTCTTTCTGAAAGCAATACTTCTTGCAAGTTAGGTTCCTCAAGGTGGGGATAGTCTTTCTTGTTTCAAATAGGCCTATTAATCAGAGTTGAAGAAACACATATATCACTGCAGAGAAAACCATGGATGTAAGAATCTGCAAAAACTAGCAAATTGTTTCCCAGTGAGAAGTGATTTCTTTTTAGAAGGGTATACTTCTGCAACATAGGTATCTCAAGGTGCAGAAAGGCAGATTTTGTTTGAACTATGTGTATGCAGCTGAGTTGATGTAACACATGTATCTCTCGGAAGAAAACCATCTGCGTTAACTCTTTGAGCATTGGGCACACTGCTCCCTGTGAGAATTGAAGTAGTTTTTGAAAGCAAAAGCTCCTGAAGCTTGAATGTTTCTAGGTGGATGTTGCCTCTCTTTGTTCGATATAGGCCTATTCATCTCAGTTGAAGAAATACATGTATCACTAAAAAGAAGACCAAATGTGTTACAAGCTGCAGTATCTAACACATGGTTTCCCTGTGAGAAATGAGTTAGTTTAGGAACGTAAACTTCCTGCAACTTTGCTTTCTCTAGGTGGAGATAGGCTCTCTTTGTTACAAGTAGGCCTATACTGTTGACTTGAAGAAACACATGTATCTCTTGAAAGAAAACAATCGGTTTTAGAAGCAGAATCCTAGAGCACATTGTTTCCCAGTGAGAAGTGATGTTCTTATTGAAAGGAAAAGTCCTGCTCCCTGCAGTATTCACGGTGGACATAGACTCTGTTTGTTCCAAGAAGCTCTATTCAGCTCAGTTGAAAATACACATGTATCACTCCAAAGAAATCATCTCTGTTAGAACCTGTACCATATACCACATTGTTTCCTTAGGAGAATTCAGTTTCTGGTAGAAATACTTCCTGCTAATTAGGTTTGACAAGGAGGCGCTTCACTTTCTTCCAAATAGGCCTGTTAAGCACAGTTGAAGAAACACATGTATCATGCAAAGAAAATCATCTATATTAGAAGTTGCAGCATCTAGAACATTGTTTTCCTTGGAGAACTGAGTGAGTTTCTTAAAGTGATACTTCTTGCAACTTAGGTTTTTCAAGGTGGAGATAAGCTCTTGTTCCAAATATTCCTATTTAGATGAGATGAAGAAACACATGTATCTCTCCAAAGAAAATCATCTGGGTTAGAAGCAGGATCTTCCAGCACCTCATTTCCCTGTCTGAATTGAATTAGTTTTTGAAAGGAAAACCTCCTGCTTCTTAGGATTTTCACAAGTAGATATGATCTGTTTCTTCCATGTACGCCAGTTCAGCTGAGTTGAAAAACGGATGTTGTACAGCAAAGAAAGCCATCTGTGTTAGAAGCTGCAGCATCAAGCACATTGTTTCCCTATGAGACCTGAGTTAGTTTCTGAAAGTAATACTTCCTGCAACTTATGTTTTTTTCAAGGTGGATATAGGCTCTTTTTGTTCCATATAGGCCTATGTAGCTGAGTTGAAGAAACACATGTATCATATCAAAGAAAACCATTTTGGTTAGAAGCTGAAGCACCTAGCTCCATGTTTCCCTGTGAATATTGAGTTAATTTTAGAAAGCAGTACTTCCTGCAACTTAGGTTTCTCAAGGTGGAGATAAACTTACTTTGTTACCAGGATGCCTATTGAGAAGTTTTGATGACACACATGAATCTCTCGAAAGAAAATAATCCGCATTAGAGGCAGGAGTATCTAGCACATTGTCCCCCTCTGAGAACTTAGTTATTTTCTGAAATTAATAGATCCTGAAACGTGGTTTTTAAAGGTGGAGATAGACTCTCTTTGTTCCAAATATCTCTATTCAGCTGAGTTGAAAGAACACATATACCAATTGAAAAAAAAAACACCTTTGTTAGATGCAGGATCATTGAGCTTACTGTTTCCCTATTAGATTTCAGTTATTTTTTCCACGAAAAACCTTCTCCTACTTGGCATTTTCAAATAGGCATATTCACCTCAGTTGAAGAAACACATATGTCACTGCAAAAAAGGCCATCTGTGTTAGTAGCTACAGCATTTAGCACATTGTTTCCCTGTGAGAATTCAGTTATATTCTGATAGCAATACTTCCTGCAACTTAGGTTTTTCCAGCTGAAGATAGTCTCTCTTCATTCCAAATATCCCTATTCGGCTGAGTTGAAAAAACACATGTATCTCTCAAAAGAAAACCATCTGTGTTAGAAGCAGGGGCATCTATCACACTGATTCCCTGTGAGAATTGAGTTATTTCTTGGAAGTAAAAGTTCCTTCGACTTGGGAATTATAAGACAGTGATAGGTTCTTTTTATTGCCCAGTAATCCTATTGAGCAGACCTGAAGAAACACATATATCACTTCAAAGACAACCATCTATGTTGAAAGCTGCAGTATCTAGCACATTGTTTCCCTCTGAGAATTGAGTTAGTTTTAGAAAGGAATACTTCCTGCAACTTATGTTTCTCTAAGTAGATGTAGGCTTAGTTTGTCACCTGTAGGCCTATTGATTAGAGTTGATGGAACACATGTATCTCTCAAAAGAGTACCATCTGCGTTCAAAGCTAGAGCATCTAGCACTTGATTCCCTGTGAGAATTCAGTGAATTTTTGAAAATAATACTCCCTGCATCTTCAGATTTTCTTTCTAGAGATAGATTCTGGTTGTTCCAAATAGGCTATTCAGCATAGTTGAAGAAATGTATGTATCAATCGAAAGAAAATCATCTGTGCTAGAAGCAGGATCATCAAGCACATTGTTTCGGAGTGAGAATTGAATAAGTTTTTGAGAAGAAAACTTGCTGCTACTTAGGTTATTCAACCTGACGTTAGGCTGTGTTTGTTCCAAATTGCCCTGTTCAGTTCACTTGAAGAAACACTTCTATCACTCTAAGGAAAACCATCTATGTAAGTAGCTGCAAAATCTGCAACACTGTTTCACTCTGAGAATTGAGTACGTTTTTGAAAGGAATTTCTCTCATAACTTAGATTTGTCCAGAAGACGATTAACTTTCTTTCTTCCAAGTAGTCATACTCACCTCAGTTGAAGAAACACATGTATCAACAGGCAGAAAAACATCTGTGTGAGAAGAAGGATCATCTAGCACATTGTTTTCCTGTGAGAATTGAGTTAGATTTTCTAAGGAAAATGTCCTGCTATGTAGGTTATTTAAGGTGGAGGATGGCTCTCATTGGTCCAAATAAGCCTATTCAGTTGAGGTGAAGAAACACATGTATCCATTGAAAGAAAACCATCTGAGTTAGAGGCACGATCATCTGTCACATTGTTTTTTATTTTTGTGACAATTGAGCTACTGTTTGAAAGGAAAACTTCATGCTACTTTAGAATATCAAGGTGGTGGTAGGCTCTCTTTATTCCAAATAGGCCTACTCAGCAGATTGAAGAAACACATATACCACTGCAAAGATAACCATCTATGTTAGAAGCTGCAGAATTGAGCACATTGTTTGCTTGTGAGAATTGAGTCAGTATTGAAAGGAATTACTCTTGCAAGTTAGACTTTTCGAGTTGGATGTATGCTCTGTTTGTTGCAAATAGCCCTATTCAGATCAGTTGAAGAAAGACATGTATCACTTCAAAGAAGACCATATGTGTGAGAGCTGCAGCATCTAGCACATTGTTTCCCGGTGAGAATTAAATTAGTTTCTGAAAGTAATCCTTCCTCCAACTTATGCTTTTCATGGTTGAGATATGCTGTCTTTGTGCCAAATAGGCCTATTCAGCTGAGTTGAAGAAACAGCTGTACTACTCTAAAGAAAACCATCTATGCTTCCAACTGTACCATCTATCACCTTGTTTCCAAGTGAAAACTGAGTTAATTTTGAAAGGTGTTCCTCCTACAACTTAGATTTTTAACGTTGGAGATAAGCTCTTGTTGTTCCAAAGGGGCATAGTCAGCTCAGTTGAAGAAACCCATGTATCACTGCAAAGAAGAACATCTGTGTTAAAAGCTTCATCATCTAGCACATTGTTTCCCTATGAGAATTGAGTAATTTTTGATAGGAACTCCACCTTCAACTTCGATTATTCCAAGTGGAGATAGGCTCTCTTTGTTTCAAATAGGCCTACTCACCTAAATGGAATGAACACGTTTCTCTAGAAAGAAAACCATCTGTCATGGAAGCCAGATCAAAAGTCACATTGCTTCCCTGTGAGAATTGAGTGAATTTTGGAAAGGAAAACGTCCTGCTACTTAGGTTTTCCAAGGTGTATACAGGCTGTGTTTGTTCCATATTGGGCTGTTCAGCTCAGTTGAAGAAACACATGTGTCACTCCAAAGAAACCATCGATGTTAGAAGCTGCAGCATCTAGCACATTGTTTCCCTGTGAGAACAGAGAGTCTTTCTGAAAGCAATACTTCTTGCAAGTTAGGTTCCTCAAGGTGGGGATAGTCTTTCTTGTTTCAAATAGGCCTATTAATCAGAGTTGAAGAAACACATATATCACTGCAGAGAAAACCATGGATGTAAGAATCTGCAAAAACTAGCAAATTGTTTCCCAGTGAGAAGTGATTTCTTTTTAGAAGGGTATACTTCTGCAACATAGGTATCTCAAGGTGCAGAAAGGCAGATTTTGTTTGAACTATGTGTATGCAGCTGAGTTGATGTAACACATGTATCTCTCGGAAGAAAACCATCTGCGTTAACTCTTTGAGCATTGGGCACACTGCTCCCTGTGAGAATTGAAGTAGTTTTTGAAAGCAAAAGCTCCTGAAGCTTGAATGTTTCTAGGTGGATGTTGCCTCTCTTTGTTCGATATAGGCCTATTCATCTCAGTTGAAGAAATACATGTATCACTAAAAAGAAGACCAAATGTGTTACAAGCTGCAGTATCTAACACATGGTTTCCCTGTGAGAAATGAGTTAGTTTAGGAACGTAAACTTCCTGCAACTTTGCTTTCTCTAGGTGGAGATAGGCTCTCTTTGTTACAAGTAGGCCTATACTGTTGACTTGAAGAAACACATGTATCTCTTGAAAGAAAACAATCGGTTTTAGAAGCAGAATCCTAGAGCACATTGTTTCCCAGTGAGAAGTGATGTTCTTATTGAAAGGAAAAGTCCTGCTCCCTGCAGTATTCACGGTGGACATAGACTCTGTTTGTTCCAAGAAGCTCTATTCAGCTCAGTTGAAAATACACATGTATCACTCCAAAGAAATCATCTCTGTTAGAACCTGTACCATATACCACATTGTTTCCTTAGGAGAATTCAGTTTCTGGTAGAAATACTTCCTGCTAATTAGGTTTGACAAGGAGGCGCTTCACTTTCTTCGAAATAGGCCTGTTAAGCACAGTTGAAGAAACACATGTATCATGCAAAGAAAATCATCTATATTAGAAGTTGCAGCATCTAGAACATTGTTTTCCTTGGAGAACTGAGTGAGTTTCTTAAAGTGATACTTCTTGCAACTTAGGTTTTTCAAGGTGGAGATAAGCTCTTGTTCCAAATATTCCTATTTAGATGAGATGAAGAAACACATGTATCTCTCCAAAGAAAATCATCTGGGTTAGAAGCAGGATCTTCCAGCACCTCATTTCCCTGTCTGAATTGAATTAGTTTTTGAAAGGAAAACCTCCTGCTTCTTAGGATTTTCACAAGTAGATATGATCTGTTTCTTCCATGTACGCCAGTTCAGCTGAGTTGAAAAACGGATGTTGTACAGCAAAGAAAGCCATCTGTGTTAGAAGCTGCAGCATCAAGCACATTGTTTCCCTATGAGACCTGAGTTAGTTTCTGAAAGTAATACTTCCTGCAACTTATGTTTTTTTCAAGGTGGATATAGGCTCTTTTTGTTCCATATAGGCCTATGTAGCTGAGTTGAAGAAACACATGTATCATATCAAAGAAAACCATTTTGGTTAGAAGCTGAAGCACCTAGCTCCATGTTTCCCTGTGAATATTGAGTTAATTTTAGAAAGCAGTACTTCCTGCAACTTAGGTTTCTCAAGGTGGAGATAAACTTACTTTGTTACCAGGATGCCTATTGAGAAGTTTTGATGACACACATGAATCTCTCGAAAGAAAATAATCCGCATTAGAGGCAGGAGTATCTAGAACATTGTCCCCCTCTGAGAACTTAGTTATTTTCTGAAATTAATAGATCCTGAAACGTGGTTTTTAAAGGTGGAGATAGACTCTCTTTGTTCCAAATATCTCTATTCAGCTGAGTTGAAAGAACACATATACCAATTGAAAAAAAAAACACCTTTGTTAGATGCAGGATCATTGAGCTTACTGTTTCCCTATTAGATTTCAGTTATTTTTTCCACGAAAAACCTTCTGCTACTTGGCATTTTCAAGTATACATATTCAGCTCAGTTGAAGAAACACATATGTCACTGCAAAAAAGGCCATCTGTGTTAGTAGCTACAGCATTTAGCACATTGTTTCCCTGTGAGAATTCAGTTATATTCTGATAGCAATACTTCCTGCAACTTAGGTTTTTCCAGCTGGAGATAGTCTCTCTTCATTCCAAATATCCCTATTCGGCTGAGTTGAAAAAACACATGTATCTCTCAAAAGAAAACCATCTGTGTTAGAAGCAGGGGCATCTATCACACTGATTCCTTGTGAGAATTGAGTTATTTTTTGAAAGTAAAAGTTCCTTCTACTTGGGAATTATAAGATAGTGATAGGTTCTTTTTATTCCCCAGTACTCCTATCGAGCAGACCTGAAGAAACACATATATCACTTCAAAGACAACCATCTATGTTGAAAGCTGCAGCATCTATCACATTGTTTCCCTCTGAGAATTGAGTTAGTTTTAGAAAGGAATACTTCCTGCAACTTATGTTTCTCTAAGTAGATGTAGGCTTAGTTTGTCACCTGTAGGCCTATTGATTAGAATTGAAGGAACACATGTATCTCTCAAAAGAGTATCATCTGCGTTCAAAGCTAGAGCATCTAGCACTTGATTCCCTGTGAGAATTGAGTGAATTTGTGAAAATAATACTCCCTGCATCTTCAGATTTTCTTTCTAGAGATTGATTCTTTTTGTTCCAAATAGGCTATTCAGCATAGTTGAAGAAATGTATGTATCAATCGAAAGAAAATCATCTGTGCTAGAAGCAGGATCATCAAGCACATTGTTTCGGAGTGAGAATTGAATAAGTTTTTGAGAAGAAAACTTGCTGCTACTTAGGTTATTCAACCTGACGTTAGGCTGTGTTTGTTCCAAATTGCCCTGTTCAGGTCACTTGAAGAAACTCTTGTATCACTCGAAGGAAAACCATCTATGTTAGAAGCTGCAGAATGTGGCACACTGTTTCACTCTGAGAATTGAGTAGGTTTTTGAAAGGAATTTCTCCCATAACTTAGATTTTTCCAGAAGACGATTGACTTTCTTTCTTCCAAGTAGTCATACTCACCTCAGTTGAAGAAACACATGTATCAACAGGCAGAAAAACATCTGTGTGAGAAGAAGGATCATCTAGCACATTGTTTTCCTGTGAGAATTGAGTTAGATTTTCTAAGGAAAATGTCCTGCTATGTAGGTTATTTAAGGTGGAGGATGGCTCTGATTGGTCCAAATATGCCCATTCAGTTGAGGTGAAGAAACACATGTATCCATTGAAAGAAAACCATCTGAGTTAGAGGCACGATCATCTATCACATTGTTTTTTATTTTTGTGACAATTGAGCTACTGTTTGACAGGAAAAGTTCATGCTACTTTAGGATATCAAGGTGGTGGTAGGCTCTCTTTATTCCAAATAGGCCTACTCAGCAGATTGAAGAAACACATATACCACTGCAAAGATAACCATCTATGTTAGAAGCTGCAGAATTGAGCACATTGTTTGCTTGTGAGAATTGAGTCAGTATTGAAAGGAATTACTCTTGCAAGTTAGACTTTTCGAGGTGGATGTATGCTCTGTTTGTTGCAAATAGCCCCATTCAGATCAGTTGAAGAAAGACATGTATCACTTCAAAGAAGACCATATGTGTGAGAGCTGCAGCATCTAGCACATTGTTTCCCGGTGAGAATTAAATTAGTTTCTGAAAGTAATCCTTCCTCCAACTTATGCTTTTCATGGTTGAGATATGCTGTCTTTGTGCCAAATAGGCCTATTCAGCTGAGTTGAAGAAACAGCTGTACTACTCTAAAGAAAACCATCTATGCTTCAAACTGTACCATCTATCACCTTGTTTCCACGTGAAAACTGAGTTAATTTTGAAAGGTGTTCCTCCTACAACTTAGATTTTTAACGTTGGAGAAAAGCTCTTGTTGTTCCAAAGGGGCATAGTCAGCTCAGTTGAAGAAACCCATGTATCACTGCAAAGAAGAACATCTGTGTTAAAAGCTTCATCATCTAGCACATTGTTTCCCTATGAGAATTGAGTAATTTTTGATAGGAACTCCACCTTCAACTTCGATTATTCCAAGTGGAGATAGGCTGTCTTTGTTTCAAATAGGCCTACTCACCTAAATGGAATGAACACGTTTCTCTAGAAAGAAAACCATCTGTCATGGAAGCCAGATCAAAAGTCACATTGCTTCCCTGTGAGAATTGAGTGAATTTTGGAAAGGAAAACGTCCTGCTACTTAGGTTTTCCAAGGTGTATACAGGCTGTGTTTGTTCCATATTGGGCTGTTCAGCTCAGTTGAAGAAACACATGTGTCACTCCAAAGAAACCATCGATGTTAGAAGCTGCAGCATCTAGCACATTGTTTCCCTGTGAGAACAGAGAGTCTTTCTGAAAGCAATACTTCTTGCAAGTTAGGTTTCTCAAGGTGGGGATAGTCTTTCTTGTTTCAAATAGGCCTATTAATCAGAGTTGAAGAAACACATATATCACTGCAGAGAAAACCATGGATGTAAGAATCTGCAAAAACTAGCAAATTGTTTCCCAGTGAGAAGTGATTTCTTTTTAGAAGGGTATACTTCTGCAACATAGGTATCTCAAGGTGCAGAAAGGCAGATT
This sequence comes from Castor canadensis, assembly GCF_047511655.1. NCBI lineage: Eukaryota > Metazoa > Chordata > Mammalia > Rodentia > Castoridae > Castor > Castor canadensis. Next base: position 94,048,482 of record NC_133398.1, read on the forward strand.
TTGTTTGAACTATGTGTATGCAGCTGAGTTGATGTAACACATGTATCTCTCGGAAGAAAACCATCTGCGTTAACTCTTTGAGCATTGGGCACACTGCTCCCTGTGAGAATTGAAGTAGTTTTTGAAAGCAAAAGCTCCTGAAGCTTGAATGTTTCTAGGTGGATGTTGCCTCTCTTTGTTCGATATAGGCCTATTCATCTCAGTTGAAGAAATACATGTATCACTAAAAAGAAGACCAAATGTGTTACAAGCTGCAGTATCTAACACATGGTTTCCCTGTGAGAAATGAGTTAGTTTAGGAACGTAAACTTCCTGCAACTTTGCTTTCTCTAGGTGGAGATAGGCTCTCTTTGTTACAAGTAGGCCTATACTGTTGACTTGAAGAAACACATGTATCTCTTGAAAGAAAACAATCGGTTTTAGAAGCAGAATCCTAGAGCACATTGTTTCCCAGTGAGAAGTGATGTTCTTATTGAAAGGAAAAGTCCTGCTCCCTGCAGTATTCACGGTGGACATAGACTCTGTTTGTTCCAAGAAGCTCTATTCAGCTCAGTTGAAAATACACATGTATCACTCCAAAGAAATCATCTCTGTTAGAACCTGTACCATATACCACATTGTTTCCTTAGGAGAATTCAGTTTCTGGTAGAAATACTTCCTGCTAATTAGGTTTGACAAGGAGGCGCTTCACTTTCTTCGAAATAGGCCTGTTAAGCACAGTTGAAGAAACACATGTATCATGCAAAGAAAATCATCTATATTAGAAGTTGCAGCATCTAGAACATTGTTTTCCTTGGAGAACTGAGTGAGTTTCTTAAAGTGATACTTCTTGCAACTTAGGTTTTTCAAGGTGGAGATAAGCTCTTGTTCCAAATATTCCTATTTAGATGAGATGAAGAAACACATGTATCTCTCCAAAGAAAATCATCTGGGTTAGAAGCAGGATCTTCCAGCACCTCATTTCCCTGTCTGAATTGAATTAGTTTTTGAAAGGAAAACCTCCTGCTTCTTAGGATTTTCACAAGTAGATATGATCTGTTTCTTCCATGTACGCCAGTTCAGCTGAGTTGAAAAACGGATGTTGTACAGCAAAGAAAGCCATCTGTGTTAGAAGCTGCAGCATCAAGCACATTGTTTCCCTATGAGACCTGAGTTAGTTTCTGAAAGTAATACTTCCTGCAACTTATGTTTTTTTCAAGGTGGATATAGGCTCTTTTTGTTCCATATAGGCCTATGTAGCTGAGTTGAAGAAACACATGTATCATATCAAAGAAAACCATTTTGGTTAGAAGCTGAAGCACCTAGCTCCATGTTTCCCTGTGAATATTGAGTTAATTTTAGAAAGCAGTACTTCCTGCAACTTAGGTTTCTCAAGGTGGAGATAAACTTACTTTGTTACCAGGATGCCTATTGAGAAGTTTTGATGACACACATGAATCTCTCGAAAGAAAATAATCCGCATTAGAGGCAGGAGTATCTAGAACATTGTCCCCCTCTGAGAACTTAGTTATTTTCTGAAATTAATAGATCCTGAAACGTGGTTTTTAAAGGTGGAGATAGACTCTCTTTGTTCCAAATATCTCTATTCAGCTGAGTTGAAAGAACACATATACCAATTGAAAAAAAAAACACCTTTGTTAGATGCAGGATCATTGAGCTTACTGTTTCCCTATTAGATTTCAGTTATTTTTTCCACGAAAAACCTTCTGCTACTTGGCATTTTCAAGTATACATATTCAGCTCAGTTGAAGAAACACATATGTCACTGCAAAAAAGGCCATCTGTGTTAGTAGCTACAGCATTTAGCACATTGTTTCCCTGTGAGAATTCAGTTATATTCTGATAGCAATACTTCCTGCAACTTAGGTTTTTCCAGCTGGAGATAGTCTCTCTTCATTCCAAATATCCCTATTCGGCTGAGTTGAAAAAACACATGTATCTCTCAAAAGAAAACCATCTGTGTTAGAAGCAGGGGCATCTATCACACTGATTCCTTGTGAGAATTGAGTTATTTTTTGAAAGTAAAAGTTCCTTCTACTTGGGAATTATAAGATAGTGATAGGTTCTTTTTATTCCCCAGTACTCCTATCGAGCAGACCTGAAGAAACACATATATCACTTCAAAGACAACCATCTATGTTGAAAGCTGCAGCATCTATCACATTGTTTCCCTCTGAGAATTGAGTTAGTTTTAGAAAGGAATACTTCCTGCAACTTATGTTTCTCTAAGTAGATGTAGGCTTAGTTTGTCACCTGTAGGCCTATTGATTAGAATTGAAGGAACACATGTATCTCTCAAAAGAGTATCATCTGCGTTCAAAGCTAGAGCATCTAGCACTTGATTCCCTGTGAGAATTGAGTGAATTTGTGAAAATAATACTCCCTGCATCTTCAGATTTTCTTTCTAGAGATTGATTCTTTTTGTTCCAAATAGGCTATTCAGCATAGTTGAAGAAATGTATGTATCAATCGAAAGAAAATCATCTGTGCTAGAAGCAGGATCATCAAGCACATTGTTTCGGAGTGAGAATTGAATAAGTTTTTGAGAAGAAAACTTGCTGCTACTTAGGTTATTCAACCTGACGTTAGGCTGTGTTTGTTCCAAATTGCCCTGTTCAGGTCACTTGAAGAAACTCTTGTATCACTCGAAGGAAAACCATCTATGTTAGAAGCTGCAGAATGTGGCACACTGTTTCACTCTGAGAATTGAGTAGGTTTTTGAAAGGAATTTCTCTCATAACTTAGATTTGTCCAGAAGACGATTGACTTTCTTTCTTCCAAGTAGTCATACTCACCTCAGTTGAAGAAACACATGTATCAACAGGCAGAAAAACATCTGTGTGAGAAGAAGGATCATCTAGCACATTGTTTTCCTGTGAGAATTGAGTTAGATTTTCTAAGGAAAATGTCCTGCTATGTAGGTTATTTAAGGTGGAGGATGGCTCTGATTGGTCCAAATATGCCCATTCAGTTGAGGTGAAGAAACACATGTATCCATTGAAAGAAAACCATCTGAGTTAGAGGCACGATCATCTATCACATTGTTTTTTATTTTTGTGACAATTGAGCTACTGTTTGACAGGAAAAGTTCATGCTACTTTAGGATATCAAGGTGGTGGTAGGCTCTCTTTATTCCAAATAGGCCTACTCAGCAGATTGAAGAAACACATATACCACTGCAAAGATAACCATCTATGTTAGAAGCTGCAGAATTGAGCACATTGTTTGCTTGTGAGAATTGAGTCAGTATTGAAAGGAATTACTCTTGCAAGTTAGACTTTTCGAGGTGGATGTATGCTCTGTTTGTTGCAAATAGCCCCATTCAGATCAGTTGAAGAAAGACATGTATCACTTCAAAGAAGACCATATGTGTGAGAGCTGCAGCATCTAGCACATTGTTTCCCGGTGAGAATTAAATTAGTTTCTGAAAGTAATCCTTCCTCCAACTTATGCTTTTCATGGTTGAGATATGCTGTCTTTGTGCCAAATAGGCCTATTCAGCTGAGTTGAAGAAACAGCTGTACTACTCTAAAGAAAACCATCTATGCTTCCAACTGTACCATCTATCACCTTGTTTCGAAGTGAAAACTGAGTTAATTTTGAAAGGTGTTCCTCCTACAACTTAGATTTTTAACGTTGGAGATAAGCTCTTGTTGTTCCAAAGGGGCATAGTCAGCTCAGTTGAAGAAACCCATGTATCACTGCAAAGAAGAACATCTGTGTTAAAAGCTTCATCATCTAGCACATTGTTTCCCTATGAGAATTGAGTAATTTTTGATAGGAACTCCACCTTCAACTTCGATTATTCCAAGTGGAGATAGGCTGTCTTTGTTTCAAATAGGCCTACTCACCTAAATGGAATGAACACGTTTCTCTAGAAAGAAAACCATCTGTCATGGAAGCCAGATCAAAAGTCACATTGCTTCCCTGTGAGAATTGAGTGAATTTTGGAAAGGAAAACGTCCTGCTACTTAGGTTTTCCAAGGTGTATACAGGCTGTGTTTGTTCCATATTGGGCTGTTCAGCTCAGTTGAAGAAACACATGTGTCACTCCAAAGAAACCATCGATGTTAGAAGCTGCAGCATCTAGCACATTGTTTCCCTGTGAGAACAGAGAGTCTTTCTGAAAGCAATACTTCTTGCAAGTTAGGTTTCTCAAGGTGGGGATAGTCTTTCTTGTTTCAAATAGGCCTATTAATCAGAGTTGAAGAAACACATATATCACTGCAGAGAAAACCATGGATGTAAGAATCTGCAAAAACTAGCAAATTGTTTCCCAGTGAGAACTGATTTCTTTTTAGAAGGGTATACTTCTGCAACATAGGTATCTCAAGGTGCAGAAAGGCAGATTTTGTTTGAACTATGTGTATGCAGCTGAGTTGATGTAACACATGTATCTCTCGGAAGAAAACCATCTGCGTTAACTCTTTGAGCATTGGGCACACTGCTCCCTGTGAGAATTGAGGTAGTTTTTGAAAGCAAAAGCTCCTGAAACTTGAATGTTTCTAGGTGGATGTTGCCTCTCTTTGTTCGATATAGGCCTATTCATCTCAGTTGAAGAAATACATGTATCACTAAAAAGAAGACCAAATGTGTTACAAGCTGCAGTATCTAACACATGGTTTCCCTGTGAGAAATGAGTTAGTTTAGGAACGTAAACTTCCTGCAACTTTGCTTTCTCTAGGTGGAGATAGGCTCTCTTTGTTACAAGTAGGCCTATACTGTTGACTTGAAGAAACACATGTATCTCTTGAAAGAAAACAATCGGTTTTAGAAGCAGAATCCTAGAGCACATTGTTTCCCAGTGAGAAGTGATGTTCTTATTGAAAGGAAAAGTCCTGCTCCCTGCAGTATTCACGGTGGACATAGACTCTGTTTGTTCCAAGAAGCTCTATTCAGCTCAGTTGAAAATACACATGTATCACTCCAAAGAAATCATCTCTGTTAGAACCTGTACCATATACCACATTGTTTCCTTAGGAGAATTCAGTTTCTGGTAGAAATACTTCCTGCTAATTAGGTTTGACAAGGAGGCGCTTCACTTTCTTCCAAATAGGCCTGTTAAGCACAGTTGAAGAAACACATGTATCATGCAAAGAAAATCATCTATATTAGAAGTTGCAGCATCTAGAACATTGTTTTCCTTGGAGAACTGAGTGAGTTTCTTAAAGTGATACTTCTTGCAACTTAGGTTTTTCAAGGTGGAGATAAGCTCTTGTTCCAAATATTCCTATTTAGATGAGATGAAGAAACACATGTATCTCTCCAAAGAAAATCATCTGGGTTAGAAGCAGGATCTTCCAGCACCTCATTTCCCTGTCTGAATTGAATTAGTTTTTGAAAGGAAAACCTCCTGCTTCTTAGGATTTTCACAAGTAGATATGATCTGTTTCTTCCATGTACGCCAGTTCAGCTGAGTTGAAAAACGGATGTTGTACAGCAAAGAAAGCCATCTGTGTTAGAAGCTGCAGCATCAAGCACATTGTTTCCCTATGAGACCTGAGTTAGTTTCTGAAAGTAATACTTCCTGCAACTTATGTTTTTTTCAAGGTGGATATAGGCTCTTTTTGTTCCATATAGGCCTATGTAGCTGAGTTGAAGAAACACATGTATCATATCAAAGAAAACCATTTTGGTTAGAAGCTGAAGCACCTAGCTCCATGTTTCCCTGTGAATATTGAGTTAATTTTAGAAAGCAGTACTTCCTGCAACTTAGGTTTCTCAAGGTGGAGATAAACTTACTTTGTTACCAGGATGCCTATTGAGAAGTTTTGATGACACACATGAATCTCTCGAAAGAAAATAATCCGCATTAGAGGCAGGAGTATCTAGCACATTGTCCCCCTCTGAGAACTTAGTTATTTTCTGAAATTAATAGATCCTGAAACGTGGTTTTTAAAGGTGGAGATAGACTCTCTTTCTTCCAAATATCTCTATTCAGCTGAGTTGAAAGAACACATATACCAATTGAAAAAAAAAACACCTTTCTTAGATGCAGGATCATTGAGCTTACTGTTTCCCTATTAGATTTCAGTTATTTTTTCCACGAAAAACCTTCTCCTACTTGGCATTTTCAAATAGGCATATTCACCTCAGTTGAAGAAACACATATGTCACTGCAAAAAAGGCCATCTGTGTTAGTAGCTACAGCATTTAGCACATTGTTTCCCTGTGAGAATTCAGTTATATTCTGATAGCAATACTTCCTGCAACTTAGGTTTTTCCAGCTGAAGATAGTCTCTCTTCATTCCAAATATCCCTATTCGGCTGAGTTGAAAAAACACATGTATCTCTCAAAAGAAAACCATCTGTGTTAGAAGCAGGGGCATCTATCACACTGATTCCCTGTGAGAATTGAGTTATTTCTTGGAAGTAAAAGTTCCTTCGACTTGGGAATTATAAGATAGTGATAGGTTCTTTTTATTGCCCAGTAATCCTATTGAGCAGACCTGAAGAAACACATATATCACTTCAAAGACAACCATCTATGTTGAAAGCTGCAGTATCTAGCACATTGTTTCCCTCTGAGAATTGAGTTAGTTTTAGAAAGGAATACTTCCTGCAACTTATGTTTCTCTAAGTAGATGTAGGCTTAGTTTGTCACCTGTAGGCCTATTGATTAGAGTTGATGGAACACATGTATCTCTCAAAAGAGTACCATCTGCGTTCAAAGCTAGAGCATCTAGCACTTGATTCCCTGTGAGAATTCAGTGAATTTTTGAAAATAATACTCCCTGCATCTTCAGATTTTCTTTCTAGAGATAGATTCTGGTTGTTCCAAATAGGCTATTCAGCATAGTTGAAGAAATGTATGTATCAATCGAAAGAAAATCATCTGTGCTAGAAGCAGGATCATCAAGCACATTGTTTCGGAGTGAGAATTGAATAAGTTTTTGAGAAGAAAACTTGCTGCTACTTAGGTTATTGACGCTGAAGTTAGGCTGTGTTTGTTCCAAATTGCCCTGTTCAGTTCACTTGAAGAAACACTTCTATCACTCTAAGGAAAACCATCTATGTTAGAAGCTGCAAAATCTGCAACACTGTTTCACTCTGAGAATTGAGTACGTTTTTGAAAGGAATTTCTCTCATAACTTAGATTTGTCCAGAAGACGATTAACTTTCTTTCTTCCAAGTAGTCATACTCACCTCAGTTGAAGAAACACATGTATCAACAGGCAGAAAAACATCTGTGTGAGAAGAAGGATCATCTAGCACATTGTTTTCCTGTGAGAATTGAGTTAGATTTTCTAAGGAAAATGTCCTGCTATGTAGGTTATTTAAGGTGGAGGATGGCTCTCATTGGTCCAAATAAGCCTATTCAGTTGAGGTGAAGAAACACATGTATCCATTGAAAGAAAACCATCTGAGTTAGAGGCACGATCATCTGTCACATTGTTTTTTATTTTTGTGACAATTGAGCTACTGTTTGAAAGGAAAACTTCATGCTACTTTAGAATATCAAGGTGGTGGTAGGCTCTCTTTATTCCAAATAGGCCTACTCAGCAGATTGAAGAAACACATATACCACTGCAAAGATAACCATCTATGTTAGAAGCTGCAGAATTGAGCACATTGTTTGCTTGTGAGAATTGAGTCAGTATTGAAAGGAATTACTCTTGCAAGTTAGACTTTTCGAGTTGGATGTATGCTCTGTTTGTTGCAAATAGCCCTATTCAGATCAGTTGAAGAAAGACATGTATCACTTCAAAGAAGACCATATGTGTGAGAGCTGCAGCATCTAGCACATTGTTTCCCGGTGAGAATTAAATTAGTTTCTGAAAGTAATCCTTCCTCCAACTTATGCTTTTCATGGTTGAGATATGCTGTCTTTGTGCCAAATAGGCCTATTCAGCTGAGTTGAAGAAACAGCTGTACTACTCTAAAGAAAACCATCTATGCTTCCAACTGTACCATCTATCACCTTGTTTCGAAGTGAAAACTGAGTTAATTTTGAAAGGTGTTCCTCCTACAACTTAGATTTTTAACGTTGGAGATAAGCTCTTGTTGTTCCAAAGGGGCATAGTCAGCTCAGTTGAAGAAACCCATGTATCACTGCAAAGAAGAACATCTGTGTTAAAAGCTTCATCATCTAGCACATTGTTTCCCTATGAGAATTGAGTAATTTTTGATAGGAACTCCACCTTCAACTTCGATTATTCCAAGTGGAGATAGGCTGTCTTTGTTTCAAATAGGCCTACTCACCTAAATGGAATGAACACGTTTCTCTAGAAAGAAAACCATCTGTCATGGAAGCCAGATCAAAAGTCACATTGCTTCCCTGTGAGAATTGAGTGAATTTTGGAAAGGAAAACGTCCTGCTACTTAGGTTTTCCAAGGTGTATACAGGCTGTGTTTGTTCCATATTGGGCTGTTCAGCTCAGTTGAAGAAACACATGTGTCACTCCAAAGAAACCATCGATGTTAGAAGCTGCAGCATCTAGCACATTGTTTCCCTGTGAGAACAGAGAGTCTTTCTGAAAGCAATACTTCTTGCAAGTTAGGTTCCTCAAGGTGGGGATAGTCTTTCTTGTTTCAAATAGGCCTATTAATCAGAGTTGAAGAAACACATATATCACTGCAGAGAAAACCATGGATGTAAGAATCTGCAAAAACTAGCAAATTGTTTCCCAGTGAGAAGTGATTTCTTTTTAGAAGGGTATACTTCTGCAACATAGGTATCTCAAGGTGCAGAAAGGCAGATTTTGTTTGAACTATGTGTATGCAGCTGAGTTGATGTAACACATGTATCTCTCGGAAGAAAACCATCTGCGTTAACTCTTTGAGCATTGGGCACACTGCTCCCTGTGAGAATTGAAGTAGTTTTTGAAAGCAAAAGCTCCTGAAGCTTGAATGTTTCTAGGTGGATGTTGCCTCTCTTTGTTCGATATAGGCCTATTCATCTCAGTTGAAGAAATACATGTATCACTAAAAAGAAGACCAAATGTGTTACAAGCTGCAGTATCTAACACATGGTTTCCCTGTGAGAAATGAGTTAGTTTAGGAACGTAAACTTCCTGCAACTTTGCTTTCTCTAGGTGGAGATAGGCTCTCTTTGTTACAAGTAGGCCTATACTGTTGACTTGAAGAAACACATGTATCTCTTGAAAGAAAACAATCGGTTTTAGAAGCAGAATCCTAGAGCACATTGTTTCCCAGTGAGAAGTGATGTTCTTATTGAAAGGAAAAGTCCTGCTCCCTGCAGTATTCACGGTGGACATAGACTCTGTTTGTTCCAAGAAGCTCTATTCAGCTCAGTTGAAAATACACATGTATCACTCCAAAGAAATCATCTCTGTTAGAACCTGTACCATATACCACATTGTTTCCTTAGGAGAATTCAGTTTCTGGTAGAAATACTTCCTGCTAATTAGGTTTGACAAGGAGGCGCTTCACTTTCTTCCAAATAGGCCTGTTAAGCACAGTTGAAGAAACACATGTATCATGCAAAGAAAATCATCTATATTAGAAGTTGCAGCATCTAGAACATTGTTTTCCTTGGAGAACTGAGTGAGTTTCTTAAAGTGATACTTCTTGCAACTTAGGTTTTTCAAGGTGGAGATAAGCTCTTGTTCCAAATATTCCTATTTAGATGAGATGAAGAAACACATGTATCTCTCCAAAGAAAATCATCTGGGTTAGAAGCAGGATCTTCCAGCACCTCATTTCCCTGTCTGAATTGAATTAGTTTTTGAAAGGAAAACCTCCTGCTTCTTAGGATTTTCACAAGTAGATATGATCTGTTTCTTCCATGTACGCCAGTTCAGCTGAGTTGAAAAACGGATGTTGTACAGCAAAGAAAGCCATCTGTGTTAGAAGCTGCAGCATCAAGCACATTGTTTCCCTATGAGACCTGAGTTAGTTTCTGAAAGTAATACTTCCTGCAACTTATGTTTTTTTCAAGGTGGATATAGGCTCTTTTTGTTCCATATAGGCCTATGTAGCTGAGTTGAAGAAACACATGTATCATATCAAAGAAAACCATTTTGGTTAGAAGCTGAAGCACCTAGCTCCATGTTTCCCTGTGAATATTGAGTTAATTTTAGAAAGCAGTACTTCCTGCAACTTAGGTTTCTCAAGGTGGAGATAAACTTACTTTGTTACCAGGATGCCTATTGAGAAGTTTTGATGACACACATGAATCTCTCGAAAGAAAATAATCCGCATTAGAGGCAGGAGTATCTAGCACATTGTCCCCCTCTGAGAACTTAGTTATTTTCTGAAATTAATAGATCCTGAAACGTGGTTTTTAAAGGTGGAGATAGACTCTCTTTGTTCCAAATATCTCTATTCAGCTGAGTTGAAAGAACACATATACCAATTGAAAAAAAAAACACCTTTGTTAGATGCAGGATCATTGAGCTTACTGTTTCCCTATTAGATTTCAGTTATTTTTTCCACGAAAAACCTTCTCCTACTTGGCATTTTCAAATAGGCATATTCAGCTCAGTTGAAGAAACACATATGTCACTGCAAAAAAGGCCATCTGTGTTAGTAGCTACAGCATTTAGCACATTGTTTCCCTGTGAGAATTCAGTTATATTCTGATAGCAATACTTCCTGCAACTTAGGTTTTTCCAGCTGGAGATAGTCTCTCTTCATTCCAAATATCCCTATTCGGCTGAGTTGAAAAAACACATGTATCTCTCAAAAGAAAACCATCTGTGTTAGAAGCAGAGGCATCTATCACACTGATTCCTTGTGAGAATTGAGTTATTTTTTGAAAGTAAAAGTTCCTTCTACTTGGGAATTATAAGATAGTGATAGGTTCTTTTTATTCCCCAGTACTCCTATTGAGCAGACCTGAAGAAACACATATATCACTTCAAAGACAACCATCTATGTTGAAAGCTGCAGCATCTATCACATTGTTTCCCTCTGAGAATTGAGTTAGTTTTAGAAAGGAATACTTCCTGCAACTTATGTTTCTCTAAGTAGATGTAGGCTTAGTTTGTCACCTGTAGGCCTATTGATTAGAGTTGAAGGAACACATGTATCTCTCAAAAGAGTATCATCTGCGTTCAAAGCTAGAGCATCTAGCACGTGATTCCCTGTGAGAATTGAGTGAATTTGTGAAAATAATACTCCCTGCATCTTCAGATTTTCTTTCTAGAGATTGATTCTTTTTGTTCCAAATAGGCTGTTCAGCATAGTTGAAGAAATGTATGTATCAATCGAAAGAAAATCATCTGTGCTAGAAGCAGGATCATCAAGCACATTGTTTCTGAGTGAGAATTGAATAAGTTTTTGAGAAGAAAACTTGCTGCTACTTAGGTTATTCAACCTGACATTAGGCTGTGTTTGTTCCAAATTGCCCTGTTCAGGTCACTTGAAGAAACTCTTGTATCACTCGAAGGAAAACCATCTATGTTAGAAGCTGCAGAATGTGGCACACTGTTTCACTCTGAGAATTGAGTAGGTTTTTGAAAGGAATTTCTCCCATAACTTAGATTTTTCCACAAGACGATTGACTTTCTTTCTTCCAAGAAGTCATACTCACCTCAGTTGAAGAAACACATGTATCAACAGGCAGAAAAACATCTGTGTGAGAAGAAGGATCATCTAGCACATTGTTTTCCTGTGAGAATTGAGTTAGATTTTCTAAGGAAAATGTCCTGCTATGTAGGTTATTTAAGGTGGAGGATGGCTCTGATTGGTCCAAATATGCCCATTCAGTTGAGGTGCAGAAACACATGTATCCATTGAAAGAAAACCATCTGACTTAGAGGCACGATCATCTATCACATTGTTTTTTATTTTTGTGACAATTGAGCTACTGTTTGACAGGAAAAGTTCATGCTACTTTAGGATATCAAGGTGGTGGTAGGCTCTCTTTATTCCAAATAGGCCTACTCAGCAGATTGAAGAAACACATATACCACTGCAAAGATAACCATCTATGTTAGAAGCTGCAGAATTGAGCACATTGTTTGCTTGTGAGAATTGAGTCAGTATTGAAAGGAATTACTCTTGCAAGTTAGACTTTTCGAGGTGGATGTATGCTCTGTTTGTGGCAAATAGCCCTATTCAGATCAGTTGAAGAAAGACATGTATCACTTCAAAGAAGACCATATGTGTGAGAGCTGCAGCATCTAGCACATTGTTTCCCGGTGAGAATTAAATTAGTTTCTGAAAGTAATCCTTCCTCCAACTTATGCTTTTCATGGTTGAGATATGCTGTCTTTGTGCCAAATAGGCCTATTCAGCTGAGTTGAAGAAACAGCTGTACTACTCTAAAGAAAACCATCTATGCTTCCAACTGTACCATCTATCACCTTGTTTCCAAGTGAAAACTGAGTTAATTTTGAAAGGTGTTCCTCCTACAACTTAGATTTTTAACGTTGGAGAAAAGCTCTTGTTGTTCCAAAGGGGCATAGTCAGCTCAGTTGAAGAAACCCATGTATCACTGCAAAGAAGAACATCTGTGTTAAAAGCTTCATCATCTAGCACATTGTTTCCCTATGAGAATTGAGTAATTTTTGATAGGAAATCCACCTTCAAATTCGATTATTCCAAGTGGAGATAGGCTGTCTTTCTTTCAAATAGGCCTACTCACCTAAATGGAATGAACACGTTTCTCTAGAAAGAAAACCATCTGTCATGGAAGCCAGATCAAAAGTCACATTGCTTCCCTGTGAGAATTGAGTAAATTTTGGAAAGGAAAGCGTCCTGCTACTTAGGTTTTCCAAGGTGTATACAGGCTGTGTTTGTTCCATATTGGGCTGTTCAGCTCAGTTGAAGAAACACATGTGTCACTCCAAAGAAACCATCGATGTTAGAAGCTGCAGCATCTAGTACATTGTTTCCCTGTGAGAACAGAGAGTCTTTCTGAAAGCAATACTTCTTGCAAGTTAGGTTTCTCAAGGTGGGGATAGTCTTTCTTATTTCAAATAGGCCTATTAATCAGAGTTGAAGAAACACATATATCACTGCAGAGAAAACCATGGATGTAAGAATCTGCAAAAACTAGCAAATTGTTTCCCAGTGAGAACTGATTTCTTTTTAGAAGGGAATACTTCTGCAACATAGGTATCTCAAGGTGCAGAAAGGCAGATTTTGTTTGAACTATGTGTATGCAGCTGAGTTGATGTAACACATGTATCTCGCGGAAGAAAACCATCTGCCTTAACTCTTTGAGCATTGGGCACACTGCTCCCTGTGAGAATTGAGGTAGTTTTTGAAAGCAAAAGCTCCTGAAACTTGAATGTTTCTATGTGGATGTTGCCTCTCTTTGTTCGATATAGGCCTATTCATCTCAGTTGAAGAAATACATGTATCACTAAAAAGAAGACCAAATGTGTTACAAGCTGCAGTATCTAACACATGGTTTCCCTGTGAGAAATGAGTTAGTTTAGGAACGTAAACTTCCTGCAACTTTGCTTTCTCTAGGTGGAGATAGGCTCTCTTTGTTACAAGTAGGCCTATACTGTTGACTTGAAGAAACACATGTATCTCTCGAAAGAAAACAATCGGTTTTAGAAGCAGAATTGTACAGCACAATGCTTCCAGTGAGAAGTGATGTACTTATTGAAAGGAAAACTCCTGCTCCCTGCAATGTTCATGGTGGACATAGGCTCTGTTTGTTCCAAGAAGCTCTATTCAGCTCAGTTGGAAATACACATGTATCACTCCAAAGAAATCATCTCTGTTAGAACCTGTACCATATACCACATTGTTTCCTTAGGAGAATTCAGTTTCTGGTAGAAATACTTCCTGCTAATTAGGTTTGACAAGGAGGCGCTTCACTTTCTTCCAAATAGGCCTGTTAAGCACAGTTGAAGAAACACATGTATCATGCAAAGAAAATCATCTATATTAGAAGTTGCAGCATCTAGAACATTGTTTTCCTTGGAGAACTGAGTGAGTTTCTTAAAGTGATACTTCTTGCAACTTAGGTTTTTCAAGGTGGAGATAAGCTCTTGTTCCAAATATTCCTATTTAGATGAGATGAAGAAACACATGTATCTCTCCAAAGAAAATCATCTGTGTTAGAAGCAGGATCTTCCAGCACCTCATTTCCCTGTCAGAATTGAATTAGTTTTTGAAAGGAAAACCTCCTGCTTCTTAGGATTTTCACAAGTAGATATGATCTGTTTCTTCCATGTACGCCAGTTCAGCTGAGTTGAAAAACGGATGTTGTACAGCAAAGAAAGCCACCTGTGTTAGAAGCTGCAGCATCAAGCACATTGTTTCCCTATGAGACCTGAGTTAGTTTCTGAAAGTAATACTTCCTGCAACTTATGTTTTTTTCAAGGTGGATATAGGCTCTTTTTGTTCCATATAGGCCTATGTAGCTGAGTTGAAGAAACACATGTATCATATCAAAGAAAACCATTTTGGTTAGAAGCTGCAGCATCTAGCTCCATGTTTCCCTGTGAATATTGAGTTAATTTTAGAAAGCAGTACTTCCTGCAACTTAGGTTTCTCAAGGTGGAGATAAACTTACTTTGTTACCAGGATGCCTATTGAGAAGTTTTGATGACACACATGAATCTCTCGAAAGAAAATAATCCGCATTAGAGGCAGGAGTATCTAGCACATTGTCCCCCTCTGAGAACTTAGTTATTTTCTGAAATTAATAGATCCTGAAACGTGGTTTTTAAAGGTGGAGATAGACTCTCTTTGTTCCAAATATCTCTATTCAGCTGAGTTGAAAGAACACATATACCAATTGAAAAAAAAAACACCTTTGTTAGATGCAGGATCATTGAGCTTACTGTTTCCCTATTAGATTTCAGTTATTTTTTCCACGAAAAACCTTCTCCTACTTGGCATTTTCAAATAGGCATATTCAGCTCAGTTGAAGAAACACATATGTCACTGCAAAAAAGGCCATCTGTGTTAGTAGCTACAGCATTTAGCACATTGTTTCCCTGTGAGAATTCAGTTATATTCTGATAGCAATACTTCCTGCAACTTAGGTTTTTCCAGCTGGAGATAGTCTCTCTTCATTCCAAATATCCCTATTCGGCTGAGTTGAAAAAACACATGTATCTCTCAAAAGAAAACCATCTGTGTTAGAAGCAGAGGCATCTATCACACTGATTCCTTGTGAGAATTGAGTTATTTTTTGAAAGTAAAAGTTCCTTCTACTTGGGAATTATAAGATAGTGATAGGTTCTTTTTATTCCCCAGTACTCCTATTGAGCAGACCTGAAGAAACACATATATCACTTCAAAGACAACCATCTATGTTGAAAGCTGCAGCATCTATCACATTGTTTCCCTCTGAGAATTGAGTTAGTTTTAGAAAGGAATACTTCCTGCAACTTATGTTTCTCTAAGTAGATGTAGGCTTAGTTTGTCACCTGTAGGCCTATTGATTAGAGTTGAAGGAACACATGTATCTCTCAAAAGAGTATCATCTGCGTTCAAAGCTAGAGCATCTAGCACGTGATTCCCTGTGAGAATTGAGTGAATTTGTGAAAATAATACTCCCTGCATCTTCAGATTTTCTTTCTAGAGATTGATTCTTTTTGTTCCAAATAGGCTGTTCAGCATAGTTGAAGAAATGTATGTATCAATCGAAAGAAAATCATCTGTGCTAGAAGCAGGATCATCAAGCACATTGTTTCTGAGTGAGAATTGAATAAGTTTTTGAGAAGAAAACTTGCTGCTACTTAGGTTATTCAACCTGACATTAGGCTGTGTTTGTTCCAAATTGCCCTGTTCAGGTCACTTGAAGAAACTCTTGTATCACTCGAAGGAAAACCATCTATGTTAGAAGCTGCAGAATGTGGCACACTGTTTCACTCTGAGAATTGAGTAGGTTTTTGAAAGGAATTTCTCCCATAACTTAGATTTTTCCACAAGACGATTGACTTTCTTTCTTCCAAGAAGTCATACTCACCTCAGTTGAAGAAACACATGTATCAACAGGCAGAAAAACATCTGTGTGAGAAGAAGGATCATCTAGCACATTGTTTTCCTGTGAGAATTGAGTTAGATTTTCTAAGGAAAATGTCCTGCTATGTAGGTTATTTAAGGTGGAGGATGGCTCTGATTGGTCCAAATATGCCCATTCAGTTGAGGTGCAGAAACACATGTATCCATTGAAAGAAAACCATCTGACTTAGAGGCACGATCATCTATCACATTGTTTTTTATTTTTGTGACAATTGAGCTACTGTTTGACAGGAAAAGTTCATGCTACTTTAGGATATCAAGGTGGTGGTAGGCTCTCTTTATTCCAAATAGGCCTACTCAGCAGATTGAAGAAACACATATACCACTGCAAAGATAACCATCTATGTTAGAAGCTGCAGAATTGAGCACATTGTTTGCTTGTGAGAATTGAGTCAGTATTGAAAGGAATTACTCTTGCAAGTTAGACTTTTCGAGGTGGATGTATGCTCTGTTTGTGGCAAATAGCCCTATTCAGATCAGTTGAAGAAAGACATGTATCACTTCAAAGAAGACCATATGTGTGAGAGCTGCAGCATCTAGCACATTGTTTCCCGGTGAGAATTAAATTAGTTTCTGAAAGTAATCCTTCCTCCAACTTATGCTTTTCATGGTTGAGATATGCTGTCTTTGTGCCAAATAGGCCTATTCAGCTGAGTTGAAGAAACAGCTGTACTACTCTAAAGAAAACCATCTATGCTTCCAACTGTACCATCTATCACCTTGTTTCCAAGTGAAAACTGAGTTAATTTTGAAAGGTGTTCCTCCTACAACTTAGATTTTTAACGTTGGAGAAAAGCTCTTGTTGTTCCAAAGGGGCATAGTCAGCTCAGTTGAAGAAACCCATGTATCACTGCAAAGAAGAACATCTGTGTTAAAAGCTTCATCATCTAGCACATTGTTTCCCTATGAGAATTGAGTAATTTTTGATAGGAAATCCACCTTCAAATTCGATTATTCCAAGTGGAGATAGGCTGTCTTTCTTTCAAATAGGCCTACTCACCTAAATGGAATGAACACGTTTCTCTAGAAAGAAAACCATCTGTCATGGAAGCCAGATCAAAAGTCACATTGCTTCCCTGTGAGAATTGAGTAAATTTTGGAAAGGAAAGCGTCCTGCTACTTAGGTTTTCCAAGGTGTATACAGGCTGTGTTTGTTCCATATTGGGCTGTTCAGCTCAGTTGAAGAAACACATGTGTCACTCCAAAGAAACCATCGATGTTAGAAGCTGCAGCATCTAGTACATTGTTTCCCTGTGAGAACAGAGAGTCTTTCTGAAAGCAATACTTCTTGCAAGTTAGGTTTCTCAAGGTGGGGATAGTCTTTCTTATTTCAAATAGGCCTATTAATCAGAGTTGAAGAAACACATATATCACTGCAGAGAAAACCATGGATGTAAGAATCTGCAAAAACTAGCAAATTGTTTCCCAGTGAGAACTGATTTCTTTTTAGAAGGGAATACTTCTGCAACATAGGTATCTCAAGGTGCAGAAAGGCAGATTTTGTTTGAACTATGTGTATGCAGCTGAGTTGATGTAACACATGTATCTCGCGGAAGAAAACCATCTGCCTTAACTCTTTGAGCATTGGGCACACTGCTCCCTGTGAGAATTGAGGTAGTTTTTGAAAGCAAAAGCTCCTGAAACTTGAATGTTTCTATGTGGATGTTGCCTCTCTTTGTTCGATATAGGCCTATTCATCTCAGTTGAAGAAATACATGTATCACTAAAAAGAAGACCAAATGTGTTACAAGCTGCAGTATCTAACACATGGTTTCCCTGTGAGAAATGAGTTAGTTTAGGAACGTAAACTTCCTGCAACTTTGCTTTCTCTAGGTGGAGATAGGCTCTCTTTGTTACAAGTAGGCCTATACTGTTGACTTGAAGAAACACATGTATCTCTCGAAAGAAAACAATCGGTTTTAGAAGCAGAATTGTACAGCACAATGCTTCCAGTGAGAAGTGATGTACTTATTGAAAGGAAAACTCCTGCTCCCTGCAATGTTCATGGTGGACATAGGCTCTGTTTGTTCCAAGAAGCTCTATTCAGCTCAGTTGGAAATACACATGTATCACTCCAAAGAAATCATCTCTGTTAGAACCTGTACCATATACCACATTGTTTCCTTAGGAGAATTCAGTTTCTGGTAGAAATACTTCCTGCTAATTAGGTTTGACAAGGAGGCGCTTCACTTTCTTCCAAATAGGCCTGTTAAGCACAGTTGAAGAAACACATGTATCATGCAAAGAAAATCATCTATATTAGAAGTTGCAGCATCTAGAACATTGTTTTCCTTGGAGAACTGAGTGAGTTTCTTAAAGTGATACTTCTTGCAACTTAGGTTTTTCAAGGTGGAGATAAGCTCTTGTTCCAAATATTCCTATTTAGATGAGATGAAGAAACACATGTATCTCTCCAAAGAAAATCATCTGTGTTAGAAGCAGGATCTTCCAGCACCTCATTTCCCTGTCAGAATTGAATTAGTTTTTGAAAGGAAAACCTCCTGCTTCTTAGGATTTTCACAAGTAGATATGATCTGTTTCTTCCATGTACGCCAGTTCAGCTGAGTTGAAAAACGGATGTTGTACAGCAAAGAAAGCCACCTGTGTTAGAAGCTGCAGCATCAAGCACATTGTTTCCCTATGAGACCTGAGTTAGTTTCTGAAAGTAATACTTCCTGCAACTTATGTTTTTTTCAAGGTGGATATAGGCTCTTTTTGTTCCATATAGGCCTATGTAGCTGAGTTGAAGAAACACATGTATCATATCAAAGAAAACCATTTTGGTTAGAAGCTGCAGCATCTAGCTCCATGTTTCCCTGTGAATATTGAGTTAATTTTAGAAAGCAGTACTTCCTGCAACTTAGGTTTCTCAAGGTGGAGATAAACTTACTTTGTTATCAGGATGCCTATTGAGAAGTTTTGATGACACACATGAATCTCTCGAAAGAAAATAATCCGCATTAGAGGCAGGAATATCTAGCACATTGTCCCCCTCTGAGAACTTAGTTATTTTCTGAAATTAATAGATCCTGAAATGTGGTTTTTAAAGGTGGAGATAGACTCTCTTTGTTCCAAATATCTCTATTCAGCTGAGTTGAAAAAACACATATACAAATTGAAAAAAAAACAGCGTAGTTAGATGCAGGATCATTGAGCTTACTGTTTCCCTATTAGATTTCAGTTATTTTTTCCACGAAAAACCTTCTGCTACTTGGCATTTTCAAATATACATATTCAGCTCAGTTGAAGAAACACATATGTCACTGCAAAAAAGGCCATCTGTGTTAGTAGCTACAGCATTTAGCACATTGTTTCCCTGTGAGAATTCAGTTATATTCTGATAGCAATACTTCCTGCAACTTAGGTTTTTCCAGCTGGAGATAGTCTCTCTTCATTCCAAATATCCCTATTCGGCTGAGTTGAAAAAACACATGTATCTCTCAAAAGAAAACCATCTGTGTTAAAAGCAGGGGCATCTATCACACTGATTCCTTGTGAGAATTGAGTTATTTTTTGAAAGTAAAAGTTCCTTCTACTTGGGAATTATAAGATAGTGATAGGTTCTTTTTATTCCCCAGTACTCCTATTGAGCAGACCTGAAGAAACACATATATCACTTCAAAGACAACCATCTATGTTGAAAGCTGCAGCATCTATCACATTGTTTCCCTCTGAGAATTGAGTTAGTTTTAGAAAGGAATACTTCCTGCAACTTATGTTTTTCTAAGTAGATGTAGGCTTAGTTTGTCACCTGTAGGCCTATTGATTAGAGTTGAAGGAACACATGTATCTCTCAAAAGAGTATCATCTGCGTTCAAAGCTAGAGCATCTAGCACTTGATTCCCTGTGAGAATTGAGTGAATTTGTGAAAATAATACTCCCTGCATCTTCAGATTTTCTTTCTAGAGATTGATTCTTTTTGTTCCAAATAGGCTATTCAGCATAGTTGAAGAAATGTATGTATCAATCGAAAGAAAATCATCTGTGCTAGAAGCAGGATCATCAAGCACATTGTTTCGGAGTGAGAATTGAATAAGTTTTTGAGAAGAAAACTTGCTGCTACTTAGGTTATTCAACCTGACGTTAGGCTGTGTTTGTTCCAAATTGCCCTGTTCAGGTCACTTGAAGAAACTCTTGTATCACTCGAAGGAAAACCATCTATGTTAGAAGCTGCAGAATGTGGCACACTGTTTCACTCTGAGAATTGAGTAGGTTTTTGAAAGGAATTTCTCCCATAACTTAGATTTTTCCAGAAGACGATTGACTTTCTTTCTTCCAAGAAGTCATACTCACCTCAGTTGAAGAAACACATGTATCAACAGGCAGAAAAACATCTGTGTGAGAAGAAGGATCATCTAGCACATTGTTTTCCTGTGAGAATTGAGTTAGATTTTCTAAGGAAAATGTCCTGCTATGTAGGTTATTTAAGGTGGAGGATGGCTCTGATTGGTCCAAATATGCCCATTCAGTTGAGGTGCAGAAACACATGTATCCATTGAAAGAAAACCATCTGACTTAGAGGCACGATCATCTATCACATTGTTTTTTATTTTTGTGACAATTGAGCTACTGTTTGAAAGGAAAACTTCATGCTACTTTAGGATATCAAGGTGGTGGTAGGCTCTCTTTATTCCAAATAGGCCTACTCAGCAGATTGAAGAAACACATATACCACTGCAAAGATAACCATCTATGTTAGAAGCTGCAGAATTGAGCACATTGTTTCTTGTGAGAATTGAGTCAGTATTGAAAGGAATTACTCTTGCAAGTTAGACTTTTCGAGGTGGATGTATGCTCTGTTTGTTGCAAATAGCCCTATTCAGATCAGTTGAAGAAAGACATGTATCACTTCAAAGAAGACCATATGTGTGAGAGCTGCAGCATCTAGCACATTGTTTCCCGGTGAGAATTAAATTAGTTTCTGAAAGTAATCGTTCCTCCAACTTATGCTTTTCATGGTTGAGATATGCTGTCTTTGTGCCAAATAGGCCTATTCAGCTGAGTTGAAGAAACAGCTGTACTACTCTAAAGAAAACCATCTATGCTTCCAACTGTACCATCTATCACCTTGTTTCCAAGTGAAAACTGAGTTAATTTTGAAAGGTGTTCCTCCTACAACTTAGATTTTTAACGTTGGAGAAAAGCTCTTGTTGTTCCAAAGGGGCATAGTCAGCTCAGTTGAAGAAACCCATGTATCACTGCAAAGAAGAACATCTGTGTTAAAAGCTTCATCATCTAGCACATTGTTTCCCTATGAGAATTGAGTAATTTTTGATAGGAAATCCACCTTCAAATTCGATTATTCCAAGTGGAGATAGGCTGTCTTTCTTTCAAATAGGCCTACTCACCTAAATGGAATGAACACGTTTCTCTAGAAAGAAAACCATCTGTCATGGAAGCCAGATCAAAAGTCACATTGCTTCCCTGTGAGAATTGAGTAAATTTTGGAAAGGAAAGCGTCCTGCTACTTAGGTTTTCCAAGGTGTATACAGGCTGTGTTTGTTCCATATTGGGCTGTTCAGCTCAGTTGAAGAAACACATGTGTCACTCCAAAGAAACCATCGATGTTAGAAGCTGCAGCATCTAGTACATTGTTTCCCTGTGAGAACAGAGAGTCTTTCTGAAAGCAATACTTCTTGCAAGTTAGGTTTCTCAAGGTGGGGATAGTCTTTCTTATTTCAAATAGGCCTATTAATCAGAGTTGAAGAAACACATATATCACTGCAGAGAAAACCATGGATGTAAGAATCTGCAAAAACTAGCAAATTGTTTCCCAGTGAGAACTGATTTCTTTTTAGAAGGGAATACTTCTGCAACATAGGTATCTCAAGGTGCAGAAAGGCAGATTTTGTTTGAACTATGTGTATGCAGCTGAGTTGATGTAACACATGTATCTCGCGGAAGAAAACCATCTGCCTTAACTCTTTGAGCATTGGGCACACTGCTCCCTGTGAGAATTGAGGTAGTTTTTGAAAGCAAAAGCTCCTGAAACTTGAATGTTTCTAGGTGGATGTTGCCTCTCTTTGTTCGATATAGGCCTATTCATCTCAGTTGAAGAAATACATGTATCACTAAAAAGAAGACCAAATGTGTTACAAGCTGCAGTATCTAACACATGGTTTCCCTGTGAGAAATGAGTTAGTTTAGGAACGTAAACTTCCTGCAACTTTGCTTTCTCTAGGTGGAGATAGGCTCTCTTTGTTACAAGTAGGCCTATACTGTTGACTTGAAGAAACACATGTATCTCTCGAAAGAAAACAATTGGTTTTAGAAGCAGAATCGTACAGCACAATGCTTCCAGTGAGAAGTGATGTACTTATTGAAAGGAAAACTCCTGCTCCCTGCAATGTTCATGGTGGACATAGGCTCTGTTTGTTCCAAGAAGCTCTATTCAGCTCAGTTGGAAATACACATGTATCACTCCAAAGAAATCATCTCTGTTAGAACCTGTACCATATACCACATTGTTTCCTTAGGAGAATTCAGTTTCTGGTAGAAATACTTCCTGCTAATTAGGTTTGACAAGGAGGCGCTTCACTTTCTTCCAAATAGGCCTGTTAAGCACAGTTGAAGAAACACATGTATCATGCAAAGAAAATCATCTATATTAGAAGTTGCAGCATCTAGAACATTGTTTTCCTTGGAGAACTGAGTGAGTTTCTTAAAGTGATACTTCTTGCAACTTAGGTTTTTCAAGGTGGAGATAAGCTCTTGTTCCAAATATTCCTATTTAGATGAGATGAAGAAACACATGTATCTCTCCAAAGAAAATCATCTGTGTTAGAAGCAGGATCTTCCAGCACCTCATTTCCCTGTCAGAATTGAATTAGTTTTTGAAAGGAAAACCTCCTGCTTCTTAGGATTTTCACAAGTAGATATGATCTGTTTCTTCCATGTACGCCAGTTCAGCTGAGTTGAAAAACGGATGTTGTACAGCAAAGAAAGCCATCTGTGTTAGAAGCTCCAGCATCAAGCACATTGTTTCCCTATGAGACCTGAGTTAGTTTCTGAAAGTAATACTTCCTGCAACTTATGTTTTTTTCAAGGTGGATATAGGCTCTTTTTGTTCCATATAGGCCTATGTAGCTGAGTTGAAGAAACACATGTATCATATCAAAGAAAACCATTTTGGTTAGAAGCTGCAGCATCTAGCTCCATGTTTCCCTGTGAATATTGAGTTAATTTTAGAAAGCAGTACTTCCTGCAACTTAGGTTTCTCAAGGTGGAGATAAACTTACTTTGTTACCAGGATGCCTATTGAGAAGTTTTGATGACACACATGAATCTCTCGAAAGAAAATAATCCGCATTAGAGGCAGGAATATCTAGCACATTGTCCCCCTCTGAGAACTTAGTTATTTTCTGAAATTAATAGATCCTGAAATGTGGTTTTTAAAGGTGGAGATAGACTCTCTTTGTTCCAAATATCTCTATTCAGCTGAGTTGAAAAAACACATATACAAATTGAAAAAAAAACAGCGTAGTTAGATGCAGGATCATTGAGCTTACTGTTTCCCTATTAGATTTCAGTTATTTTTTCCACGAAAAACCTTCTGCTACTTGGCATTTTCAAATATACATATTCAGCTCAGTTGAAGAAACACATATGTCACTGCAAAAAAGGCCATCTGTGTTAGTAGCTACAGCATTTAGCACATTGTTTCCCTGTGAGAATTCAGTTATATTCTGATAGCAATACTTCCTGCAACTTAGGTTTTTCCAGCTGGAGATAGTCTCTCTTCATTCCAAATATCCCTATTCGGCTGAGTTGAAAAAACACATGTATCTCTCAAAAGAAAACCATCTGTGTTAAAAGCAGGGGCATCTATCACACTGATTCCTTGTGAGAATTGAGTTATTTTTTGAAAGTAAAAGTTCCTTCTACTTGGGAATTATAAGATAGTGATAGGTTCTTTTTATTCCCCAGTACTCCTATTGAGCAGACCTGAAGAAACACATATATCACTTCAAAGACAACCATCTATGTTGAAAGCTGCAGCATCTATCACATTGTTTCCCTCTGAGAATTGAGTTAGTTTTAGAAAGGAATACTTCCTGCAACTTATGTTTTTCTAAGTAGATGTAGGCTTAGTTTGTCACCTGTAGGCCTATTGATTAGAGTTGAAGGAACACATGTATCTCTCAAAAGAGTATCATCTGCGTTCAAAGCTAGAGCATCTAGCACTTGATTCCCTGTGAGAATTGAGTGAATTTGTGAAAATAATACTCCCTGCATCTTCAGATTTTCTTTCTAGAGATTGATTCTTTTTGTTCCAAATAGGCTATTCAGCATAGTTGAAGAAATGTATGTATCAATCGAAAGAAAATCATCTGTGCTAGAAGCAGGATCATCAAGCACATTGTTTCGGAGTGAGAATTGAATAAGTTTTTGAGAAGAAAACTTGCTGCTACTTAGGTTATTCAACCTGACGTTAGGCTGTGTTTGTTCCAAATTGCCCTGTTCAGGTCACTTGAAGAAACTCTTGTATCACTCGAAGGAAAACCATCTATGTTAGAAGCTGCAGAATGTGGCACACTGTTTCACTCTGAGAATTGAGTAGGTTTTTGAAAGGAATTTCTCCCATAACTTAGATTTTTCCAGAAGACGATTGACTTTATTTCTTCCAAGAAGTCATACTCACCTCAGTTGAAGAAACACATGTATCAACAGGCAGAAAAACATCTGTGTGAGAAGAAGGATCATCTAGCACATTGTTTTCCTGTGAGAATTGAGTTAGATTTTCTAAGGAAAATGTCCTGCTATGTAGGTTATTTAAGGTGGAGGATGGCTCTGATTGGTCCAAATATGCCCATTCAGTTGAGGTGCAGAAACACATGTATCCATTGAAAGAAAACCATCTGACTTAGAGGCACGATCATCTATCACATTGTTTTTTATTTTTGTGACAATTGAGCTACTGTTTGAAAGGAAAACTTCATGCTACTTTAGGATATCAAGGTGGTGGTAGGCTCTCTTTATTCCAAATAGGCCTACTCAGCAGATTGAAGAAACACATATACCACTGCAAAGATAACCATCTATGTTTGAAGCTGCAGAATTGAGCACATTGTTTGCTTCTGAGAATTGAGTCAGTATTGAAAGGAATTACTCTTGCAAGTTAGACTTTTCGAGGTGGATGTATGCTCTGTTTGTTGCAAATAGCCCTATTCAGATCAGTTGAAGAAAGACATGTATCACTTCAAAGAAGACCATATGTGTGAGAGCTGCAGCATCTAGCACATTGTTTCCCGGTGAGAATTAAATTAGTTTCTGAAAGTAATCCTTCCTCCAACTTATGCTTTTCATGGTTGAGATATGCTGTCTTTGTGCCAAATAGGCCTATTCAGCTGAGTTGAAGAAACAGCTGTACTACTCTAAAGAAAACCATCTATGCTTCAAACTGTACCATCTATCACCTTGTTTCCAAGTGAAAACTGAGTTAATTTTGAAAGGTGTTTAACGTTGGAGAAAAGCTCTTGTTGTTCCAAAGGGGCATAGTCAGCTCAGTTGAAGAAACCCATGTATCACTGCAAAGAAGAACATCTGTGTTAAAAGCTTCATCATCTAGCACATTGTTTCCCTATGAGAATTGAGTAATTTTTGATAGGAAATCCACCTTCAAATTCGATTATTCCAAGTGGAGATAGGCTGTCTTTGTTTCAAATAGGCCTACTCACCTAAATGGAATGAACACGTTTCTCTAGAAAGAAAACCATCTGTCATGGAAGCCAGATCAAAAGTCACATTGCTTCCCTGTGAGAATTGAGTGAATTTTGGAAAGGAATGCGTCCTGCTACTTAGGTTTTCCAAGGTGTATACAGGCTGTGTTTGTTCCATATTGGGCTGTTCAGCTCAGTTGAAGAAACACATGTGTCACTCCAAAGAAACCATCGATGTTAGAAGCTGCAGCATCTAGCACATTGTTTCCCTGTGAGAACAGAGAGTCTTTCTGAAAGCAATACTTCTTGCAAGTTAGGTTTCTCAAGGTGGGGATAGTCTTTCTTGTTTCAAATAGGCCTATTAATCAGAGTTGAAGAAACACATATATCACTGCAGAGAAAACCATGGATGTAAGAATCTGCAAAAACTAGCAAATTGTTTCCCAGTGAGAACTGATTTCTTTTTAGAAGGGTATACTTCTGCAACATAGGTATCTCAAGGTGCAGAAAGGCAGATTTTGTTTGAACTATGTGTATGCAGCTGAGTTGATGTAACACATGTATCTCTCGGAAGAAAACCATCTGCGTTAACTCTTTGAGCATTGGGCACACTGCGCCCTGTGAGAATTGAGGTAGTTTTTGAAAGCAAAAGCTCCTGAAACTTGAATGTTTCTAGGTGGATGTTGCCTCTCTTTGTTCGATATAGGCCTATTCATCTCAGTTGAAGAAATACATGTATCACTAAAAAGAAGACCAAATGTGTTACAAGCTGCAGTATCTAACACATGGTTTCCCTGTGAGAAATGAGTTAGTTTAGGAACGTAAACTTCCTGCAACTTTGCTTTCTCTAGGTGGAGATAGGCTCTCTTTGTTACAAGTAGGCCTATACTGTTGACTTGAAGAAACACATGTATCTCTCGAAAGAAAACAATCGGTTTTAGAAGCAGAATCGTACAGCACAATGCTTCCAGTGAGAAGTGATGTACTTATTGAAAGGAAAACTCCTGCTCCCTGCAATGTTCATGGTGGACATAGGCTCTGTTTGTTCCAAGAAGCTCTATTCAGCTCAGTTGGAAATACACATGTATCACTCCAAAGAAATCGTCTCTGTTAGAACCTGTACCATATACCATATTGTTTCCTTAGGAGAATTCAGTTTCTGGTAGAAATACTTAATGCTAATTAGGTTTGACAAGGAGGCGCTTCACTTTCTTCCAAATAGGCCTGTTAAGCACAGTTGAAGAAACACATGTATCATGCAAAGAAAATCATCTATATTAGAAGTTGCAGCATCTAGAACATTGTTTTCCTTGGAGAACTGAGTGAGTTTCTTAAAGTGATACTTCTTGCAACTTAGGTTTTTCAAGGTGGAGATAAGCTCTTGTTCCAAATATTCCTATTTAGATGAGATGAAGAAACACATGTATCTCTCCAAAGAAAATCATCTGTGTTAGAAGCAGGATCTTCCAGCACCTCATTTCCCTGTCAGAATTGAATTAGTTTTTGAAAGGAAAACCTCCTGCTTCTTAGGATTTTCACAAGTAGATATGATCTGTTTCTTCCATGTACGCCAGTTCAGCTGAGTTGAAAAACGGGTGTTGTACAGCAAAGAAAGCCATCTGTGTTAGAAGCTCCAGCATCAAGCACATTGTTTCCCTATGAGACCTGAGTTAGTTTCTGAAAGTAATACTTCCTGCAACTTATGTTTTTTTCAAGGTGGATACAGGCTCTTTTTGTTCCATATAGGCCTATGTAGCTGAGTTGAAGAAACACATGTATCATATCAAAGAAAACCATTTTGGTTAGAAGCTGAAGCACCTAGCTCAATGTTTCCCTGTGAATATTGAGTTAATTTTAGAAAGCAGTACTTCCTGCAACTTAGGTTTCTCAAGGTGGAGATAAACTTACTTTGTTACCAGGATGCCTATTGAGAAGTTTTGATGACACACATGAATCTCTCGAAAGAAAATAATCCGCATTAGAGGCAGGAGTATCTAGCACATTGTCCCCCTCTGAGAACTTAGTTATTTTCTGAAATTAATAGATCCTGAAATGTGGTTTTTAAAGGTGGAGGTAGACTCTCTTTGTTCCAAATATCTCTATTCAGCTGAGTTGAAAAAACACATATACAAATTGAAAAAAAAACAGCGTAGTTAGATGCAGGATCATTGAGCTTACTGTTTCCCTATTAGATTTCAGTTATTTTTTCCACGAAAAACCTTCTGCTACTTGGCATTTTCAAATAGGCATATTCAGCTCAGTTGAAGAAACACATATGTCACTGCAAAAAAGGCCATCTGTGTTAGTAGCTACAGCATTTAGCACATTGTTTCCCTGTGAGAATTCAGTTATATTCTGATAGCAATACTTCCTGCAACTTAGGTTTTTCCAGCTGGAGATAGTCTCTCTTCATTCCAAATATCCCTATTCGGCTGAGTTGAAAAAACACATGTATCTCTCAAAAGAAAACCATCTGTGTTAGAAGCAGGGGCATCTATCACACTGATTCCTTGTGAGAATTGAGTTATTTTTTGAAAGTAAAAGTTCCTTCTACTTGGGAATTATAAGATAGTGATAGGTTCTTTTTATTCCCCAGTACTCCTATTGAGCAGACCTGAAGAAACACATATATCACTTCAAAGACAACCATCTATGTTGAAAGCTGTAGCATCTATCACATTGTTTCCCTCTGAGAATTGAGTTAGTTTTAGAAAGGAATACTTCCTGCAACTTATGTTTCTCTAAGTAGATGTAGGCTTAGTTTGTCACCTGTAGGCCTATTGATTAGAGTTGAAGGAACACATGTATCTCTCAAAAGAGTATCATCTGCGTTCAAAGCTAGAGCATCTAGCACTTGATTCCCTGTGAGAATTGAGTGAATTTGTGAAAATAATACTTCCTGCATCTTCAGATTTTCTTTCTAGAGATTGATTCTTTTTGTTCCAAATAGGCTATTCAGCATAGTTGAAGAAATGTATGTATCAATCGAAAGAAAATCATCTGTGCTAGAAGCAGGATCATCAAGCACATTGTTTCGGAGTGAGAATTGAATAAGTTTTTGAGAAGAAAACTTGCTGCTACTTAGGTTATTCAACCTGACGTTAGGCTGTGTTTGTTCCAAATTGCCCTGTTCAGGTCACTTGAAGAAACTCTTGTATCACTCGAAGGAAAACCATCTATGTTAGAAGCTGCAGAATGTGGCACACTGTTTCACTCTGAGAATTGAGTAGGTTTTTGAAAGGAATTTCTCCCATAACTTAGATTTTTCCAGAAGACGATTGACTTTCTTTCTTCCAAGAAGTCATACTCACCTCAGTTGAAGAAACACATGTATCAACAGGCAGAAAAACATCTGTGTGAGAAGAAGGATCATCTAGCACATTGTTTTCCTGTGAGAATTGAGTTAGATTTTCTAAGGAAAATGTCCTGCTAGGTAGGTTATTTAAGGTGGAGGATGGCTCTGATTGGTCCAAATATGCCCATTCAGTTGAGGTGCAGAAACACATGTATCCATTGAAAGAAAACCATCTGACTTAGAGGCACGATCATCTATCACATTGTTTTTTATTTTTGTGACAATTGAGCTACTGTTTGACAGGAAAAGTTCATGCTACTTTAGGATATCAAGGTGGTGGTAGGCTCTCTTTATTCCAAATAGGCCTACTCAGCAGATTGAAGAAACACATATACCACTGCAAAGATAACCATCTATGTTAGAAGCTGCAGAATTGAGCACATTGTTTGCTTCTGAGAATTGAGTCAGTATTGAAAGGAATTACTCTTGCAAGTTAGACTTTTCGAGGTGGATGTATGCTCTGTTTGTTGCAAATAGCCCTATTCAGATCAGTTGAAGAAAGACATGTATCACTTCAAAGAAGACCATATGTGTGAGAGCTGCAGCATCTAGCACATTGTTTCCCGGTGAGAATTAAATTAGTTTCTGAAAGTAATCCTTCCTCCAACTTATGCTTTTCATGGTTGAGATATACTGTCTTTGTGCCAAATAGGCCTATTCAGCTGAGTTGAAGAAACAGCTGTACTACTCTAAAGAAAACCATCTATGCTTCAAACTGTACCATCTATCACCTTGTTTCCAAGTGAAAACTGAGTTAATTTTGAAAGGTGTTCCTCCTACAACTTAGATTTTTAACGTTGGAGAAAAGCTCTTGTTGTTCCAAAGGGGCATAGTCAGCTCAGTTGAAGAAACCCATGTATCACTGCAAAGAAGAACATCTGTGTTAAAAGCTTCATCATCTAGCACATTGTTTCCCTATGAGAATTGAGTAATTTTTGATAGGAAATCCACCTTCAAATTCGATTATTCCAAGTGGAGATAGGCTGTCTTAGTTTCAAATAGGCCTACTCACCTAAATGGAATGAACACGTTTCTCTAGAAAGAAAACCATCTGTCATGGAAGCCAGATCAAAAGTCACATTGCTTCCCTGTGAGAATTGAGTGAATTTTGGAAAGGAAAGCGTCCTGCTACTTAGGTTTTCCAAGGTGTATACAGGCTGTGTTTGTTCCATATTGGGCTGTTCAGCTCAGTTGAAGAAACACATGTGTCACTCCAAAGAAACCATCGATGTTAGAAGCTGCAGCATCTAGCACATTGTTTCCCTGTGAGAACAGAGAGTCTTTCTGAAAGCAATACTTCTTGCAAGTTAGGTTTCTCAAGGTGGGGATAGTCTTTCTTGTTTCAAATAGGCCTATTAATCAGAGTTGAAGAAACACATATATCACTGCAGAGAAAACCATGGATGTAAGAATCTGCAAAAACTAGCAAATTGTTTCCCAGTGAGAACTGATTTCTTTTTAGAAGGGTATACTTCTGCAACATAGGTATCTCAAGGTGCAGAAAGGCAGATTTTGTTTGAACTATGTGTATGCAGCTGAGTTGATGTAACACATGTATCTCTCGGAAGAAAACCATCTGCGTTAACTCTTTAAGCATTGGGCATACTGCTCCCTGTGAGAATTGAGGTAGTTTTTGAAAGCAAAAGCTCCTGAAACTTGAATGTTTCTAGGTGGATGTTGCCTCTCTTTGTTCGATATAGGCCTATTCATCTCAGTTGAAGAAATACATGTATCACTAAAAAGAAGACCAAATGTGTTACAAGCTGCAGTATCTAACACATGGTTTCCCTGTGAGAAATGAGTTAGTTTAGGAACGTAAACTTCCTGCAACTTTGCTTTCTCTAGGTGGAGATAGGCTCTCTTTGTTACAAGTAGGCCTATACTGTTGACTTGAAGAAACACATGTATCTCTCGAAAGAAAACAATCGGTTTTAGAAGCAGAATCGTACAGCACAATGCTTCCAGTGAGAAGTGATGTACTTATTGAAAGGAAAACTCCTGCTCCCTGCAATGTTCATGGTGGACATAGGCTCTGTTTGTTCCAAGAAGCTCTATTCAGCTCAGTTGGAAATACACATGTATCACTCCAAAGAAATAATCTCTGTTAGAACCTGTACCATATACCACATTGTTTCCTTAGGAGAATTCAGTTTCTGGTAGAAATACTTCCTGCTAATTAGGTTTGACAAGGAGGCGCTTCACTTTCTTCCAAATAGGCCTGTTAAGCACAGTTGAAGAAACACATGTATCATGCAAAGAAAATCATCTATATTAGAAGTTGCAGCATCTAGAACATTGTTTTCCTTGGAGAACTGAGTGAGTTTCTTAAAGTGATACTTCTTGCAACTTAGGTTTTTCAAGGTGGAGATAAGCTCTTGTTCCAAATATTCCTATTTAGATGAGATGAAGAAACACATGTATCTCTCCAAAGAAAATCATCTGTGTTAGAAGCAGGATCTTCCAGCACCTCATTTCCCTGTCAGAATTGAATTAGTTTTTGAAAGGAAAACCTCCTGCTTCTTAGGATTTTCACAAGTAGATATGATCTGTTTCTTCCATGTACGCCAGTTCAGCAGAGTTGAAAAACGGATGTTGTACAGCAAAGAAAGCCATCTGTGTTAGAAGCTCCAGCATCAAGCACATTGTTTCCCTATGAGACCTGAGTTAGTTTCTGAAAGTAATACTTCCTGCAACTTATGTTTTTTTCAAGGTGGATATAGGCTCTTTTTGTTCCATATAGGCCTATGTAGCTGAGTTGAAGAAACACATGTATCATATCAAAGAAAACCATTTTGGTTAGAAGCTGCAGCACCTAGCTCCATGTTTCCCTGTGAATATTGAGTTAATTTTACAAAGCAGTACTTCCTGCAACTTAGGTTTCTCAAGGTGGAGATAAACTTACTTTGTTACCAGGATGCCTATTGAGAAGTTTTGATGACACACATGAATCTCTCGAAAGAAAATAATCCGCATTAGAGGCAGGAGTATCTAGCACATTGTCCCCCTCTGAGAACTTAGTTATTTTCTGAAATTAATAGATCCTGAAACGTGGTTTTGAAAGGTGGAGATACACTCTCTTTGTTCCAAATATCTCTATTCAGCTGAGTTGAAAGAACACATAGACCAATTGAAAAAAAAAACACCTTTGTTAGATGCAGGATCATTGAGCTTGCTGTTTCCCTATTAGATTTCAGTTATTTTTTCCACGAAAAACCTTCTGCTACTTGGCATTTTCAAATATACATATTCAGCTCAGTTGAAGAAACACATATGTCACTGCAAAAAAGGCCATCTGTGTTAGTAGCTACAGCATTTAGCACATTGTTTCCCTGTGAGAATTCAGTTATGTTCTGATAGCAATACTTCCTGCAACTTAGGTTTTTCCAGCTGGAGATAGTCTCTCTTCATTCCAAATATCCCTATTCGGCTGAGTTGATAAAACACATGTATCTCTCAAAAGAAAACCATCTGTGTTAGAAGCAGGGGCATCTATCACACTGATTCCCTGTAAGAATTGAGTTATTTTTTGGAAGTAAAAGTTCCTTCTCCTTGGGAATTATAAGATAGTGATAGGTTCTTTTTATTGCCCAGTAATCCTATTGAGCAGAACTGAAGAAACACATATATCACTTCAAAGACAACCATCTATGTTGAAAGCTGCAGTATCTAGCACATTGTTTCCCTCTGAGAATTGAGTTAGTTTTAGAAAGGAATACTTCCTGCAACTTATGTTTCTCTAAGTAGATGTAGGCTTAGTTTGTCACCTGTAGGCCTATTGATTAGAGTTGATGGAACACATGTATCTCTCAAAAGAGTACCATCTGCGTTCAAAGCTAGAGCATCTAGCACTTGATTCCCTGTGAGAATTGAGTGAATTTGTGAAAATAATACTCCCTGCATCTTCAGATTTTCTTTCTAGAGATAGATTCTGGTTGTTCCAAATAGGCTATTCAGCATAGTTGAAGAAATGTATGTATCAATCGAAAGAAAATCATCTGTGCTAGAAGCAGGATCATCAAGCACATTGTTTCGGAGTGAGAATTGAATAAGTTTTTGAGAAGAAAACTTGCTGCTACTTAGGTTATTGACGCTGAAGTTAGGCTGTGTTTGTTCCAAATTGCCCTGTTCAGTTCACTTGAAGAAACACTTCTATCACTCTAAGGAAAACCATCTATGTTAGAAGCTGCAAAATCTACACCACTGTTTCACTCTGAGAATTGAGTACGTTTTTGAAAGGAATTTCTCCCATAACTTAGATTTGTCCAGAAGACGATTAACTTTCTTTCTTCCAAGTAGTCATACTCACCTCAGTTGAAGAAACACATGTATCAACAGGCAGAAAAACATCTGTGTGAGAAGAAGGATCATCTATCACATTGTTTTCCTGTGAGAATTGAGTTAGATTTTCTAAGGAAAATGTCCTGCTATGTAGGTTATTTAAGGTGGAGGATGGCTCTGATTGGTCCAAATAAGCCTATTCAGTTGAGGTGAAGAAACACATGTATCCATTGAAAGAAAACCATCTGAGTTAGAGGCACGATCATCCGTCACATTGTTTTTTATTTTTGTGACAATTGAGCTACTGTTTGAAAGGAAAACTTCATGCTACTTTAGAATATCAAGGTGGTGGTAGGCTCTCTTTCTTCCAAATAGGCCTACTCAGCAGATTGAAGAAACACATATACCACTGCAAAGATAACCATCTATGTTAGAATCTGCAGAATTGAGCACATTGTTTGCTTGTGAGAATTGAGTCAGTATTGAAAGGAATTACTCTTGCAAGTTAGACTTTTCGAGTTGGATGTATGCTCTGTTTGTTGCAAATAGCCCTATTCAGATCAGTTGAAGAAAGACATGTATCACTTCAAAGAAGACCATATGTGTGAGAGCTGCAGCATCTAGCACATTGTTTCCCGGTGAGAATTAAATTAGTTTCTGAAAGTAATCCTTCCTCCAACTTATGCTTTTCATGGTTGAGATATACTGTCTTTGTGCCAAATAGGCCTATTCAGCTGAGTTGAAGAAACAGCTGTACTACTCTAAAGAAAACCATCTATGCTTCAAACTGTACCATCTATCACCTTGTTTCCAAGTGAAAACTGAGTTAATTTTGAAAGGTGTTCCTCCTACAACTTAGATTTTTAACATTGGAGATAAGCCCTTGTTGTTCCAAAGGGGCATAGTCAGCTCAGTTGAAGAAACCCATGTATCACTGCAAAGAAGAACATCTGTGTTAAAAGCTTCATCATCTAGCACATTGTTTCCCTATGAGAATTGAGTAATTTTTGATAGGAAATCCACCTTCAACTTCGATTATTCCAAGTGGAGATAGGCTGTCTTTGTTTCAAATAGGCCTACTCACCTAAATGGAATGAACACGTTTCTCTAGAAAGAAAACCATCTGTCATGGAAGCCAGATCAAAAGTCACATTGCTTCCCTGTGAGAATTGAGTGAATTTTTGAAAGGAAAACTTCCTGCTACTTAGGTTTTCCAAGGTGTATACAGGCTGTGTTTGTTCCATATTGGGCTGTTCAGCTCAGTTGAAGAAACACATGTGTCACTCCAAAGAAACCATCGATGTTAGAAGCTGCAGCATCTAGCACATTGTTTCCCTGTGACAACAGACAGTCTTTCTGAAAGCAATACTTCTTGCAAGTTAGGTTTCTCAAGGTGGGGATAGTCTTTCTTGTTTCAAATAGGCCTATTAATCAGAGTTGAAGAAACACATATATCACTGCAGAGAAAACCATGGATGTAAGAATCTGCAAAAACTAGCAAATTGTTTCCCAGTGAGAACTGATTTCTTTTTAGAAGGGTATACTTCTGCAACATAGGTATCTCAAGGTGCAGAAAGGCAGATTTTGTTTGAACTATGTGTATGCAGCTGAGTTGATGTAACACATGTATCTCTCGGAAGAAAACCATCTGCGTTAACTCTTTGAGCATTGGGCACACTGCTCCCTGTGAGAATTAAGGTAGTTTTTGAAAGCAAAAGCTCCTGAAACTTGAATGTTTCTAGGTGGATGTTGCCTCTCTTTGTTCGATATAGGCCTATTCATCTCAGTTGAAGAAATACATGTATCACTAAAAAGAAGACCAAATGTGTTACAAGCTGCAGTATCTAACACATGGTTTCCCTCTGAGAAATGAGTTACTTTAGGAACGTAAACTTCCTGCAACTTTGCTTTCTCTAGGTGGAGAAAGGCTCTCTTTGTTACAAGTAGGCCTATACTGTTGACTTGAAGAAACACATGTATCTCTCGAAAGAAAACAATCGGTTTTAGAAGCAGAATCGTACAGCACAATGCTTCCAGTGAGAAGTGATGTACTTATTGAAAGGAAAACTCCTGCTCCCTGCAATGTTCATGGTGGACATAGGCTCTGTTTGTTCCAAGAAGCTCTATTCAGCTCAGTTGGAAATACACATGTATCACTCCAAAGAAATCATCTCTGTTAGAACCTGTACCATATACCACATTGTTTCCTTAGGAGAATTCAGTTTCTGGTAGAAATACTTCCTGCTAATTAGGTTTGACAAGGAGGCGCTTCACTTTCTTCCAAATAGGCCTGTTAAGCACAGTTGAAGAAACACATGTATCATGCAAAGAAAATCATCTATATTAGAAGTTGCAGCATCTAGAACATTGTTTTCCTTGGAGAACTGAGTGAGTTTCTTAAAGTGATACTTCTTGCAACTTAGGTTTTTCAAGGTGGAGATAAGCTCTTGTTCCAAATATTCCTATTTAGATGAGATGAAGAAACACATGTATCTCTCCAAAGAAAATCATCTGTGTTAGAAGCAGGATCTTCCAGCACCTCATTTCCCTGTCAGAATTGAATTAGTTTTTGAAAGGAAAACCTCCTGCTTCTTAGGATTTTCACAAGTAGATATGATCTGTTTCTTCCATGTACGCCAGTTCAGCTGAGTTGAAAAACGGATGTTGTACAGCAAAGAAAGCCATCTGTGTTAGAAGCTCCAGCATCAAGCACATTGTTTCCCTATGAGACCTGAGTTAGTTTCTGAAAGTAATACTTCCTGCAACTTATGTTTTTTTCAAGGTGGATATAGGCTCTTTTTGTTCCATATAGGCCTATGTAGCTGAGTTGAAGAAACACATGTATCATATCAAAGAAAACCATTTTGGTTAGAAGCTGCAGCACCTAGCTCCATGTTTCCCTGTGAATATTGAGTTAATTTTAGAAAGCAGTACTTCCTGCAACTTAGGTTTCTCAAGGTGGAGATAAACTTACTTTGTTACCAGGATGCCTATTGAGAAGTTTTGATGACACACATGAATCTCTCAAAAGAAAATAATCCGCATTAGAGGCAGGAGTATCTAGCACATTGTCCCCCTCTGAGAACTTAGTTATTTTCTGAAATTAATAGATCCTGAAATGTGGTTTTTAAAGGTGGAGATAGACTCTCTTTGTTCCAAATATCTCTATTCAGCTGAGTTGAAAAAACACATATACAAATTGAAAAAAAAACAGCGTAGTTAGATGCAGGATCATTGAACTTACTGTTTCCCTATTAGATTTCAGTTATTTTTTCCACGAAAAACCTTCTGCTACTTGGCATTTTCAAATATACATATTCAGCTCAGTTGAAGAAACACATATGTCACTGCAAAAAAGGCCATCTGTGTTAGTAGCTACAGCATTTAGCACATTGTTTCCCTGTGAGAATTCAGTTATATTCTGATAGCAATACTTCCTGCAACTTAGGTTTTTCCAGCTGGAGATAGTCTCTCTTCATTCCAAATATCCCTATTCGGCTGAGTTGAAAAAACACATGTATCTCTCAAAAGAAAACCATCTGTTTTAAAAGCAGGGGCATCTATCACACTGATTCCTTGTGAGAATTGAGTTATTTTTTGAAAGTAAAAGTTCCTTCTACTTGGGAATTATAAGATAGTGATAGGTTCTTTTTATTCCCCAGTACTCCTATTGAGCAGACCTGAAGAAACACATATATCACTTCAAAGACAACCATCTATGTTGAAAGCTGCAGCATCTATCACATTGTTTCCCTCTGAGAATTGAGTTAGTTTTAGAAAGGAATACTTCCTGCAACTTATGTTTCTCTAAGTAGATGTAGGCTTAGTTTGTCACCTGTAGGCCTATTGATTAGAGTTGAAGGAACACATGTATCTCTCAAAAGAGTATCATCTGCGTTCAAAGCTAGAGCATCTAGCACTTGATTCCCTGTGAGAATTGAGTGAATTTGTGAAAATAATACTCCCTGCATCTTCAGATTTTCTTTCTAGAGATTGATTCTTTTTGTTCCAAATAGGCTATTCAGCATAGTTGAAGAAATGTATGTATCAATCGAAAGAAAATCATCTGTGCTAGAAGCAGGATCATCAAGCACATTGTTTCGGAGTGAGAATTGAATAAGTTTTTGAGAAGAAAACTTGCTGCTACTTAGGTTATTCAACCTGACGTTAGGCTGTGTTTGTTCCAAATTGCCCTGTTCAGGTCACTTGAAGAAACTCTTGTATCACTCGAAGGAAAACCATCTATGTTAGAAGCTGCAGAATGTGGCACACTGTTTCACTCTGAGAATTGAGTAGGTTTTTGAAAGGAATTTCTCCCATAACTTAGATTTTTCCAGAAGACGATTGACTTTCTTTCTTCCAAGAAGTCATACTCACCTCAGTTGAAGAAACACATGTATCAACAGGCAGAAAAACATCTGTGTGTTAAGAAGGATCATCTAGCACATTGTTTTCCTGTGAGAATTGAGTTAGATTTTCTAAGGAAAATGTCCTGCTATGTAGGTTATTTAAGGTGGAGGATGGCTCTGATTGGTCCAAATATGCCCATTCAGTTGAGGTGAAGAAACCCATGTATCCATTGAAAGAAAACCATCTGAGTTAGAGGCACGATCATCTATCACATTGTTTTTTATTTTTGTGACAATTGAGCTACTGTTTGAAAGGAAAACTTCATGCTACTTTAGGATATCAAGGTGGTGGTAGGCTCTCTTTATTCCAAATAGGCCTACTCAGCAGATTGAAGAAACACATATACCACTGCAAAGATAACCATCTATGTTAGAAGCTGCAGAATTGAGCACATTGTTTGCTTGTGAGAATTGAGTCAGTATTGAAAGGAATTACTCTTGCAAGTTAGACTTTTCGAGGTGGATGTATGCTCTGTTTGTTGCAAATAGCCCTATTCAGATCAGTTGAAGAAAGACATGTATCACTTCAAAGAAGACCATATGTGTGAGAGCTGCAGCATCTAGCACATTGTTTCCCGGTGAGAATTAAATTAGTTTCTGAAAGTAATCCTTCCTCCAACTTATGCTTTTCATGGTTGAGATATACTGTCTTTGTGCCAAATAGGCCTATTCAGCTGAGTTGAAGAAACAGCTGTACTACTCTAAAGAAAACCATCTATGCTTCAAACTGTACCATCTATCACCTTGTTTCCAAGTGAAAACTGAGTTAATTTTGAAAGGTGTTCCTCCTACAACTTAGATTTTTAACGTTGGAGAAAAGCTCTTGTTGTTCCAAAGGGGCATAGTCAGCTCAGTTGAAGAAACCCATGTATCACTGCAAAGAAGAACATCTGTGTTAAAAGCTTCATCATCTAGCACATTGTTTCCCTATGAGAATTGAGTAATTTTTGGTAGGAAATCCACCTTCAAATTCGATTATTCCAAGTGGAGATAGGCTGTCTTTCTTTCAAATAGGCCTACTCACCTAAATGGAATGAACACGTTTCTCTAGAAAGAAAACCATCTGTCATGGAAGCCAGATCAAAAGTCACATTGCTTCCCTGTGAGAATTGAGTAAATTTTGGAAAGGAAAGCGTCCTGCTACTTAGGTTTTCCAAGGTGTACACAGGCTGTGTTTGTTCCATATTGGGCTGTTCAGCTCAGTTGAAGAAACACATGTGTCACTCCAAAGAAACCATCGATGTTAGAAGCTGCAGCATCTAGCACATTGTTTCCCTGTGAGAACAGAGAGTCTTTCTGAAAGCAATACTTCTTGCAAGTTAGGTTTCTCAAGGTGGGGATAGTCTTTCTTATTTCAAATAGGCCTATTAATCAGAGTTGAAGAAACACATATATCACTGCAGAGAAAACCATGGATGTAAGAATCTGCAAAAACTAGCAAATTGTTTCCCAGTGAGAACTGATTTCTTTTTAGAAGGGAATACTTCTGCAACATAGGTATCTCAAGGTGCAGAAAGGCAGATTTTGTTTGAACTATGTGTATGCAGCTGAGTTGATGTAACACATGTATCTCGCGGAAGAAAACCATCTGCCTTAACTCTTTGAGCATTGGGCACACTGCTCCCTGTGAGAATTGAGGTAGTTTTTGAAAGCAAAAGCTCCTGAAACTTGAATGTTTCTAGGTGGATGTTGCCTCTCTGTTCGATATAGGCCTATTCATCTCAGTTGAAGAAATACATGTATCACTAAAAAGAAGACCAAATGTGTTACAAGCTGCAGTATCTAACACATGGTTTCCCTGTGAGAAATGAGTTAGTTTAGGAACGTAAACTTCCTGCAACTTTGCTTTCTCTAGGTGGAGATAGGCTCTCTTTGTTACAAGTAGGCCTATACTGTTGACTTGAAGAAACACATGTATCTCTCGAAAGAAAACAATCGGTTTTAGAAGCAGAATCGTACAGCACAATGCTTCCAGTGAGAAGTGATGTACTTATTGAAAGGAAAACTCCTGCTCCCTGCA
This sequence comes from Castor canadensis, assembly GCF_047511655.1. Taxonomy (NCBI): domain Eukaryota; kingdom Metazoa; phylum Chordata; class Mammalia; order Rodentia; family Castoridae; genus Castor; species Castor canadensis. Next base: position 94,088,106 of record NC_133398.1, read on the forward strand.
ATGTTCATGGTGGACATAGGCTCTGTTTGTTCCAAGAAGCTCTATTCAGCTCAGTTGGAAATACACATGTATCACTCCAAAGAAATAATCTCTGTTAGAACCTGTACCATATACCACATTGTTTCCTTAGGAGAATTCAGTTTCTGGTAGAAATACTTCCTGCTAATTAGGTTTGACAAGGAGGCGCTTCACTTTCTTCCAAATAGGCCTGTTAAGCACAGTTGAAGAAACACATGTATCATGCAAAGAAAATCATCTATATTAGAAGTTGCAGCATCTAGAACATTGTTTTCCTTGGAGAACTGAGTGAGTTTCTTAAAGTGATACTTCTTGCAACTTAGGTTTTTCAAGGTGGAGATAAGCTCTTGTTCCAAATATTCCTATTTAGATGAGATGAAGAAACACATGTATCTCTCCAAAGAAAATCATCTGTGTTAGAAGCAGGATCTTCCAGCACCTCATTTCCCTGTCAGAATTGAATTAGTTTTTGAAAGGAAAACCTCCTGCTTCTTAGGATTTTCACAAGTAGATATGATCTGTTTCTTCCATGTACGCCAGTTCAGCTGAGTTGAAAAACGGATGTTGTACAGCAAAGAAAGCCATCTGTGTTAGAAGCTGCAGCATCAAGCACATTGTTTCCCTATGAGACCTGAGTTAGTTTCTGAAAGTAATACTTCCTGCAACTTATGTTTTTTTCAAGGTGGATATAGGCTCTTTTTGTTCCATATAGGCCTATGTAGCTGAGTTGAAGAAACACATGTATCATATCAAAGAAAACCATTTTGGTTAGAAGCTGCAGCATCTAGCTCCATGTTTCCCTGTGAATATTGAGTTAATTTTAGAAAGCAGTACTTCCTGCAACTTACGTTTCTCAAGGTGGAGATAAACTTACTTTGTTACCAGGATGCCTATTGAGAAGTTTTGATGACACACATGAATCTCTCGAAAGAAAATAATCCGCATTAGAGGCAGGAATATCTAGCACATTGTCCCCCTCTGAGAACTTAGTTATTTTCTGAAATTAATAGATCCTGAAATGTGGTTTTTAAAGGTGGAGATAGACTCTCTTTGTTCCAAATATCTCTATTCAGCTGAGTTGAAAAAACACATATACAAATTGAAAAAAAAACAGCGTAGTTAGATGCAGGATCATTGAGCTTACTGTTTCCCTATTAGATTTCACTTATTTTTTCCACGAAAAACCTTCTGCTACTTGGCATTTTCAAATATACATATTCAGCTCAGTTGAAGAAACACATATGTCACTGCAAAAAAGGCCATCTGTGTTAGTAGCTACAGCATTTAGCACATTGTTTCCCTGTGAGAATTCAGTTATATTCTGATAGCAATACTTCCTGCAACTTAGGTTTTTCCAGCTGGAGATAGTCTCTCTTCATTCCAAATATCCCTATTCGGCTGAGTTGAAAAAACACATGTATCTCTCAAAAGAAAACCATCTGTGTTAGAAGCAGGGGCATCTATCACACTGATTCCTTGTGAGAATTGAGTTATTTTTTGAAAGTAAAAGTTCCTTCTACTTGGGAATTATAAGGTAGTGATAGGTTCTTTTTATTCCCCAGTACTCCTATTGAGCAGACCTGAAGAAACACATATATCACTTCAAAGACAACCATCTATGTTGAAAGCTGCAGCATCTATCACATTGTTTCCCTCTGAGAATTGAGTTAGTTTTAGAAAGGAATACTTCCTGCAACTTATGTTTCTCTAAGTAGATGTAGGCTTAGTTTGTCACCTGTAGGCCTATTGATTAGAGTTGAAGGAACACATGTATCTCTCAAAAGAGTATCATCTGCGTTCAAAGCTAGAGCATCTAGCACTTGATTCCCTGTGAGAATTGAGTGAATTTGTGAAAATAATACTCCCTGCATCTTCAGATTTTCTTTCTAGAGATTGATTCTTTTTGTTCCAAATAGGCTATTCAGCATAGTTGAAGAAATGTATGTATCAATCGAAAGAAAATCATCTGTGCTAGAAGCAGGATCATCAAGCACATTGTTTCGGAGTGAGAATTGAATAAGTTTTTGAGAAGAAAACTTGCTGCTACTTAGGTTATTCAACCTGACGTTAGGCTGTGTTTGTTCCAAATTGCCCTGTTCAGGTCACTTGAAGAAACTCTTGTATCACTCGAAGGAAAACCATCTATGTTAGAAGCTGCAGAATGTGGCACACTGTTTCACTCTGAGAATTGAGTAGGTTTTTGAAAGGAATTTCTCCCATAACTTAGATTTTTCCAGAAGACGATTGACTTTCTTTCTTCCAAGAAGTCATACTCACCTCAGTTGAAGAAACACATGTATCAACAGGCAGAAAAACATCTGTGTGTTAAGAAGGATCATCTAGCACATTGTTTTCCTGTGAGAATTGAGTTAGATTTTCTAAGGAAAATGTCCTGCTATGTAGGTTATTTAAGGTGGAGGATGGCTCTGATTGGTCCAAATATGCCCATTCAGTTGAGGTGAAGAAACCCATGTATCCATTGAAAGAAAACCATCTGAGTTAGAGGCACGATCATCTATCACATTGTTTTTTATTTTTGTGACAATTGAGCTACTGTTTGAAAGGAAAACTTCATGCTACTTTAGGATATCAAGGTGGTGGTAGGCTCTCTTTATTCCAAATAGGCCTACTCAGCAGATTGAAGAAACACATATACCACTGCAAAGATAACCATCTATGTTAGAAGCTGCAGAATTGAGCACATTGTTTGCTTGTGAGAATTGAGTCAGTATTGAAAGGAATTACTCTTGCAAGTTAGACTTTTCGAGGTGGATGTATGCTCTGTTTGTTGCAAATAGCCCTATTCAGATCAGTTGAAGAAAGACATGTATCACTTCAAAGAAGACCATATGTGTGAGAGCTGCAGCATCTAGCACATTGTTTCCCGGTGAGAATTAAATTAGTTTCTGAAAGTAATCCTTCCTCCAACTTATGCTTTTCATGGTTGAGATATACTGTCTTTGTGCCAAATAGGCCTATTCAGCTGAGTTGAAGAAACAGCTGTACTACTCTAAAGAAAACCATCTATGCTTCAAACTGTACCATCTATCACCTTGTTTCCAAGTGAAAACTGAGTTAATTTTGAAAGGTGTTCCTCCTACAACTTAGATTTTTAACGTTGGAGAAAAGCTCTTGTTGTTCCAAAGGGGCATAGTCAGCTCAGTTGAAGAAACCCATGTATCACTGCAAAGAAGAACATCTGTGTTAAAAGCTTCATCATCTAGCACATTGTTTCCCTATGAGAATTGAGTAATTTTTGGTAGGAAATCCACCTTCAAATTCGATTATTCCAAGTGGAGATAGGCTGTCTTTCTTTCAAATAGGCCTACTCACCTAAATGGAATGAACACGTTTCTCTAGAAAGAAAACCATCTGTCATGGAAGCCAGATCAAAAGTCACATTGCTTCCCTGTGAGAATTGAGTAAATTTTGGAAAGGAAAGCGTCCTGCTACTTAGGTTTTCCAAGGTGTACACAGGCTGTGTTTGTTCCATATTGGGCTGTTCAGCTCAGTTGAAGAAACACATGTGTCACTCCAAAGAAACCATCGATGTTAGAAGCTGCAGCATCTAGCACATTGTTTCCCTGTGAGAACAGAGAGTCTTTCTGAAAGCAATACTTCTTGCAAGTTAGGTTTCTCAAGGTGGGGATAGTCTTTCTTATTTCAAATAGGCCTATTAATCAGAGTTGAAGAAACACATATATCACTGCAGAGAAAACCATGGATGTAAGAATCTGCAAAAACTAGCAAATTGTTTCCCAGTGAGAACTGATTTCTTTTTAGAAGGGAATACTTCTGCAACATAGGTATCTCAAGGTGCAGAAAGGCAGATTTTGTTTGAACTATGTGTATGCAGCTGAGTTGATGTAACACATGTATCTCGCGGAAGAAAACCATCTGCCTTAACTCTTTGAGCATTGGGCACACTGCTCCCTGTGAGAATTGAGGTAGTTTTTGAAAGCAAAAGCTCCTGAAACTTGAATGTTTCTAGGTGGATGTTGCCTCTCTGTTCGATATAGGCCTATTCATCTCAGTTGAAGAAATACATGTATCACTAAAAAGAAGACCAAATGTGTTACAAGCTGCAGTATCTAACACATGGTTTCCCTGTGAGAAATGAGTTAGTTTAGGAACGTAAACTTCCTGCAACTTTGCTTTCTCTAGGTGGAGATAGGCTCTCTTTGTTACAAGTAGGCCTATACTGTTGACTTGAAGAAACACATGTATCTCTCGAAAGAAAACAATCGGTTTTAGAAGCAGAATCGTACAGCACAATGCTTCCAGTGAGAAGTGATGTACTTATTGAAAGGAAAACTCCTGCTCCCTGCAATGTTCATGGTGGACATAGGCTCTGTTTGTTCCAAGAAGCTCTATTCAGCTCAGTTGGAAATACACATGTATCACTCCAAAGAAATAATCTCTGTTAGAACCTGTACCATATACCACATTGTTTCCTTAGGAGAATTCAGTTTCTGGTAGAAATACTTCCTGCTAATTAGGTTTGACAAGGAGGCGCTTCACTTTCTTCCAAATAGGCCTGTTAAGCACAGTTGAAGAAACACATGTATCATGCAAAGAAAATCATCTATATTAGAAGTTGCAGCATCTAGAACATTGTTTTCCTTGGAGAACTGAGTGAGTTTCTTAAAGTGATACTTCTTGCAACTTAGGTTTTTCAAGGTGGAGATAAGCTCTTGTTCCAAATATTCCTATTTAGATGAGATGAAGAAACACATGTATCTCTCCAAAGAAAATCATCTGTGTTAGAAGCAGGATCTTCCAGCACCTCATTTCCCTGTCAGAATTGAATTAGTTTTTGAAAGGAAAACCTCCTGCTTCTTAGGATTTTCACAAGTAGATATGATCTGTTTCTTCCATGTACGCCAGTTCAGCTGAGTTGAAAAACGGATGTTGTACAGCAAAGAAAGCCATCTGTGTTAGAAGCTGCAGCATCAAGCACATTGTTTCCCTATGAGACCTGAGTTAGTTTCTGAAAGTAATACTTCCTGCAACTTATGTTTTTTTCAAGGTGGATATAGGCTCTTTTTGTTCCATATAGGCCTATGTAGCTGAGTTGAAGAAACACATGTATCATATCAAAGAAAACCATTTTGGTTAGAAGCTGCAGCATCTAGCTCCATGTTTCCCTGTGAATATTGAGTTAATTTTAGAAAGCAGTACTTCCTGCAACTTACGTTTCTCAAGGTGGAGATAAACTTACTTTGTTACCAGGATGCCTATTGAGAAGTTTTGATGACACACATGAATCTCTCGAAAGAAAATAATCCGCATTAGAGGCAGGAATATCTAGCACATTGTCCCCCTCTGAGAACTTAGTTATTTTCTGAAATTAATAGATCCTGAAATGTGGTTTTTAAAGGTGGAGATAGACTCTCTTTGTTCCAAATATCTCTATTCAGCTGAGTTGAAAAAACACATATACAAATTGAAAAAAAAACAGCGTAGTTAGATGCAGGATCATTGAGCTTACTGTTTCCCTATTAGATTTCACTTATTTTTTCCACGAAAAACCTTCTGCTACTTGGCATTTTCAAATATACATATTCAGCTCAGTTGAAGAAACACATATGTCACTGCAAAAAAGGCCATCTGTGTTAGTAGCTACAGCATTTAGCACATTGTTTCCCTGTGAGAATTCAGTTATATTCTGATAGCAATACTTCCTGCAACTTAGGTTTTTCCAGCTGGAGATAGTCTCTCTTCATTCCAAATATCCCTATTCGGCTGAGTTGAAAAAACACATGTATCTCTCAAAAGAAAACCATCTGTGTTAGAAGCAGGGGCATCTATCACACTGATTCCTTGTGAGAATTGAGTTATTTTTTGAAAGTAAAAGTTCCTTCTACTTGGGAATTATAAGGTAGTGATAGGTTCTTTTTATTCCCCAGTACTCCTATTGAGCAGACCTGAAGAAACACATATATCACTTCAAAGACAACCATCTATGTTGAAAGCTGCAGCATCTATCACATTGTTTCCCTCTGAGAATTGAGTTAGTTTTAGAAAGGAATACTTCCTGCAACTTATGTTTCTCTAAGTAGATGTAGGCTTAGTTTGTCACCTGTAGGCCTATTGATTAGAGTTGAAGGAACACATGTATCTCTCAAAAGAGTATCATCTGCGTTCAAAGCTAGAGCATCTAGCACTTGATTCCCTGTGAGAATTGAGTGAATTTGTGAAAATAATACTCCCTGCATCTTCAGATTTTCTTTCTAGAGATTGATTCTTTTTGTTCCAAATAGGCTATTCAGCATAGTTGAAGAAATGTATGTATCAATCGAAAGAAAATCATCTGTGCTAGAAGCAGGATCATCAAGCACATTGTTTCGGAGTGAGAATTGAATAAGTTTTTGAGAAGAAAACTTGCTGCTACTTAGGTTATTCAACCTGACGTTAGGCTGTGTTTGTTCCAAATTGCCCTGTTCAGGTCACTTGAAGAAACTCTTGTATCACTCGAAGGAAAACCATCTATGTTAGAAGCTGCAGAATGTGGCACACTGTTTCACTCTGAGAATTGAGTAGGTTTTTGAAAGGAATTTCTCCCATAACTTAGATTTTTCCAGAAGACGATTGACTTTCTTTCTTCCAAGAAGTCATACTCACCTCAGTTGAAGAAACACATGTATCAACAGGCAGAAAAACATCTGTGTGTTAAGAAGGATCATCTAGCACATTGTTTTCCTGTGAGAATTGAGTTAGATTTTCTAAGGAAAATGTCCTGCTATGTAGGTTATTTAAGGTGGAGGATGGCTCTGATTGGTCCAAATATGCCCATTCAGTTGAGGTGAAGAAACCCATGTATCCATTGAAAGAAAACCATCTGAGTTAGAGGCACGATCATCTATCACATTGTTTTTTATTTTTGTGACAATTGAGCTACTGTTTGAAAGGAAAACTTCATGCTACTTTAGGATATCAAGGTGGTGGTAGGCTCTCTTTATTCCAAATAGGCCTACTCAGCAGATTGAAGAAACACATATACCACTGCAAAGATAACCATCTATGTTAGAAGCTGCAGAATTGAGCACATTGTTTGCTTGTGAGAATTGAGTCAGTATTGAAAGGAATTACTCTTGCAAGTTAGACTTTTCGAGGTGGATGTATGCTCTGTTTGTTGCAAATAGCCCTATTCAGATCAGTTGAAGAAAGACATGTATCACTTCAAAGAAGACCATATGTGTGAGAGCTGCAGCATCTAGCACATTGTTTCCCGGTGAGAATTAAATTAGTTTCTGAAAGTAATCCTTCCTCCAACTTATGCTTTTCATGGTTGAGATATACTGTCTTTGTGCCAAATAGGCCTATTCAGCTGAGTTGAAGAAACAGCTGTACTACTCTAAAGAAAACCATCTATGCTTCAAACTGTACCATCTATCACCTTGTTTCCAAGTGAAAACTGAGTTAATTTTGAAAGGTGTTCCTCCTACAACTTAGATTTTTAACGTTGGAGAAAAGCTCTTGTTGTTCCAAAGGGGCATAGTCAGCTCAGTTGAAGAAACCCATGTATCACTGCAAAGAAGAACATCTGTGTTAAAAGCTTCATCATCTAGCACATTGTTTCCCTATGAGAATTGAGTAATTTTTGGTAGGAAATCCACCTTCAAATTCGATTATTCCAAGTGGAGATAGGCTGTCTTTCTTTCAAATAGGCCTACTCACCTAAATGGAATGAACACGTTTCTCTAGAAAGAAAACCATCTGTCATGGAAGCCAGATCAAAAGTCACATTGCTTCCCTGTGAGAATTGAGTAAATTTTGGAAAGGAAAGCGTCCTGCTACTTAGGTTTTCCAAGGTGTACACAGGCTGTGTTTGTTCCATATTGGGCTGTTCAGCTCAGTTGAAGAAACACATGTGTCACTCCAAAGAAACCATCGATGTTAGAAGCTGCAGCATCTAGCACATTGTTTCCCTGTGAGAACAGAGAGTCTTTCTGAAAGCAATACTTCTTGCAAGTTAGGTTTCTCAAGGTGGGGATAGTCTTTCTTATTTCAAATAGGCCTATTAATCAGAGTTGAAGAAACACATATATCACTGCAGAGAAAACCATGGATGTAAGAATCTGCAAAAACTAGCAAATTGTTTCCCAGTGAGAACTGATTTCTTTTTAGAAGGGAATACTTCTGCAACATAGGTATCTCAAGGTGCAGAAAGGCAGATTTTGTTTGAACTATGTGTATGCAGCTGAGTTGATGTAACACATGTATCTCGCGGAAGAAAACCATCTGCCTTAACTCTTTGAGCATTGGGCACACTGCTCCCTGTGAGAATTGAGGTAGTTTTTGAAAGCAAAAGCTCCTGAAACTTGAATGTTTCTAGGTGGATGTTGCCTCTCTGTTCGATATAGGCCTATTCATCTCAGTTGAAGAAATACATGTATCACTAAAAAGAAGACCAAATGTGTTACAAGCTGCAGTATCTAACACATGGTTTCCCTGTGAGAAATGAGTTAGTTTAGGAACGTAAACTTCCTGCAACTTTGCTTTCTCTAGGTGGAGATAGGCTCTCTTTGTTACAAGTAGGCCTATACTGTTGACTTGAAGAAACACATGTATCTCTCGAAAGAAAACAATCGGTTTTAGAAGCAGAATCGTACAGCACAATGCTTCCAGTGAGAAGTGATGTACTTATTGAAAGGAAAACTCCTGCTCCCTGCAATGTTCATGGTGGACATAGGCTCTGTTTGTTCCAAGAAGCTCTATTCAGCTCAGTTGGAAATACACATGTATCACTCCAAAGAAATAATCTCTGTTAGAACCTGTACCATATACCACATTGTTTCCTTAGGAGAATTCAGTTTCTGGTAGAAATACTTCCTGCTAATTAGGTTTGACAAGGAGGCGCTTCACTTTCTTCCAAATAGGCCTGTTAAGCACAGTTGAAGAAACACATGTATCATGCAAAGAAAATCATCTATATTAGAAGTTGCAGCATCTAGAACATTGTTTTCCTTGGAGAACTGAGTGAGTTTCTTAAAGTGATACTTCTTGCAACTTAGGTTTTTCAAGGTGGAGATAAGCTCTTGTTCCAAATATTCCTATTTAGATGAGATGAAGAAACACATGTATCTCTCCAAAGAAAATCATCTGTGTTAGAAGCAGGATCTTCCAGCACCTCATTTCCCTGTCAGAATTGAATTAGTTTTTGAAAGGAAAACCTCCTGCTTCTTAGGATTTTCACAAGTAGATATGATCTGTTTCTTCCATGTACGCCAGTTCAGCTGAGTTGAAAAACGGATGTTGTACAGCAAAGAAAGCCATCTGTGTTAGAAGCTGCAGCATCAAGCACATTGTTTCCCTATGAGACCTGAGTTAGTTTCTGAAAGTAATACTTCCTGCAACTTATGTTTTTTTCAAGGTGGATATAGGCTCTTTTTGTTCCATATAGGCCTATGTAGCTGAGTTGAAGAAACACATGTATCATATCAAAGAAAACCATTTTGGTTAGAAGCTGCAGCATCTAGCTCCATGTTTCCCTGTGAATATTGAGTTAATTTTAGAAAGCAGTACTTCCTGCAACTTACGTTTCTCAAGGTGGAGATAAACTTACTTTGTTACCAGGATGCCTATTGAGAAGTTTTGATGACACACATGAATCTCTCGAAAGAAAATAATCCGCATTAGAGGCAGGAATATCTAGCACATTGTCCCCCTCTGAGAACTTAGTTATTTTCTGAAATTAATAGATCCTGAAATGTGGTTTTTAAAGGTGGAGATAGACTCTCTTTGTTCCAAATATCTCTATTCAGCTGAGTTGAAAAAACACATATACAAATTGAAAAAAAAACAGCGTAGTTAGATGCAGGATCATTGAGCTTACTGTTTCCCTATTAGATTTCACTTATTTTTTCCACGAAAAACCTTCTGCTACTTGGCATTTTCAAATATACATATTCAGCTCAGTTGAAGAAACACATATGTCACTGCAAAAAAGGCCATCTGTGTTAGTAGCTACAGCATTTAGCACATTGTTTCCCTGTGAGAATTCAGTTATATTCTGATAGACAATACTTCCTGCAACTTAGGTTTTTCCAGCTGGAGATAGTCTCTCTTCATTCCAAATATCCCTATTCGGCTGAGTTGAAAAAACACATGTATCTCTCAAAAGAAAACCATCTGTGTTAGAAGCAGGGGCATCTATCACACTGATTCCTTGTGAGAATTGAGTTATTTTTTGAAAGTAAAAGTTCCTTCTACTTGGGAATTATAAGGTAGTGATAGGTTCTTTTTATTCCCCAGTACTCCTATTGAGCAGACCTGAAGAAACACATATATCACTTCAAAGACAACCATCTATGTTGAAAGCTGCAGCATCTATCACATTGTTTCCCTCTGAGAATTGAGTTAGTTTTAGAAAGGAATACTTCCTGCAACTTATGTTTCTCTAAGTAGATGTAGGCTTAGTTTGTCACCTGTAGGCCTATTGATTAGAGTTGAAGGAACACATGTATCTCTCAAAAGAGTATCATCTGCGTTCAAAGCTAGAGCATCTAGCACTTGATTCCCTGTGAGAATTGAGTGAATTTGTGAAAATAATACTCCCTGCATCTTCAGATTTTCTTTCTAGAGATTGATTCTTTTTGTTCCAAATAGGCTATTCAGCATAGTTGAAGAAATGTATGTATCAATCGAAAGAAAATCATCTGTGCTAGAAGCAGGATCATCAAGCACATTGTTTCGGAGTGAGAATTGAATAAGTTTTTGAGAAGAAAACTTGATGCTACTTAGGTTATTCAACCTGACGTTAGGCTGTGTTTGTTCCAAATTGCCCTGTTCAGGTCACTTGAAGAAACTCTTGTATCACTCGAAGGAAAACCATCTATGGTAGAAGCTGCAGAATGTGGCACACTGTTTCACTCTGAGAATTGAGTAGGTTTTTGAAAGGAATTTCTCCCATAACTTAGATTTTTCCAGAAGACGATTGACTTTCTTTCTTCCAAGTAGTCATACTCACCTCAGTTGAAGAAACACATGTAACAACAGGCAGAAAAACATCTGTGTGAGAAGAAGGATCATCTAGCACATTGTTTTCCTGTAAGAATTGAGTTAGATTTTCTAAGGAAAATGTCCTGCTATGTAGGTTATTTAAGGTGGAGGACGGCTCTGATTGGTCCAAATAAGCCTATTCAGTTGAGGTGAAGAAACACATGTATCCATTGAAAGAAAACCATCTGAGTTAGAGGCACGATCATCTGTCACATTGTTTTTTATTTTTGTGACAATTGAGCTACTGTTTGAAAGGAAAACTTCATGCTACTTTAGGATATCAAGGTGGTGGTAGGCTCTCTTTATTCCAAATAGGCCTACTCAGCAGATTGAAGAAACACATATACCACTGCAAAGATAACCATCTATGTTAGAAGCTGCAGAATTGAGCACATTGTTTGCTTGTGAGAATTGAGTCAGTATTGAAAGGAATTACTCTTGCAAGTTAGACTTTTCGAGGTGGATGTATGCTCTGTTTGTGGCAAATAGCCCTATTCAGATCAGTTGAAGAAAGACATGTATCACTTCAAAGAAGACCATATGTGTGAGAGCTGCAGCATCTAGCACATTGTTTCCCGGTGAGAATTAAATTAGTTTCTGAAAGTAATCCTTCCTCCAACTTATGCTTTTCATGGTTGAGATATGCTGTCTTTGTGCCAAATAGGCCTATTCAGCTGAGTTGAAGAAACAGCTGTACTACTCTAAAGAAAACCATCTATGCTTCAAACTGTACCATCTATCACCTTGTTTCCAAGTGAAAACTGAGTTAATTTTGAAAGGTGTTCCTCCTACAACTTAGATTTTTTAACGTTGGAGAAAAGCTCTTGTTGTTCCAAAGGGGCATAGTCAGCTCAGTTGAAGAAACCCATGTATCACTGCAAAGAAGAACATCTGTGTTAAAAGCTTCATCATCTAGCACATTTTTTCCCTATGAGAATTGAGTAATTTTTGATAGGAAATCCACCTTCAAATTCGATTATTCCAAGTGGAGATAGGCTGTCTTTCTTTCAAATAGGCCTACTCACCTAAATGGAATGAACACGTTTCTCTAGAAAGAAAACCATCTGTCATGGAAGCCAGATCAAAAGTCACATTGCTTCCCTGTGAGAATTGAGTGAATTTTGGAAAGGAAAGCGTCCTGCTACTTAGGTTTTCCAAGGTGTATACAGGCTGTGTTTGTTCCATATTGGGCTGTTCAGCTCAGTTGAAGAAACACATGTGTCACTCCAAAGAAACCATCGATGTTAGAAGCTGCAGCATCTAGCACATTGTTTCCCTGTGAGAACAGAGACTCTTTCTGAAAGCAATACTTCTTGCAAGTTAGGTTTCTCAAGGTGGGGATAGTCTGTCTTGTTTCAAATAGGCCTATTAGTCAGAGTTGAAGAAACACATATATCACTGCAGAGAAAACCATGGATGTAAGAATCTGCAAAAACTAGCAAATTGTTTCCCAGTGAGAACTGATTTCTTTTTAGAAGGGTATACTTCTGCAACATAGGTATCTCAAGGTGCAGAAAGGCAGATTTTGTTTGAACTATGTGTATGCAGCTGAGTTGATGTAACACATGTATCTCTCGGAAGAAAACCATCTGCCTTAACTCTTTGAGCATTGGGCACACTGCTCCCTGTGAGAATTGAGGTAGTTTTTGAAAGCAAAAGCTCCTGAACTTGAATGTTTCTAGGTGGATGTTGCCTCTCTTTGTTCGATATAGGCCTATTCATCTCAGTTGAAGAAATACATGTATCACTAAAAAGAAGACCAAATGTGTTACAAGCTGCAGTATCTAACACATGGTTTCCCTCTGAGAAATGAGTTAGTTTAGGAACGTAAACTTCCTGCAACTTTGCTTTCTCTAGGTGGAGATAGGCTCTCTTTGTTACAAGTAGGCCTATACTGTTGACTTGAAGAAACACATGTATCTCTCGAAAGAAAACAATCGGTTTTAGAAGCAGAATCGTACAGCACAATGCTTCCAGTGAGAAGTGATGTACTTATTGAAAGGAAAACTCCTGCTCCCTGCAATGTTCATGGTGGACATAGGCTCTGTTTGTTCCAAGAAGCTCTATTCAGCTCAGTTGGAAATACACATGTATCACTCCAAAGAAATCATCTCTGTTAGAACCTGTACCATATACCACATTGTTTCCTTAGGAGAATTCAGTTTCTGGTAGAAATACTTCCTGCTAATTAGGTTTGACAAGGAGGCGCTTCACTTTCTTCCAAATAGGCCTGTTAAGCACAGTTGAAGAAACACATGTATCATGCAAAGAAAATCATCTATATTAGAAGTTGCAGCATCTAGAACATTGTTTTCCTTGGAGAACTGAGTGAGTTTCTTAAAGTGATACTTCTTGCAACTTAGGTTTTTCAAGGTGGAGATAAGCTCTTGTTCCAAATATTCCTATTTAGATGAGATGAAGAAACACATGTATCTCTCCAAAGAAAATCATCTGTGTTAGAAGCAGGATCTTCCAGCACCTCATTTCCCTGTCAGAATTGAATTAGTTTTTGAAAGCAAAACCTCCTGCTTCTTAGGATTTTCACAAGTAGATATGATCTGTTTCTTCCATGTACGCCAGTTCAGCTGAGTTGAAAAACGGATGTTGTACAGCAAAGAAAGCCATCTGTGTTAGAAGCTGCAGCATCAAGCACATTGTTTCCCTATGAGACCTGAGTTAGTTTCTGAAAGTAATACTTCCTGCAACTTATGTTTTTTTCAAGGTGGATATAGGCTCTTTTTGTTCCATATAGGCCTATGTAGCTGAGTTGAAGAAACACATGTATCATATCAAAGAAAACCATTTTGGTTAGAAGCTGCAGCACCTAGCTCCATGTTTCCCTGTGAATATTGAGTTAATTTTAGAAAGCAGTACTTCCTGCAACTTAGGTTTCTCAAGGTGGAGATAAACTTACTTTGTTACCAGGATGCCTATTGAGAAGTTTTGATGACACACATGAATCTCTTGAAAGAAAATAATCCGCATTAGAGGCAGGAGTATCTAGCACATTGTCGCCTTCTGAGAACTTAGTTATTTTCTGAAATTAATAGATCCTGAAACGTGGTTTTGAAAGGTGGAGATAGACTCTCTTTGTTCCAAATATCTCTAATCACCTGAGTTGAAAGAACACATATACCAATTGAAAAAAAAAAACACCTTTGTTAGATGCAGGATCATTGAGCTTACTGTTTCCCTATTAGATTTCAGTTATTTTTTCCACGAAAAACCTTCTGCTACTTGGCATTTTCAAATATACATATTCAGCTCAGTTGAAGAAACACATATGTCACTGCAAAAAAGGCCATCTGTGTTAGTAGCTACAGCATTTAGCACATTGTTTCCCTGTGAGAATTCAGTTATATTCTGATAGCAATACTTCCTGCAACTTAGGTTTTTCCAGCTGGAGATAGTCTCTCTTCATTCCAAATATCCCTATTCGGCTGAGTTGAAAAAACACATGTATCTCTCAAAAGAAAACCATCTGTGTTAGAAGCAGGGGCATCTATCACACTGATTCCTTGTGAGAATTGAGTTATTTTTTGAAAGTAAAAGTTCCTTCTACTTGGGAATTATAAGATAGTGATAGGTTCTTTTTATTCCCCAGTACTCCTATTGAGCAGACCTGAAGAAACACATATATCACTTCAAAGACAACCATCTATGTTGAAAGCTGCAGCATCTATCACATTGTTTCCCTCTGAGAATTGAGTTAGTTTTAGAAAGGAATACTTCCTGCAACTTATGTTTCTCTAAGTAGATGTAGGCTTAGTTTGTCACCTGTAGGCCTATTGATTAGAGTTGAAGGAACACATGTATCTCTCAAAAGAGTATCATCTGCGTTCAAAGCTAGAGCATCTAGCACTTGATTCCCTGTGAGAATTGAGTGAATTTGTGAAAATAATACTCCCTGCATCTTCAGATTTTCTTTCTAGAGATTGATTCTTTTTGTTCCAAATAGGCTATTCAGCATAGTTGAAGAAATGTATGTATCAATCGAAAGAAAATCATCTGTGCTAGAAGCAGGATCATCAAGCACATTGTTTCGGAGTGAGAATTGAATAAGTTTTTGAGAAGAAAACTTGATGCTACTTAGGTTATTCAACCTGACGTTAGGCTGTGTTTGTTCCAAATTGCCCTGTTCAGGTCACTTGAAGAAACTCTTGTATCACTCGAAGGAAAACCATCTATGGTAGAAGCTGCAGAATGTGGCACACTGTTTCACTCTGAGAATTGAGTAGGTTTTTGAAAGGAATTTCTCCCATAACTTAGATTTTTCCAGAAGACGATTGACTTTCTTTCTTCCAAGTAGTCATACTCACCTCAGTTGAAGAAACACATGTAACAACAGGCAGAAAAACATCTGTGTGAGAAGAAGGATCATCTAGCACATTGTTTTCCTGTAAGAATTGAGTTAGATTTTCTAAGGAAAATGTCCTGCTATGTAGGTTATTTAAGGTGGAGGATGGCTCTGATTGGTCCAAATAAGCCTATTCAGTTGAGGTGAAGAAACACATGTATCCATTGAAAGAAAACCATCTGAGTTAGAGGCACGATCATCTGTCACATTGTTTTTTATTTTTGTGACAATTGAGCTACTGTTTGAAAGGAAAACTTCATGCTACTTTAGGATATCAAGGTGGTGGTAGGCTCTCTTTATTCCAAATAGGCCTACTCAGCAGATTGAAGAAACACATATACCACTGCAAAGATAACCATCTATGTTAGAAGCTGCAGAATTGAGCACATTGTTTGCTTGTGAGAATTGAGTCAGTATTGAAAGGAATTACTCTTGCAAGTTAGACTTTTCGAGGTGGATGTATGCTCTGTTTGTGGCAAATAGCCCTATTCAGATCAGTTGAAGAAAGACATGTATCACTTCAAAGAAGACCATATGTGTGAGAGCTGCAGCATCTAGCACATTGTTTCCCGGTGAGAATTAAATTAGTTTCTGAAAGTAATCCTTCCTCCAACTTATGCTTTTCATGGTTGAGATATGCTGTCTTTGTGCCAAATAGGCCTATTCAGCTGAGTTGAAGAAACAGCTGTACTACTCTAAAGAAAACCATCTATGCTTCAAACTGTACCATCTATCACCTTGTTTCCAAGTGAAAACTGAGTTAATTTTGAAAGGTGTTCCTCCTACAACTTAGATTTTTTAACGTTGGAGAAAAGCTCTTGTTGTTCCAAAGGGGCATAGTCAGCTCAGTTGAAGAAACCCATGTATCACTGCAAAGAAGAACATCTGTGTTAAAAGCTTCATCATCTAGCACATTTTTTCCCTATGAGAATTGAGTAATTTTTGATAGGAAATCCACCTTCAAATTCGATTATTCCAAGTGGAGATAGGCTGTCTTTCTTTCAAATAGGCCTACTCACCTAAATGGAATGAACACGTTTCTCTAGAAAGAAAACCATCTGTCATGGAAGCCAGATCAAAAGTCACATTGCTTCCCTGTGAGAATTGAGTGAATTTTGGAAAGGAAAGCGTCCTGCTACTTAGGTTTTCCAAGGTGTATACAGGCTGTGTTTGTTCCATATTGGGCTGTTCAGCTCAGTTGAAGAAACACATGTGTCACTCCAAAGAAACCATCGATGTTAGAAGCTGCAGCATCTAGCACATTGTTTCCCTGTGAGAACAGAGACTCTTTCTGAAAGCAATACTTCTTGCAAGTTAGGTTTCTCAAGGTGGGGATAGTCTGTCTTGTTTCAAATAGGCCTATTAGTCAGAGTTGAAGAAACACATATATCACTGCAGAGAAAACCATGGATGTAAGAATCTGCAAAAACTAGCAAATTGTTTCCCAGTGAGAACTGATTTCTTTTTAGAAGGGTATACTTCTGCAACATAGGTATCTCAAGGTGCAGAAAGGCAGATTTTGTTTGAACTATGTGTATGCAGCTGAGTTGATGTAACACATGTATCTCTCGGAAGAAAACCATCTGCCTTAACTCTTTGAGCATTGGGCACACTGCTCCCTGTGAGAATTGAGGTAGTTTTTGAAAGCAAAAGCTCCTGAACTTGAATGTTTCTAGGTGGATGTTGCCTCTCTTTGTTCGATATAGGCCTATTCATCTCAGTTGAAGAAATACATGTATCACTAAAAAGAAGACCAAATGTGTTACAAGCTGCAGTATCTAACACATGGTTTCCCTCTGAGAAATGAGTTAGTTTAGGAACGTAAACTTCCTGCAACTTTGCTTTCTCTAGGTGGAGATAGGCTCTCTTTGTTACAAGTAGGCCTATACTGTTGACTTGAAGAAACACATGTATCTCTCGAAAGAAAACAATCGGTTTTAGAAGCAGAATCGTACAGCACAATGCTTCCAGTGAGAAGTGATGTACTTATTGAAAGGAAAACTCCTGCTCCCTGCAATGTTCATGGTGGACATAGGCTCTGTTTGTTCCAAGAAGCTCTATTCAGCTCAGTTGGAAATACACATGTATCACTCCAAAGAAATCATCTCTGTTAGAACCTGTACCATATACCACATTGTTTCCTTAGGAGAATTCAGTTTCTGGTAGAAATACTTCCTGCTAATTAGGTTTGACAAGGAGGCGCTTCACTTTCTTCCAAATAGGCCTGTTAAGCACAGTTGAAGAAACACATGTATCATGCAAAGAAAATCATCTATATTAGAAGTTGCAGCATCTAGAACATTGTTTTCCTTGGAGAACTGAGTGAGTTTCTTAAAGTGATACTTCTTGCAACTTAGGTTTTTCAAGGTGGAGATAAGCTCTTGTTCCAAATATTCCTATTTAGATGAGATGAAGAAACACATGTATCTCTCCAAAGAAAATCATCTGTGTTAGAAGCAGGATCTTCCAGCACCTCATTTCCCTGTCAGAATTGAATTAGTTTTTGAAAGCAAAACCTCCTGCTTCTTAGGATTTTCACAAGTAGATATGATCTGTTTCTTCCATGTACGCCAGTTCAGCTGAGTTGAAAAACGGATGTTGTACAGCAAAGAAAGCCATCTGTGTTAGAAGCTGCAGCATCAAGCACATTGTTTCCCTATGAGACCTGAGTTAGTTTCTGAAAGTAATACTTCCTGCAACTTATGTTTTTTTCAAGGTGGATATAGGCTCTTTTTGTTCCATATAGGCCTATGTAGCTGAGTTGAAGAAACACATGTATCATATCAAAGAAAACCATTTTGGTTAGAAGCTGCAGCACCTAGCTCCATGTTTCCCTGTGAATATTGAGTTAATTTTAGAAAGCAGTACTTCCTGCAACTTAGGTTTCTCAAGGTGGAGATAAACTTACTTTGTTACCAGGATGCCTATTGAGAAGTTTTGATGACACACATGAATCTCTTGAAAGAAAATAATCCGCATTAGAGGCAGGAGTATCTAGCACATTGTCGCCTTCTGAGAACTTAGTTATTTTCTGAAATTAATAGATCCTGAAACGTGGTTTTGAAAGGTGGAGATAGACTCTCTTTGTTCCAAATATCTCTAATCACCTGAGTTGAAAGAACACATATACCAATTGAAAAAAAAAAACACCTTTGTTAGATGCAGGATCATTGAGCTTACTGTTTCCCTATTAGATTTCAGTTATTTTTTCCACGAAAAACCTTCTGCTACTTGGCATTTTCAAATATACATATTCAGCTCAGTTGAAGAAACACATATGTCACTGCAAAAAAGGCCATCTGTGTTAGTAGCTACAGCATTTAGCACATTGTTTCCCTGTGAGAATTCAGTTATATTCTGATAGCAATACTTCCTGCAACTTAGGTTTTTCCAGCTGGAGATAGTCTCTCTTCATTCCAAATATCCCTATTCGGCTGAGTTGAAAAAACACATGTATCTCTCAAAAGAAAACCATCTGTGTTAGAAGCAGGGGCATCTATCACACTGATTCCTTGTGAGAATTGAGTTATTTTTTGAAAGTAAAAGTTCCTTCTACTTGGGAATTATAAGATAGTGATAGGTTCTTTTTATTCCCCAGTACTCCTATTGAGCAGACCTGAAGAAACACATATATCACTTCAAAGACAACCATCTATGTTGAAAGCTGCAGCATCTATCACATTGTTTCCCTCTGAGAATTGAGTTAGTTTTAGAAAGGAATACTTCCTGCAACTTATGTTTCTCTAAGTAGATGTAGGCTTAGTTTGTCACCTGTAGGCCTATTGATTAGAGTTGAAGGAACACATGTATCTCTCAAAAGAGTATCATCTGCGTTCAAAGCTAGAGCATCTAGCACTTGATTCCCTGTGAGAATTGAGTGAATTTGTGAAAATAATACTCCCTGCATCTTCAGATTTTCTTTCTAGAGATTGATTCTTTTTGTTCCAAATAGGCTATTCAGCATAGTTGAAGAAATGTATGTATCAATCGAAAGAAAATCATCTGTGCTAGAAGCAGGATCATCAAGCACATTGTTTCGGAGTGAGAATTGAATAAGTTTTTGAGAAGAAAACTTGATGCTACTTAGGTTATTCAACCTGACGTTAGGCTGTGTTTGTTCCAAATTGCCCTGTTCAGGTCACTTGAAGAAACTCTTGTATCACTCGAAGGAAAACCATCTATGGTAGAAGCTGCAGAATGTGGCACACTGTTTCACTCTGAGAATTGAGTAGGTTTTTGAAAGGAATTTCTCCCATAACTTAGATTTTTCCAGAAGACGATTGACTTTCTTTCTTCCAAGTAGTCATACTCACCTCAGTTGAAGAAACACATGTAACAACAGGCAGAAAAACATCTGTGTGAGAAGAAGGATCATCTAGCACATTGTTTTCCTGTAAGAATTGAGTTAGATTTTCTAAGGAAAATGTCCTGCTATGTAGGTTATTTAAGGTGGAGGATGGCTCTGATTGGTCCAAATAAGCCTATTCAGTTGAGGTGAAGAAACACATGTATCCATTGAAAGAAAACCATCTGAGTTAGAGGCACGATCATCTGTCACATTGTTTTTTATTTTTGTGACAATTGAGCTACTGTTTGAAAGGAAAACTTCATGCTACTTTAGGATATCAAGGTGGTGGTAGGCTCTCTTTATTCCAAATAGGCCTACTCAGCAGATTGAAGAAACACATATACCACTGCAAAGATAACCATCTATGTTAGAAGCTGCAGAATTGAGCACATTGTTTGCTTGTGAGAATTGAGTCAGTATTGAAAGGAATTACTCTTGCAAGTTAGACTTTTCGAGGTGGATGTATGCTCTGTTTGTGGCAAATAGCCCTATTCAGATCAGTTGAAGAAAGACATGTATCACTTCAAAGAAGACCATATGTGTGAGAGCTGCAGCATCTAGCACATTGTTTCCCGGTGAGAATTAAATTAGTTTCTGAAAGTAATCCTTCCTCCAACTTATGCTTTTCATGGTTGAGATATGCTGTCTTTGTGCCAAATAGGCCTATTCAGCTGAGTTGAAGAAACAGCTGTACTACTCTAAAGAAAACCATCTATGCTTCAAACTGTACCATCTATCACCTTGTTTCCAAGTGAAAACTGAGTTAATTTTGAAAGGTGTTCCTCCTACAACTTAGATTTTTTAACGTTGGAGAAAAGCTCTTGTTGTTCCAAAGGGGCATAGTCAGCTCAGTTGAAGAAACCCATGTATCACTGCAAAGAAGAACATCTGTGTTAAAAGCTTCATCATCTAGCACATTTTTTCCCTATGAGAATTGAGTAATTTTTGATAGGAAATCCACCTTCAAATTCGATTATTCCAAGTGGAGATAGGCTGTCTTTCTTTCAAATAGGCCTACTCACCTAAATGGAATGAACACGTTTCTCTAGAAAGAAAACCATCTGTCATGGAAGCCAGATCAAAAGTCACATTGCTTCCCTGTGAGAATTGAGTGAATTTTGGAAAGGAAAGCGTCCTGCTACTTAGGTTTTCCAAGGTGTATACAGGCTGTGTTTGTTCCATATTGGGCTGTTCAGCTCAGTTGAAGAAACACATGTGTCACTCCAAAGAAACCATCGATGTTAGAAGCTGCAGCATCTAGCACATTGTTTCCCTGTGAGAACAGAGACTCTTTCTGAAAGCAATACTTCTTGCAAGTTAGGTTTCTCAAGGTGGGGATAGTCTGTCTTGTTTCAAATAGGCCTATTAGTCAGAGTTGAAGAAACACATATATCACTGCAGAGAAAACCATGGATGTAAGAATCTGCAAAAACTAGCAAATTGTTTCCCAGTGAGAACTGATTTCTTTTTAGAAGGGTATACTTCTGCAACATAGGTATCTCAAGGTGCAGAAAGGCAGATTTTGTTTGAACTATGTGTATGCAGCTGAGTTGATGTAACACATGTATCTCTCGGAAGAAAACCATCTGCCTTAACTCTTTGAGCATTGGGCACACTGCTCCCTGTGAGAATTGAGGTAGTTTTTGAAAGCAAAAGCTCCTGAACTTGAATGTTTCTAGGTGGATGTTGCCTCTCTTTGTTCGATATAGGCCTATTCATCTCAGTTGAAGAAATACATGTATCACTAAAAAGAAGACCAAATGTGTTACAAGCTGCAGTATCTAACACATGGTTTCCCTGTGAGAAATGAGTTAGTTTAGGAACGTAAACTTCCTGCAACTTTGCTTTCTCTAGGTGGAGATAGGCTCTCTTTGTTACAAGTAGGCCTATACTGTTGACTTGAAGAAACACATGTATCTCTCGAAAGAAAACAATCGGTTTTAGAAGCAGAATCGTACAGCACAATGCTTCCAGTGAGAAGTGATGTACTTATTGAAAGGAAAACTCCTGCTCCCTGCAATGTTCATGGTGGACATAGGCTCTGTTTGTTCCAAGAAGCTCTATTCAGCTCAGTTGGAAATACACATGTATCACTCCAAAGAAATCATCTCTGTTAGAACCTGTACCATATACCACATTGTTTCCTTAGGAGAATTCAGTTTCTGGTAGAAATACTTCCTGCTAATTAGGTTTGACAAGGAGGCGCTTCACTTTCTTCCAAATAGGCCTGTTAAGCACAGTTGAAGAAACACATGTATCATGCAAAGAAAATCATCTATATTAGAAGTTGCAGCATCTAGAACATTGTTTTCCTTGGAGAACTGAGTGAGTTTCTTAAAGTGATACTTCTTGCAACTTAGGTTTTTCAAGGTGGAGATAAGCTCTTGTTCCAAATATTCCTATTTAGATGAGATGAAGAAACACATGTATCTCTCCAAAGAAAATCATCTGTGTTAGAAGCAGGATCTTCCAGCACCTCATTTCCCTGTCAGAATTGAATTAGTTTTTGAAAGCAAAACTTCCTGCTTCTTAGGATTTTCACAAGTAGATATGATCTGTTTCTTCCATGTACGCCAGTTCAGCTGAGTTGAAAAACGGATGTTGTACAGCAAAGAAAGCCATCTGTGTTAGAAGCTGCAGCATCAAGCACATTGTTTCCCTATGAGACCTGAGTTAGTTTCTGAAAGTAATACTTCCTGCAACTTATGTTTTTTTCAAGGTGGATATAGGCTCTTTTTGTTCCATATAGGCCTATGTAGCTGAGTTGAAGAAACACATGTATCATATCAAAGAAAACCATTTTGGTTAGAAGCTGCAGCACCTAGCTCCATGTTTCCCTGTGAATATTGAGTTAATTTTAGAAAGCAGTACTTCCTGCAACTTAGGTTTCTCAAGGTGGAGATAAACTTACTTTGTTACCAGGATGCCTATTGAGAAGTTTTGATGACACACATGAATCTCTTGAAAGAAAATAATCCGCATTAGAGGCAGGAGTATCTAGCACATTGTCGCCTTCTGAGAACTTAGTTATTTTCTGAAATTAATAGATCCTGAAACGTGGTTTTGAAAGGTGGAGATAGACTCTCTTTGTTCCAAATATCTCTAATCACCTGAGTTGAAAGAACACATATACCAATTGAAAAAAAAAAACACCTTTGTTAGATGCAGGATCATTGAGCTTACTGTTTCCCTATTAGATTTCAGTTATTTTTTCCACGAAAAACCTTCTGCTACTTGGCATTTTCAAATATACATATTCAGCTCAGTTGGAGAAACACATATGTCACTGCAAAAAAGGCCATCTGTGTTAGTAGCTACAGCATTTAGCACATTGTTTCCCTGTGAGAATTCAGTTATATTCTGATAGCAATACTTCCTGCAACTTAGGTTTTTCCAGCTGGAGATAGTCTCTCTTCATTCCAAATATCCCTATTCGGCTGAGTTGAAAAAACACATGTATCTCTCAAAAGAAAACCATCTGTGTTAGAAGCAGGGGCATCTATCACACTGATTCCTTGTGAGAATTGAGTTATTTTTTGAAAGTAAAAGTTCCTTCTACTTGGGAATTATAAGATAGTGATAGGTTCTTTTTATTCCCCAGTACTCCTATTGAGCAGACCTGAAGAAACACATATATCACTTCAAAGACAACCATCTATGTTGAAAGCTGCAGCATCTATCACATTGTTTCCCTCTGAGAATTGAGTTAGTTTTAGAAAGGAATACTTCCTGCAACTTATGTTTCTCTAAGTAGATGTAGGCTTAGTTTGTCACCTGTAGGCCTATTGATTAGAGTTGAAGGAACACATGTATCTCTCAAAAGAGTATCATCTGCGTTCAAAGCTAGAGCATCTAGCACTTGATTCCCTGTGAGAATTGAGTGAATTTGTGAAAATAATACTCCCTGCATCTTCAGATTTTCTTTCTAGAGATTGATTCTTTTTGTTCCAAATAGGCTATTCAGCATAGTTGAAGAAATGTATGTATCAATCGAAAGAAAATCATCTGTGCTAGAAGCAGGATCATCAAGCACATTGTTTCGGAGTGAGAATTGAATAAGTTTTTGAGAAGAAAACTTGATGCTACTTAGGTTATTCAACCTGACGTTAGGCTGTGTTTGTTCCAAATTGCCCTGTTCAGGTCACTTGAAGAAACTCTTGTATCACTCGAAGGAAAACCATCTATGGTAGAAGCTGCAGAATGTGGCACACTGTTTCACTCTGAGAATTGAGTAGGTTTTTGAAAGGAATTTCTCCCATAACTTAGATTTTTCCAGAAGACGATTGACTTTCTTTCTTCCAAGTAGTCATACTCACCTCAGTTGAAGAAACACATGTAACAACAGGCAGAAAAACATCTGTGTGAGAAGAAGGATCATCTAGCACATTGTTTTCCTGTAAGAATTGAGTTAGATTTTCTAAGGAAAATGTCCTGCTATGTAGGTTATTTAAGGTGGAGGATGGCTCTGATTGGTCCAAATAAGCCTATTCAGTTGAGGTGAAGAAACACATGTATCCATTGAAAGAAAACCATCTGAGTTAGAGGCACGATCATCTGTCACATTGTTTTTTATTTTTGTGACAATTGAGCTACTGTTTGAAAGGAAAACTTCATGCTACTTTAGGATATCAAGGTGGTGGTAGGCTCTCTTTATTCCAAATAGGCCTACTCAGCAGATTGAAGAAACACATATACCACTGCAAAGATAACCATCTATGTTAGAAGCTGCAGAATTGAGCACATTGTTTGCTTGTGAGAATTGAGTCAGTATTGAAAGGAATTACTCTTGCAAGTTAGACTTTTCGAGGTGGATGTATGCTCTGTTTGTGGCAAATAGCCCTATTCAGATCAGTTGAAGAAAGACATGTATCACTTCAAAGAAGACCATATGTGTGAGAGCTGCAGCATCTAGCACATTGTTTCCCGGTGAGAATTAAATTAGTTTCTGAAAGTAATCCTTCCTCCAACTTATGCTTTTCATGGTTGAGATATGCTGTCTTTGTGCCAAATAGGCCTATTCAGCTGAGTTGAAGAAACAGCTGTACTACTCTAAAGAAAACCATCTATGCTTCAAACTGTACCATCTATCACCTTGTTTCCAAGTGAAAACTGAGTTAATTTTGAAAGGTGTTCCTCCTACAACTTAGATTTTTAACGTTGGAGAAAAGCTCTTGTTGTTCCAAAGGGGCATAGTCAGCTCAGTTGAAGAAACCCATGTATCACTGCAAAGAAGAACATCTGTGTTAAAAGCTTCATCATCTAGCACATTGTTTCCCTATGAGAATTGAGTAATTTTTGATAGGAACTCCACCTTCAAATTCGATTATTCCAAGTGGAGATAGGCTGTCTTTCTTTCAAATAGGCCTACTCACCTAAATGGAATGAACACGTTTCTCTAGAAAGAAAACCATCTGTCATGGAAGCCAGATCAAAAGTCACATTGCTTCCCTGTGAGAATTGAGTGAATTTTGGAAAGGAAAGCGTCCTGCTACTTAGGTTTTCCAAGGTGTATACAGGCTGTGTTTGTTCCATATTGGGCTGTTCAGCTCAGTTGAAGAAACACATGTGTCACTCCAAAGAAACCATCGATGTTAGAAGCTGCAGCATCTAGCACATTGTTTCCCTGTGAGAACAGAGAGTCTTTCTGAAAGCAATACTTCTTGCAAGTTAGGTTTCTCAAGGTGGGGATAGTCTTTCTTGTTTCAAATAGGCCTATTAATCAGAGTTGAAGAAACACATATATCACTGCAGAGAAAACCATGGATGTAAGAATCTGCAAAAACTAGCAAATTGTTTCCCAGTGAGAACTGATTTCTTTTTAGAAGGGTATACTTCTGCAACATAGGTATCTCAAGGTGCAGAAAGGCAGATTTTGTTTGAACTATGTGTATGCAGCTGAGTTGATGTAACACATGTATCTCTCGGAAGAAAACCATCTGCGTTAACTCTTTGAGCATTGGGCACACTGCTCCCTGTGAGAATTGAGGTAGTTTTTGAAAGCAAAAGCTCCTGAACTTGAATGTTTCTAGGTGGATGTTGCCTCTCTTTGTTCGATATAGGCCTATTCATCTCAGTTGAAGAAATACATGTATCACTAAAAAGAAGACCAAATGTGTTACAAGCTGCAGTATCTAACACATGGTTTCCCTGTGAGAAATGAGTTAGTTTAGGAACGTAAACTTCCTGCAACTTTGCTTTCTCTAGGTGGAGATAGGCTCTCTTTGTTACAAGTAGGCCTATACTGTTGACTTGAAGAAACACATGTATCTCTCGAAAGAAAACAATCGGTTTTAGAAGCAGAATCGTACAGCACAATGCTTCCAGTGAGAAGTGATGTACTTATTGAAAGGAAAACTCCTGCTCCCTGCAATGTTCATGGTGGACATAGGCTCTGTTTGTTCCAAGAAGCTCTATTCAGCTCAGTTGGAAATACACATGTATCACTCCAAAGAAATCATCTCTGTTAGAACCTGTACCATATACCACATTGTTTCCTTAGGAGAATTCAGTTTCTGGTAGAAATACTTCCTGCTAATTAGGTTTGACAAGGAGGCGCTTCACTTTCTTCCAAATAGGCCTGTTAAGCACAGTTGAAGAAACACATGTATCATGCAAAGAAAATCATCTATATTAGAAGTTGCAGCATCTAGAACATTGTTTTCCTTGGAGAACTGAGTGAGTTTCTTAAAGTGATACTTCTTGCAACTTAGGTTTTTCAAGGTGGAGATAAGCTCTTGTTCCAAATATTCCTATTTAGATGAGATGAAGAAACACATGTATCTGTCCAAAGAAAATCATCTGTGTTAGAAGCAGGATCTTCCAGCACCTCATTTCCCTGTCAGAATTGAATTAGTTTTTGAAAGCAAAACCTCCTGCTTCTTAGGATTTTCACGAGTAGATATGATCTGTTTGTTCCATGTACGCCTGTTCAGCTGAGTTGAAAAACGGATGTTGTACAGCAAAGAAAGCCATCTGTGTTAGAAGCTGCAGCACCAAGCACATTGTTTCCCTATGAGACCTGAGTTAGTTTCTGAAAGTAATACTTCCTGCAACTCATGTTTTTCAAGGTGGATATAGGCTCTTTTTGTTCCATATAGGCCTATGTAGCTGAGTTGAAGAAACACATGTATCATATCAAAGAAAACCATTTTGGTTAGAAGCTGCAGCACCTAGCTCCATGTTTCCCTGTGAATATTGAGTTAATTTTAGAAAGCAGTACTTCCTGCAACTTAGGTTTCTCAAGGTGGAGATAAACTTACTTTGTTACCAGGATGCCTATTGAGAAGTTTTGATGACACACATGAATCTCTCGAAAGAAAATAATCCGCATTAGAGGCAGGAATATCTAGCACATTGTCCCCCACTGAGAACTTAGTTATTTTCTGAAATTAATAGATCCTGAAACGTGGTTTTTAAAGGTGGAGATAGACTCTCTTTGTTCCAAATATCTCTATTCAGCTGAGTTGAAAGAACACATAGACCAATTGAAAAAAAAACCACCTTTGTTAGATGCAGGATCATTGAGCTCACTGTTTCCCTATTAGATTTCAGTTATTTTTTCCACGAAAAACCTTCTCCTACTTGGCATTTTCAAATAGGCATATTCACCTCAGTTGAAGAAACACATATGTCACTGCAAAAAAGGCCATCTGTGTTAGTAGCTACAGCATTTAGCACATTGTTTCCCTGTGAGAATTCAGTTATATTCTGATAGCAATACTTCCTGCAACTTAGGTTTTTCCAGCTGAAGATAGTCTCTCTTCATTCCAAACATCCCTATTCGGCTGAGTTGAAAAAACACATGTATCTCTCAAAAGAAAACCATCTGTGTTAGAAGCAGGGGCATCTATCACACTGATTCCCTGTGAGAATTGAGTTATTTTTTGAAAGTAAAAGTTCCTTCTACTTGGGAATTATAAGATAGTGATAGGTTCTTTTTATTCCCCAGTACTCCTATTGAGCAGACCTGAAGAAACACATATATCACTTCAAAGACAACCATCTATGTTGAAAGCTGCAGTATCTAGCACATTGTTTCCCTCTGAGAATTGAGTTAGTTTTAGAAAGGAATACTTCCTGCAACTTATGGTTCTCTAAGTAGATGTAGGCTTAGTTTGTCACCTGTAGGCCTATTGATTAGAGTTGAAGGAACACATGTATCTCTCAAAAGAGTATCATCTGCGTTCAAAGCTAGAGCATCTAGCACTTGATTCCCTGTGAGAATTGAGTGAATTTGTGAAAATAATACTCCCTGCATCTTCAGATTTTCTTTCTAGAGATTGATTCTTTTTGTTCCAAATAGGCTATTCAGCATAGTTGAAGAAATGTATGTATCAATCGAAAGAAAATCATCTGTGCTAGAAGCAGGATCATCAAGCACATTGTTTCGGAGTGAGAATTGAATAAGTTTTTGAGAAGAAAACTTGATGCTACTTAGGTTATTCAACCTGACGTTAGGCTGTGTTTGTTCCAAATTGCCCTGTTCAGGTCACTTGAAGAAACTCTTGTATCACTCGAAGGAAAACCATCTATGGTAGAAGCTGCACAATGTGGCACACTGTTTCACTCTGAGAATTGAGTAGGTTTTTGAAAGGAATTTCTCCCATAACTTAGATTTTTCCAGAAGACGATTGACTTTCTTTCTTCCAAGTAGTCATACTCACCTCAGTTGAAGAAACACATGTAACAACAGGCAGAAAAACATCTGTGTGAGAAGAAGGATCATCTAGCACATTGTTTTCCTGTAAGAATTGAGTTAGATTTTCTAAGGAAAATGTCCTGCTATGTAGGTTATTTAAGGTGGAGGATGGCTCTGATTGGTACAAATAAGCCTATTCAGTTGAGGTGAAGAAACACATGTATCCATTGAAAGAAAACCATCTGAGTTAGAGGCACGATCATCTGTCACATTGTTTTTTATTTTTGTGACAATTGAGCTACTGTTTGAAAGGAAAACTTCATGCTACTTTAGGATATCAAGGTGGTGGTAGGCTCTCTTTATTCCAAATAGGCCTACTCAGCAGATTGAAGAAACACATATACCACTGCAAAGATAACCATCTATGTTAGAAGCTGCAGAATTGAGCACATTGTTTGCTTGTGAGAATTGAGTCAGTATTGAAAGGAATTACTCTTGCAAGTTAGACTTTTCGAGGTGGATGTATGCTCTGTTTGTGGCAAATAGCCCTATTCAGATCAGTTGAAGAAAGACATGTATCACTTCAAAGAAGACCATATGTGTGAGAGCTGCAGCATCTAGCACATTGTTTCCCGGTGAGAATTAAATTAGTTTCTGAAAGTAATCCTTCCTCCAACTTATGCTTTTCATGGTTGAGATATGCTGTCTTTGTGCCAAATAGGCCTATTCAGCTGAGTTGAAGAAACAGCTGTACTACTCTAAAGAAAACCATCTATGCTTCAAACTGTACCATCTATCACCTTGTTTCCAAGTGAAAACTGAATTAATTTTGAAAGGTGTTCCTCCTACAACTTAGATTTTTAACGTTGGAGAAAAGCTCTTGTTGTTCCAAAGGGGCATAGTCAGCTCAGTTGAAGAAACCCATGTATCACTGCAAAGAAGAACATCTGTGTTAAAAGCTTCATCATCTAGCACATTGTTTCCCTATGAGAATTGAGTAATTTTTGATAGGAAATCCACCTTCAAATTCGATTATTCCAAGTGGAGATAGGCTGTCTTTCTTTCAAATAGGCCTACTCACCTAAATGGAATGAACACGTTTCTCTAGAAAGAAAACCATCTGTCATGGAAGCCAGATCAAAAGTCACATTGCTTCCCTGTGAGAATTGAGTGAATTTTGGAAAGGAAAGCGTCCTGCTACTTAGGTTTTCCAAGGTGTATACAGGCTGTGTTTGTTCCATATTGGGCTGTTCAGCTCAGTTGAAGAAACACATGTGTCACTCCAAAGAAACCATCGATGTTAGAAGCTGCAGCATCTAGCACATTGTTTCCCTGTGAGAACAGAGAGTCTTTCTGAAAGCAATACTTCTTGCAAGTTAGGTTTCTCAAGGTGGGGATAGTCTTTCTTGTTTCAAATAGGCCTATTAATCAGAGTTGAAGAAACACATATATCACTGCAGAGAAAACCATGGATGTAAGAATCTGCAAAAACTAGCAAATTGTTTCCCAGTGAGAACTGATTTCTTTTTAGAAGGGTATACTTCTGCAACATAGGTATCTCAAGGTGCAGAAAGGCAGATTTTGTTTGAACTATGTGTATGCAGCTGAGTTGATGTAACACATGTATCTCTCGGAAGAAAACCATCTGCGTTAACTCTTTGAGCATTGGGCACACTGCTCCCTGTGAGAATTGAGGTAGTTTTTGAAAGCAAAAGCTCCTGAACTTGAATGTTTCTAGGTGGATGTTGCCTCTCTTTGTTCGATATAGGCCTATTCATCTCAGTTGAAGAAATACATGTATCACTAAAAAGAAGACCAAATGTGTTACAAGCTGCAGTATCTAACACATGGTTTCCCTGTGAGAAATGAGTTAGTTTAGGAACGTAAACTTCCTGCAACTTTGCTTTCTCTAGGTGGAGATAGGCTCTCTTTGTTACAAGTAGGCCTATACTGTTGACTTGAAGAAACACATGTATCTCTCGAAAGAAAACAATCGGTTTTAGAAGCAGAATCGTACAGCACAATGCTTCCAGTGAGAAGTGATGTACTTATTGAAAGGAAACTCCTGCTCCCTGCAATGTTCATGGTGGACATAGGCTCTGTTTGTTCCAAGAAGCTCTATTCAGCTCAGTTGGAAATACACATGTATCACTCCAAAGAAATCATCTCTGTTAGAACCTGTACCATATACCACATTGTTTCCTTAGGAGAATTCAGTTTCTGGTAGAAATACTTCCTGCTAATTAGGTTTGACAAGGAGGCGCTTCACTTTCTTCCAAATAGGCCTGTTAAGCACAGTTGAAGAAACACATGTATCATGCAAAGAAAATCATCTATATTAGAAGTTGCAGCATCTAGAACATTGTTTTCCTTGGAGAACTGAGTGAGTTTCTTAAAGTGATACTTCTTGCAACTTAGGTTTTTCAAGGTGGAGATAAGCTCTTGTTCCAAATATTCCTATTTAGATGAGATGAAGAAACACATGTATCTGTCCAAAGAAAATCATCTGTGTTAGAAGCAGGATCTTCCAGCACCTCATTTCCCTGTCAGAATTGAATTAGTTTTTGAAAGCAAAACCTCCTGCTTCTTAGGATTTTCACGAGTAGATATGATCTGTTTGTTCCATGTACGCCTGTTCAGCTGAGTTGAAAAACGGATGTTGTACAGCAAAGAAAGCCATCTGTGTTAGAAGCTGCAGCACCAAGCACATTGTTTCCCTATGAGACCTGAGTTAGTTTCTGAAAGTAATACTTCCTGCAACTCATGTTTTTCAAGGTGGATATAGGCTCTTTTTGTTCCATATAGGCCTATGTAGCTGAGTTGAAGAAACACATGTATCATATCAAAGAAAACCATTTTGGTTAGAAGCTGCAGCACCTAGCTCCATGTTTCCCTGTGAATATTGAGTTAATTTTAGAAAGCAGTACTTCCTGCAACTTAGGTTTCTCAAGGTGGAGATAAACTTACTTTGTTACCAGGATGCCTATTGAGAAGTTTTGATGACACACATGAATCTCTCGAAAGAAAATAATCCGCATTAGAGGCAGGAATATCTAGCACATTGTCCCCCACTGAGAACTTAGTTATTTTCTGAAATTAATAGATCCTGAAACGTGGTTTTTAAAGGTGGAGATAGACTCTCTTTGTTCCAAATATCTCTATTCAGCTGAGTTGAAAGAACACATAGACCAATTGAAAAAAAAACCACCTTTGTTAGATGCAGGATCATTGAGCTCACTGTTTCCCTATTAGATTTCAGTTATTTTTTCCACGAAAAACCTTCTCCTACTTGGCATTTTCAAATAGGCATATTCACCTCAGTTGAAGAAACACATATGTCACTGCAAAAAAGGCCATCTGTGTTAGTAGCTACAGCATTTAGCACATTGTTTCCCTGTGAGAATTCAGTTATATTCTGATAGCAATACTTCCTGCAACTTAGGTTTTTCCAGCTGAAGATAGTCTCTCTTCATTCCAAACATCCCTATTCGGCTGAGTTGAAAAAACACATGTATCTCTCAAAAGAAAACCATCTGTGTTAGAAGCAGGGGCATCTATCACACTGATTCCCTGTGAGAATTGAGTTATTTTTTGAAAGTAAAAGTTCCTTCTACTTGGGAATTATAAGATAGTGATAGGTTCTTTTTATTCCCCAGTACTCCTATTGAGCAGACCTGAAGAAACACATATATCACTTCAAAGACAACCATCTATGTTGAAAGCTGCAGTATCTAGCACATTGTTTCCCTCTGAGAATTGAGTTAGTTTTAGAAAGGAATACTTCCTGCAACTTATGGTTCTCTAAGTAGATGTAGGCTTAGTTTGTCACCTGTAGGCCTATTGATTAGAGTTGAAGGAACACATGTATCTCTCAAAAGAGTATCATCTGCGTTCAAAGCTAGAGCATCTAGCACTTGATTCCCTGTGAGAATTGAGTGAATTTGTGAAAATAATACTCCCTGCATCTTCAGATTTTCTTTCTAGAGATTGATTCTTTTTGTTCCAAATAGGCTATTCAGCATAGTTGAAGAAATGTATGTATCAATCGAAAGAAAATCATCTGTGCTAGAAGCAGGATCATCAAGCACATTGTTTCGGAGTGAGAATTGAATAAGTTTTTGAGAAGAAAACTTGATGCTACTTAGGTTATTCAACCTGACGTTAGGCTGTGTTTGTTCCAAATTGCCCTGTTCAGGTCACTTGAAGAAACTCTTGTATCACTCGAAGGAAAACCATCTATGGTAGAAGCTGCACAATGTGGCACACTGTTTCACTCTGAGAATTGAGTAGGTTTTTGAAAGGAATTTCTCCCATAACTTAGATTTTTCCAGAAGACGATTGACTTTCTTTCTTCCAAGTAGTCATACTCACCTCAGTTGAAGAAACACATGTAACAACAGGCAGAAAAACATCTGTGTGAGAAGAAGGATCATCTAGCACATTGTTTTCCTGTAAGAATTGAGTTAGATTTTCTAAGGAAAATGTCCTGCTATGTAGGTTATTTAAGGTGGAGGATGGCTCTGATTGGTACAAATAAGCCTATTCAGTTGAGGTGAAGAAACACATGTATCCATTGAAAGAAAACCATCTGAGTTAGAGGCACGATCATCTGTCACATTGTTTTTTATTTTTGTGACAATTGAGCTACTGTTTGAAAGGAAAACTTCATGCTACTTTAGGATATCAAGGTGGTGGTAGGCTCTCTTTATTCCAAATAGGCCTACTCAGCAGATTGAAGAAACACATATACCACTGCAAAGATAACCATCTATGTTAGAAGCTGCAGAATTGAGCACATTGTTTGCTTGTGAGAATTGAGTCAGTATTGAAAGGAATTACTCTTGCAAGTTAGACTTTTCGAGGTGGATGTATGCTCTGTTTGTGGCAAATAGCCCTATTCAGATCAGTTGAAGAAAGACATGTATCACTTCAAAGAAGACCATATGTGTGAGAGCTGCAGCATCTAGCACATTGTTTCCCGGTGAGAATTAAATTAGTTTCTGAAAGTAATCCTTCCTCCAACTTATGCTTTTCATGGTTGAGATATGCTGTCTTTGTGCCAAATAGGCCTATTCAGCTGAGTTGAAGAAACAGCTGTACTACTCTAAAGAAAACCATCTATGCTTCAAACTGTACCATCTATCACCTTGTTTCCAAGTGAAAACTGAGTTAATTTTGAAAGGTGTTCCTCCTACAACTTAGATTTTTAACGTTGGAGAAAAGCTCTTGTTGTTCCAAAGGGGCATAGTCAGCTCAGTTGAAGAAACCCATGTATCACTGCAAAGAAGAACATCTGTGTTAAAAGCTTCATCATCTAGCACATTGTTTCCCTATGAGAATTGAGTAATTTTTGATAGGAAATCCACCTTCAAATTCGATTATTCCAAGTGGAGATAGGCTGTCTTTCTTTCAAATAGGCCTACTCACCTAAATGGAATGAACACGTTTCTCTAGAAAGAAAACCATCTGTCATGGAAGCCAGATCAAAAGTCACATTGCTTCCCTGTGAGAATTGAGTGAATTTTGGAAAGGAAAGCGTCCTGCTACTTAGGTTTTCCAAGGTGTATACAGGCTGTGTTTGTTCCATATTGGGCTGTTCAGCTCAGTTGAAGAAACACATGTGTCACTCCAAAGAAACCATCGATGTTAGAAGCTGCAGCATCTAGCACATTGTTTCCCTGTGAGAACAGAGAGTCTTTCTGAAAGCAATACATCTTGCAAGTTAGGTTTCTCAAGGTGGGGATACTCTTTCTTGTTTCAAATAGGCCTATTAATCAGAGTTGAAGAAACACATATATCACTGCAGAGAAAACCATGGATGTACGAATCTGCAAAAACTAGCAAATTGTTTCCCAGTGAGAACTCATTTCTTTTTAGAAGGGTATACTTCTGCAACATAGGTATCTCAAGGTGCAGAAAGGCAGATTTTGTTTGAACTATGTGTATGCAGCTGAGTTGATGTAACACATGTATCTCTCGGAAGAAAACCATCTGCGTTAACTCTTTGAGCATTGGGCACACTGCTCCCTGTGAGAATTGAGGTAGTTTTTGAAAGCAAAAGCTCCTGAACTTGAATGTTTCTAGGTGGATGTTGCCTCTCTTTGTTCGATATAGGCCTATTCATCTCAGTTGAAGAAATACATGTATCACTAAAAAGAAGACCAAATGTGTTACAAGCTGCAGTATCTAACACATGGTTTCCCTGTGAGAAATGAGTTAGTTTAGGAACGTAAACTT
This sequence comes from Castor canadensis, assembly GCF_047511655.1. Lineage (NCBI taxonomy): Eukaryota > Metazoa > Chordata > Mammalia > Rodentia > Castoridae > Castor > Castor canadensis. Next base: position 94,122,708 of record NC_133398.1, read on the forward strand.
CCTGCAACTTTGCTTTCTCTAGGTGGAGATAGGCTCTCTTTGTTACAAGTAGGCCTATACTGTTGACTTGAAGAAACACATGTATCTCTTGAAAGAAAACAATCGGTTTTAGAAGCAGAATCGTACAGCACAATGCTTCCAGTGAGAAGTGATGTACTTATTGAAAGGAAAACTCCTGCTCCCTGCAATGTTCATGGTGGACATAGGCTCTGTTTGTTCCAAGAAGCTCTATTCAGCTCAGTTGGAAATACACATGTATCACTCCAAAGAAATCATCTCTGTTACAACCTGTACCATATACCACATTGTTTCCTTAGGAGAATTCAGTTTCTGGTAGAAATACTTCCTGCTAATTAGGTTTGACAAGGAGGCGCTTCACTTTCTTCCAAATAGGCCTGTTAAGCACAGTTGAAGAAACACATGTATCATGCAAAGAAAATCATCTATATTAGAAGTTGCAGCATCTAGAACATTGTTTTCCTTGGAGAACTGAGTGAGTTTCTTAAAGTGATACTTCTTGCAACTTAGGTTTTTCAAGGTGGAGATAAGCTCTTGTTCCAAATATTCCTATTTAGATGAGATGAAGAAACACATGTATCTGTCCAAAGAAAATCATCTGTGTTAGAACCAGGATCTTCCAGCACCTCATTTCCCTGTCAGAATTGAATTAGTTTTTGAAAGCAAAACCTCCTGCTTCTTAGGACTTTCACGAGTAGATATGATCTGTTTGTTCCATGTACGCCTGTTCAGCTGAGTTGAAAAACGGATGTTGTACAGCAAAGAAAGCCATCTGTGTTAGAAGCTGCAGCACCAAGCACATTGTTTCCCTATGAGACCTGAGTTAGTTTCTGAAAGTAATACTTCCTGCAACTCATGTTTTTCAAGGTGGATATAGGCTCTTTTTGGTCCATATAGGCCTATGTAGCTGAGTTGAAGAAACACATGTATCATATCAAAGAAAACCATTTTGGTTAGAAGCTGCAGCACCTAGCTCCATGTTTCCCTGTGAATATTGAGTTAATTTTAGAAAGCAGTACTTCCTGCAACTTAGGTTTCTCAAGGTGGAGATAAACTTACTTTGTTACCAGGATGCCTATTGAGAAGTTTTGATGACACACATGAATCTCTCGAAAGAAAATAATCCGCATTAGAGGCAGGAATATCTAGCACATTGTCCCCCACTGAGAACTTAGTTATTTTCTGAAATTAATAGATCCTGAAACGTGGTTTTTAAAGGTGGAGATAGACTCTCTTTGTTCCAAATATCTCTATTCAGCTGAGTTGAAAGAACACATAGACCAATTGAAAAAAAAACCACCTTTCTTAGATGCAGGATCATTGAGCTCACTGTTTCCCTATTAGATTTCAGTTATTTTTTCCACGAAAAACCTTCTACTACTTGGCATTTTCAAATAGGCATATTCACCTCAGTTGAAGAAACACATATGTCACTGCAAAAAAGGCCATCTGTGTTAGTAGCTACAGCATTTAGCACATTGTTTCCCTGTGAGAATTCAGTTATATTCTGATAGCAATACTTCCTGCAACTTAGGTTTTTCCAGCTGAAGATAGTCTCTCTTCATTCCAAACATCCCTATTCGGCTGAGTTGAAAAAACACATGTATCTCTCAAAAGAAAACCATCTGTGTTAGAAGCAGGGGCATCTATCACACTGATTCCCTGTGAGAATTGAGTTATTTTTTGAAAGTAAAAGTTCCTTCTACTTGGGAATTATAAGATAGTGATAGGTTCTTTTTATTCCCCAGTACTCCTATTGAGCAGACCTGAAGAAACACATATATCACTTCAAAGACAACCATCTATGTTGAAAGCTGCAGTATCTAGCACATTGTTTCCCTCTGAGAATTGAGTTAGTTTTAGAAAGGTATACTTCCTGAACTTATGTTTCTCTAAGTAGATGTAGGCTTAGTTTGTCACCTGTAGGCCTATTGATTAGAGTTGAAGGAACACATGTATCTCTCAAAAGAGTATCATCTGCGTTCAAAGCTAGAGCATCTAGCACTTGATTCCCTGTGAGAATTGAGTGAATTTGTGAAAATAATACTCCCTGCATCTTCAGATTTTCTTTCTAGAGATTGATTCTTTTTGTTCCAAATAGGCTATTCAGCATAGTTGAAGAAATGTATGTATCAATCGAAAGAAAATCATCTGTGCTAGAAGCAGGATCATCAAGCACATTGTTTCGGAGTGAGAATTGAATAAGTTTTTGAGAAGAAAACTTGATGCTACTTAGGTTATTCAACCTGACGTTAGGCTGTGTTTGTTCCAAATTGCCCTCTTCAGGTCACTTGAAGAAACTCTTGTATCACTCGAAGGAAAACCATCTATGGTAGAAGCTGCAGAATGTGGCACACTGTTTCACTCTGAGAATTGAGTAGGTTTTTGAAAGGAATTTCTCCCATAACTTAGATTTTTCCAGAAGACGATTGACTTTCTTTCTTCCAAGTAGTCATACTCACCTCAGTTGAAGAAACACATGTAACAACAGGCAGAAAAACATCTGTGTGAGAAGAAGGATCATCTAGCACATTGTTTTCCTGTAAGAATTGAGTTAGATTTTCTAAGGAAAATGTCCTGCTATGTAGGTTATTTAAGGTGGAGGATGGCTCTGATTGGTACAAATAAGCCTATTCAGTTGAGGTGAAGAAACACATGTATCCATTGAAAGAAAACCATCTGAGTTAGAGGCACGATCATCTGTCACATTGTTTTTTATTTTTGTGACAATTGAGCTACTGTTTGAAAGGAAAACTTCATGCTACTTTAGGATATCAAGGTGGTGGTAGGCTCTCTTTATTCCAAATAGGCCTACTCAGCAGATTGAAGAAACACATATACCACTGCAAAGATAACCATCTATGTTAGAAGCTGCAGAATTGAGCACATTGTTTGCTTGTGAGAATTGAGTCAGTATTGAAAGGAATTACTCTTGCAAGTTAGACTTTTCGAGGTGGATGTATGCTCTGTTTGTGGCAAATAGCCCTATTCAGATCAGTTGAAGAAAGACATGTATCACTTCAAAGAAGACCATATGTGTGAGAGCTGCAGCATCTAGCACATTGTTTCCCGGTGAGAATTAAATTAGTTTCTGAAAGTAATCCTTCCTCCAACTTATGCTTTTCATGGTTGAGATATGCTGTCTTTGTGCCAAATAGGCCTATTCAGCTGAGTTGAAGAAACAGCTGTACTACTCTAAAGAAAACCATCTATGCTTCAAACTGTACCATCTATCACCTTGTTTCCAAGTGAAAACTGAGTTAATTTTGAAAGGTGTTCCTCCTACAACTTAGATTTTTAACGTTGGAGAAAAGCTCTTGTTGTTCCAAAGGGGCATAGTCAGCTCAGTTGAAGAAACCCATGTATCACTGCAAAGAAGAACATCTGTGTTAAAAGCTTCATCATCTAGCACATTGTTTCCCTATGAGAATTGAGTAATTTTTGATAGGAAATCCACCTTCAAATTCGATTATTCCAAGTGGAGATAGGCTGTCTTTCTTTCAAATAGGCCTACTCACCTAAATGGAATGAACACGTTTCTCTAGAAAGAAAACCATCTGTCATGGAAGCCAGATCAAAAGTCACATTGCTTCCCTGTGAGAATTGAGTGAATTTTGGAAAGGAAAGCGTCCTGCTACTTAGGTTTTCCAAGGTGTATACAGGCTGTGTTTGTTCCATATTGGGCTGTTCAGCTCAGTTGGAGAAACACATGTGTCACTCCAAAGAAACCATCGATGTTAGAAGCTGCAGCATCTAGCACATTGTTTCCCTGTGAGAACAGAGAGTCTTTCTGAAAGCAATACTTCTTGCAAGTTAGGTTTCTCAAGGTGGGGATAGTCTTTCTTGTTTCAAATAGGCCTATTAATCAGAGTTGAAGAAACACATATATCACTGCAGAGAAAACCATGGATGTAAGAATCTGCAAAAACTAGCAAATTGTTTCCCAGTGAGAACTGATTTCTTTTTAGAAGGGTATACTTCTGCAACATAGGTATCTCAAGGTGCAGAAAGGCAGATTTTGTTTGAACTATGTGTATGCAGCTGAGTTGATGTAACACATGTATCTCTCGGAAGAAAACCATCTGCCTTAACTCTTTGAGCATTGGGCACACTGCTCCCTGTGAGAATTGAGGTAGTTTTTGAAAGCAAAAGCTCCTGAACTTGAATGTTTCTAGGTGGATGTTGCCTCTCTTTGTTCGATATAGGCCTATTCATCTCAGTTGAAATACATGTATCACTAAAAAGAAGACCAAATGTGTTACAAGCTGCAGTATCTAACACATGGTTTCCCTGTGAGAAATGAGTTAGTTTAGGAACGTAAACTTCCTGCAACTTTGCTTTCTCTAGGTGGAGATAGGCTCTCTTTGTTACAAGTAGGCCTATACTGTTGACTTGAAGAAACACATGTATCTCTCGAAAGAAAACAATCGGTTTTAGAAGCAGAATCGTACAGCACAATGCTTCCAGTGAGAAGTGATGTACTTATTGAAAGGAAAACTCCTGCTCCCTGCAATGTTCATGGTGGACATAGGCTCTGTTTGTTCCAAGAAGCTCTATTCAGCTCAGTTGGAAATACACATGTATCACTCCAAAGAAATCATCTCTGTTAGAACCTGTACCATATACCACATTGTTTCCTTAGGAGAATTCAGTTTCTGGTAGAAATACTTCCTGCTAATTAGGTTTGACAAGGAGGCGCTTCACTTTCTTCCAAATAGGCCTGTTAAGCACAGTTGAAGAAACACATGTATCATGCAAAGAAAATCATCTATATTAGAAGTTGCAGCATCTAGAACATTGTTTTCCTTGGAGAACTGAGTGAGTTTCTTAAAGTGATACTTCTTGCAACTTAGGTTTTTCAAGGTGGAGATAAGCTCTTGTTCCAAATATTCCTATTTAGATGAGATGAAGAAACACATGTATCTGTCCAAAGAAAATCATCTGTGTTAGAAGCAGGATCTTCCAGCACCTCATTTCCCTGTCAGAATTGAATTAGTTTTTGAAAGCAAAACCTCCTGCTTCTTAGGATTTTCACGAGTAGATATGATCTGTTTGTTCCATGTACGCCTGTTCAGCTGAGTTGAAAAACGGATGTTGTACAGCAAAGAAAGCCATCTGTGTTAGAAGCTGCAGCACCAAGCACATTGTTTCCCTATGAGACCTGAGTTAGTTTCTGAAAGTAATACTTCCTGCAACTCATGTTTTTCAAGGTGGATATAGGCTCTTTTTGTTCCATATAGGCCTATGTAGCTGAGTTGAAGAAACACATGTATCATATCAAAGAAAACCATTTTGGTTAGAAGCTGCAGCACCTAGCTCCATGTTTCCCTGTGAATATTGAGTTAATTTTAGAAAGCAGTACTTCCTGCAACTTAGGTTTCTCAAGGTGGAGATAAACTTACTTTGTTACCAGGATGCCTATTGAGAAGTTTTGATGACACACATGAATCTCTCGAAAGAAAATAATCCGCATTAGAGGCAGGAATATCTAGCACATTGTCCCCCTCTGAGAACTTAGTTATTTTCTGAAATTAATAGATCCTGAAACGTGGTTTTTAAAGGTGGAGATAGACTCTCTTTGTTCCAAATATCTCTATTCAGCTGAGTTGAAAGAACACATAGACCAATTGAAAAAAAAACCACCTTTGTTAGATGCAGGATCATTGAGCTCACTGTTTCCCGATTAGATTTCAGTTATTTTTTCCACGAAAAACCTTCTCCTACTTGGCATTTTCGAATAGGCATATTCACCTCAGTTGAAGAAACACATAAGTCACTGCAAAAAAGGCCATCTGTGTTAGTAGCTACAGCATTTAGCACATTGTTTCCCTGTGAGAATTCAGTTATATTCTGATAGCAATACTTCCTGCAACTTAGGTTTTTCCAGCTGAAGATAGTCTCTCTTCATTCCAAACATCCCTATTCGGCTGAGTTGAAAAAACACATGTATCTCTCAAAAGAAAACCATCTGTGTTAGAAGCAGGGGCATCTATCACACTGATTCCCTGTGAGAATTGAGTTATTTTTTGAAAGTAAAAGTTCCTTCTACTTGGGAATTATAAGATAGTGATAGGTTCTTTTTATTCCCCAGTACTCCTATTGAGCAGACTTGAAGAAACACATATATCACTTCAAAGACAACCATCTATGTTGAAAGCTGCAGTATCTAGCACATTGTTTCCCTCTGAGAATTGAGTTAGTTTTAGAAAGGAATACTTCCTGCAACTTATGTTTCTCTAAGTAGATGTAGGCTTAGTTTGTCACCTGTAGGCCTATTGATTAGAGTTGAAGGAACACATGTATCTCTCAAAAGAGTATCATCTGCGTTCAAAGCTAGAGCATCTAGCACTTGATTCCCTGTGAGAATTGAGTGAATTTGTGAAAATAATACTCCCTGCATCTTCAGATTTTCTTTCTAGAGATTGATTCTTTTTGTTCCAAATAGGCTATTCAGCATAGTTGAAGAAATGTATGTATCAATCGAAAGAAAATCATCTGTGCTAGAAGCAGGATCATCAAGCACATTGTTTCGGAGTGAGAATTGAATAAGTTTTTGAGAAGAAAACTTGATGCTACTTAGGTTATTCAACCTGACGTTAGGCTGTGTTTGTTCCAAATTGCCCTGTTCAGGTCACTTGAAGAAACTCTTGTATCACGCGAAGGAAAACCATCTATGGTAGAAGCTGCAGAATGTGGCACACTGTTTCACTCTGAGAATTGAGTAGGTTTTTGAAAGGAATTTCTCCCATAACTTAGATTTTTCCAGAAGACGATTGACTTTCTTTCTTCCAAGTAGTCATACTCACCTCAGTTGAAGAAACACATGTAACAACAGGCAGAAAAACATCTGTGTGAGAAGAAGGATCATCTAGCACATTGTTTTCCTGTAAGAATTGAGTTAGATTTTCTAAGGAAAATGTCCTGCTATGTAGGTTATTTAAGGTGGAGAATGGCTCTGATTGGTCCAAATAAGCCTATTCAGTTGAGGTGAAGAAACACATGTATCCATTGAAAGAAAACCATCTGAGTTAGAGGCACGATCATCTGTCACATTGTTTTTTATTTTTGTGACAATTGAGCTACTGTTTGAAAGGAAAACTTCATGCTACTTTAGGATATCAAGGTGGTGGTAGGCTCTCTTTATTCCAAATAGGCCTACTCAGCAGATTGAAGAAACACATATACCACTGCAAAGATAACCATCTATGTTAGAAGCTGCAGAATTGAGCACATTGTTTGCTTGTGAGAATTGAGTCAGTATTGAAAGGAATTACTCTTGCAAGTTAGACTTTTCGAGGTGGATGTATGCTCTGTTTGTGGCAAATAGCCCTATTCAGATCAGTTGAAGAAAGACATGTATCACTTCAAAGAAGACCATATGTGTGAGAGCTGCAGCATCTAGCACATTGTTTCCCGGTGAGAATTAAATTAGTTTCTGAAAGTAATCTTTCCTCCAACTTATGCTTTTCATGGTTGAGATATGCTGTCTTTGTGCCAAATAGGCCTATTCAGCTGAGTTGAAGAAACAGCTGTACTACTCTAAAGAAAACCATCTATGCTTCAAACTGTACCATCTATCACCTTGTTTCCAAGTGAAAACTGAGTTAATTTTGAAAGGTGTTCCTCCTACAACTTAGATTTTTAACGCTGGAGATAAGCTCTTGTTGTTCCAAAGGGACATAGTCAGCTCAGTTGAAGAAACCCATGTATCACTGCAAAGAAGAACATCTGTGTTAAAAGCTTCATCATCTAGCACATTGTTTCCCTATGAGAATTGAGTAATTTTTGATAGGAACTCCACCTTCAACTTAAATTATTCAAAGTGGAGATACGCTGTCTTTGTTTCAAATAGGCCTACTCACCTAAATGGAATGAACACGTTTCTCTAGAAAGAAAACCATCTGTCATGGAAGCCAGATCAAAAGTCACATTGCTTCCCTGTGAGAATTGAGTGAATTTTGGAAAGGAAACGTCCTGCTACTTAGGTTTTCCAAGGTGTATACAGGCTGTGTTTGTTCCATATTGGGCTGTTCAGCTCAGTTGAAGAAACACATGTGTCACTCCAAAGAAACCATCGATGTTAGAAGCTGCAGCATCTAGCACATTGTTTCCCTGTGAGAACAGAGAGTCTTTCTGAAAGCAATACTTCTTGCAAGTTAGGTTTCTCAAGGTGGGGATAGTCTTTCTTGTTTCAAATAGGCCTATTAATCAGAGTTGAAGAAACACATATATCACTGCAGAGAAAACCATGGATGTAAGAATCTGCAAAAACTAGCAAATTGTTTCCCAGTGAGAACTGATTTCTTTTTAGAAGGGTATACTTCTGCAACATAGGTATCTCAAGGTGCAGAAAGGCAGATTTTGTTTGAACTATGTGTATGCAGCTGAGTTGATGTAACACATGTATCTCTCGGAAGAAAACCATCTGCGTTAACTCTTTGAGCATTGGGCACACTGCTCCCTGTGAGAATTGAGGTAGTTTTTGACAGCAAAAGCTCCTGAAACTTGAATGTTTCTAGGTGGATGTTGCCTCTCTTTGTTCGATATAGGCCTATTCATCTCAGTTGAAGAAATACATGTATCACTAAAAAGACGACCAAATGTGTTACAAGCTGCAGTATCTAACACATGGTTTCCCTTTGAGAAATGAGTTAGTTTAGGAACGTAAACTTCCTGCAACTTTGCTTTCTCTAGGTGGATATAGGCTCTCTTTGTTACAAGTAGGCCTATACTGTTGACTTGAAGAAACACATGTATCTCTCAAAAGAAAACAATCGGTTTTAGAAGCAGAATCGTACAGCACAATGCTTCCAGTGAGAAGTGATGTACTTATTGAAAGGAAAACTAATGATCCCTGCAATGTTCATGGTGGACATAGGCTCTGTTTGTTCCAAGAAGCTCTATTCAGCTCAGTTGGAAATACACATGTATCACTCCAAAGAAATCATCTCTGTTAGAACCTGTACCATATACCACATTGTTTCCTTAGGAGAATTCAGTTTCTGGTAGAAATACTTCCTGCTAATTAGGTTTGACAAGGAGGCGCTTCACTTTCTTCCAAATAGGCCTGTTAAGCACAGTTGAAGAAACACATGTATCATGCAAAGAAAATCATCTATATTAGAAGTTGCAGCATCTAGAACATTGTTTTCCTTGGAGAACTGAGTGAGTTTCTTAAAGTGATACTTCTTGCAACTTAGGTTTTTCAAGGTGGAGATAAGCTCTTGTTCCAAATATTCCTATTTAGATGAGATGAAGAAACACATGTATCTCTCCAAAGAAAATCATCTGTGTTAGAAGCAGGATCTACCAGCTCCTCATTTCCCTGTCAGAATTGAATTAGTTTTTGAAAGGAAAACCTCCTGCTTCTTAGGATTTTCACAAGTAGATATGATCTGTTTCTTCCATGTATGCCAGTTCAGCTGAGTTGAAAAACGGATGTTGTACAGCAAAGAAAGCCATCTGTGTTAGAAGCTGCAGCATCAAGCACATTGTTTCCCTATGAGACCTGAGTTAGTTTCTGAAAGTAATACTTCCTGCAACTTATGTTTTTTTCAAGGTGGATATAGGCTCTTTTTGTTCCATATAGGCCTATGTAGCTGAGTTGAAGAAACACATGTATCATATCAAAGAAAACCATTTTGGTTAGAAGCTGCAGCACCTAGCTCCATGTTTCCCTGTGAATATTGAGTTAATTTTAGAAAGCAGTACTTCCTGCAACTTAGGTTTCTCAAGGTGGAGATAAACTTACTTTGTTACCAGGATGCCTATTGAGAAGTTTTGATGACACACATGAATCTCTTGAAAGAAAATAATCCGCATTAGAGGGAGGAGTATCTAGCACATTGTCGCCCTCTGAGAACTTAGTTATTTTCTGAAATTAATAGATCCTGAAACGTGGTTTTGAAAGGTGGAGATAGACTCTCTTTGTTCCAAATATCTCTATTCAGCTGAGTTGAAAGAACACATATACAAATTGAAAAAAAAACAGCGTAGTTAGATGCAGGATCATTGAGCTTACTGTTTCCCTATTAGATTTCAGTTATTTTTTCCACGAAAAACCTTCTGCTACTTGGCATTTTCAAATAGGCATATTCAGCTCAGTTGAAGAAACCCATATGTCACTTCAAAAAAGGCCATCTGTGTTAGTAGCTACAGCATTTAGCACATTGTTTCCCTGTGAGAATTCAGTTATGTTCTGACAGCAATACTTCCTGCAACTTAGGTTTTTTCAGCTGGAGATAGTCTCTCTTCATTCCAAATATCCCTATTCGGCTGAGTTGAAAAAACACATGTATCTCTCAAAAGAAAACCATCTGTGTTAGAAGCAGGGGCATCTATCACACTGATTCCCTGTGAGAATTGAGTTATTTTTTGAAAGTAAAAGTTCCTTCGACTTGGGAATTAAAAGATAGTGATAGGTTCTTTTTATTCCCCAGTACTCCTATTGAGCAGACCTGAAGAAACACATATATCACTTCAAAGACAACCATCTATGTTGAAAGCTGCAGCATCTATCACATTGTTTCCCTCTGAGAATTGAGTTAGTTTTAGAAAGGAATACTTCCTGCAACTTATGTTTCTCTAAGTAGATGTAGGCTTAGTTTGTCACCTGTAGGCCTATTGATTAGAGTTGAAGGAACACATGTATCTCTCAAAAGAGTATCATCTGCGTTCAAAGCTAGAGCATCTAGCACTTGATTCCCTGTGAGAATTGAGTGAATTTGTGAAAATAATACTCCCTGCATCTTCAGATTTTCTTTCTAGAGATAGATTCTTTTTGTTCCAAATAGGCTATTCAGCATAGTTGAAGAAATGTATGTATCAATCAAAAGAAAATCATCTGTGCTAGAAGCAGGATCATCAAGCACATTGTTTCGGAGTGAGAATTGAATAAGTTTTTGAGAAGAAAACTTGCTGCTACTTAGGTTATTCAACCTGACGTTAGGCTGTGTTTGTTCCAAATTGCCCTGTTCAGGTCACTTGAAGAAACTCTTGTATCACTCGAAGGAAAACCATCTATGTTAGAAGCTGCAGAATGTGGCACACTGTTTCACTCTGAGAATTGAGTAGGTTTTTGAAAGGAATTTCTCCCATAACTTAGATTTTTCCAGAAGACGATTGACTTTCTTTCTTCCAAGTAGTCATACTCACCTCAGTTGAAGAAACACATGTAACAACAGGCAGAAAAACATCTGTGTGAGAAGAAGGATCATCTAGCACATTGTTTTCCTGTAAGAATTGAGTTAGATTTTCTAAGGAAAATGTCCTGCTATGTAGGTTATTTAAGGTGGAGGATGGCTCTGATTGGTCCAAATAAGCCTATTCAGTTGAGGTGAAGAAACACATGTATCCATTGAAAGAAAACCATCTGAGTTAGAGGCACGATCATCTGTCACATTGTTTTTTATTTTTGTGACAATTGAGCTACTGTTTGAAAGGAAAACTTCATGCTACTTTAGGATATCAAGGTGGTGGTAGGCTCTCTTTATTCCAAATAGGCCTACTCAGCAGATTGAAGAAACACATATACCACTGCAAAGATAACCATCTATGTTAGAAGCTGCAGAATTGAGCACATTGTTTGCTTGTGAGAATTGAGTCAGTATTGAAAGGAATTACTCTTGCAAGTTAGACTTTTCGAGGTGGATGTATGCTCTGTTTGTGGCAAATAGCCCTATTCAGATCAGTTGAAGAAAGACATGTATCACTTCAAAGAAGACCATATGTGTGAGAGCTGCAGCATCTAGCACATTGTTTCCCGGTGAGAATTAAATTAGTTTCTGAAAGTAATCTTTCCTCCAACTTATGCTTTTCATGGTTGAGATATGCTGTCTTTGTGCCAAATAGGCCTATTCAGCTGAGTTGAAGAAACAGCTGTACTACTCTAAAGAAAACCATCTATGCTTCAAACTGTACCATCTATCACCTTGTTTCCAAGTGAAAACTGAGTTAATTTTGAAAGGTGTTCCTCCTACAACTTAGATTTTTAACGCTGGAGATAAGCTCTTGTTGTTCCAAAGGGACATAGTCAGCTCAGTTGAAGAAACCCATGTATCACTGCAAAGAAGAACATCTGTGTTAAAAGCTTCATCATCTAGCACATTGTTTCCCTATGAGAATTGAGTAATTTTTGATAGGAACTCCACCTTCAACTTAAATTATTCAAAGTGGAGATACGCTGTCTTTGTTTCAAATAGGCCTACTCACCTAAATGGAATGAACACGTTTCTCTAGAAAGAAAACCATCTGTCATGGAAGCCAGATCAAAAGTCACATTGCTTCCCTGTGAGAATTGAGTGAATTTTGGAATGGAAACGTCCTGCTACTTAGGTTTTCCAAGGTGTATACAGGCTGTGTTTGTTCCATATTGGGCTGTTCAGCTCAGTTGAAGAAACACATGTGTCACTCCAAAGAAACCATCGATGTTAGAAGCTGCAGCATCTAGCACATTGTTTCCCTGTGAGAACAGAGAGTCTTTCTGAAAGCAATACTTCTTGCAAGTTAGGTTTCTCAAGGTGGGGATAGTCTTTCTTGTTTCAAATAGGCCTATTAATCAGAGTTGAAGAAACACATATATCACTGCAGAGAAAACCATGGATGTAAGAATCTGCAAAAACTAGCAAATTGTTTCCCAGTGAGAACTGATTTCTTTTTAGAAGGGTATACTTCTGCAACATAGGTATCTCAAGGTGCAGAAAGGCAGATTTTGTTTGAACTATGTGTATGCAGCTGAGTTGATGTAACACATGTATCTCTCGGAAGAAAACCATCTGCGTTAACTCTTTGAGCATTGGGCACACTGCTCCCTGTGAGAATTGAGGTAGTTTTTGACAGCAAAAGCTCCTGAAACTTGAATGTTTCTAGGTGGATGTTGCCTCTCTTTGTTCGATATAGGCCTATTCATCTCAGTTGAAGAAATACATGTATCACTAAAAAGAAGACCAAATGTGTTACAAGCTGCAGTATCTAACACATGGTTTCCCTGTGAGAAATGAGTTAGTTTAGGAACGTAAACTTCCTGCAACTTTGCTTTCTCTAGGTGGAGATAGGCTCTCTTTGTTACAAGTAGGCCTATACTGTTGACTTGAAGAAACACATGTATCTCTCAAAAGAAAACAATCGGTTTTAGAAGCAGAATCGTACAGCACAATGCTTCCAGTGAGAAGTGATGTACTTATTGAAAGGAAAACTAATGCTCCCTGCAATGTTCATGGTGGACATAGGCTCTGTTTGTTCCAAGAAGCTCTATTCAGCTCAGTTGGAAATACACATGTATCACTCCAAAGAAATCATCTCTGTTAGAACCTGTACCATATACCACATTGTTTCCTTAGGAGAATTCAGTTTCTGGTAGAAATACTTCCTGCTAATTAGGTTTGACAAGGAGGCGCTTCACTTTCTTCCAAATAGGCCTGTTAAGCACAGTTGAAGAAACACATGTATCATGCAAAGAAAATCATCTATATTAGAAGTTGCAGCATCTAGAACATTGTTTTCCTTGGAGAACTGAGTGAGTTTCTTAAAGTGATACTTCTTGCAACTTAGGTTTTTCAAGGTGGAGATAAGCTCTTGTTCCAAATATTCCTATTTAGATGAGATGAAGAAACACATGTATCTCTCCAAAGAAAATCATCTGTGTTAGAAGCAGGATCTACCAGCTCCTCATTTCCCTGTCAGAATTGAATTAGTTTTTGAAAGGAAAACCTCCTGCTTCTTAGGATTTTCACAAGTAGATATGATCTGTTTCTTCCATGTACGCCAGTTCAGCTGAGTTGAAAAACGGATGTTGTACAGCAAAGAAAGCCATCTGTGTTAGAAGCTGCAGCATCAAGCACATTGTTTCCCTATGAGACCTGAGTTAGTTTCTGAAAGTAATACTTCCTGCAACTTATGTTTTTTTCAAGGTGGATATAGGCTCTTTTTGTTCCATATAGGCCTATGTAGCTGAGTTGAAGAAACACATGTATCATATCAAAGAAAACCATTTTGGTTAGAAGCTGCAGCACCTAGCTCCATGTTTCCCTGTGAATATTGAGTTAATTTTAGAAAGCAGTACTTCCTGCAACTTAGGTTTCTCAAGGTGGAGATAAACTTACTTTGTTACCAGGATGCCTATTGAGAAGTTTTGATGACACACATGAATCTCTTGAAAGAAAATAATCCGCATTAGAGGGAGGAGTATCTAGCACATTGTCGCCCTCTGAGAACTTAGTTATTTTCTGAAATTAATAGATCCTGAAACGTGGTTTTGAAAGGTGGAGATAGACTCTCTTTGTTCCAAATATCTCTATTCAGCTGAGTTGAAAGAACACATATACAAATTGAAAAAAAAACAGCGTAGTTAGATGCAGGATCATTGAGCTTACTGTTTCCCTATTAGATTTCAGTTATTTTTTCCACGAAAAACCTTCTGCTACTTGGCATTTTCAAATAGGCATATTCAGCTCAGTTGAAGAAACCCATATGTCACTTCAAAAAAGGCCATCTGTGTTAGTAGCTACAGCATTTAGCACATTGTTTCCCTGTGAGAATTCAGTTATGTTCTGACAGCAATACTTCCTGCAACTTAGGTTTTTCCAGCTGGAGATAGTCTCTCTTCATTCCAAATATCCCTATTCGGCTGAGTTGAAAAAACACATGTATCTCTCAAAAGAAAACCATCTGTGTTAGAAGCAGGGGCATCTATCACACTGATTCCCTGTGAGAATTGAGTTATTTTTTGAAAGTAAAAGTTCCTTCGACTTGGGAATTAAAAGATAGTGATAGGTTCTTTTTATTCCCCAGTACTCCTATTGAGCAGACCTGAAGAAACACATATATCACTTCAAAGACAACCATCTATGTTGAAAGCTGCAGCATCTATCACATTGTTTCCCTCTGAGAATTGAGTTAGTTTTAGAAAGGAATACTTCCTGCAACTTATGTTTCTCTAAGTAGATGTAGGCTTAGTTTGTCACCTGTAGGCCTATTGATTAGAGTTGAAGGAACACATGTATCTCTCAAAAGAGTATCATCTGCGTTCAAAGCTAGAGCATCTAGCACTTGATTCCCTGTGAGAATTGAGTGAATTTGTGAAAATAATACTCCCTGCATCTTCAGATTTTCTTTCTAGAGATTGATTCTTTTTGTTCCAAATAGGCTATTCAGCATAGTTGAAGAAATGTATGTATCAATCGAAAGAAAATCATCTGTGCTACAAGCAGGATCATCAAGCACATTGTTTCGGAGTGAGAATTGAATAAGTTTTTGAGAAGAAAACTTGCTGCTACTTAGGTTATTCAACCTGACGTTAGGCTGTGTTTGTTCCAAATTGCCCTGTTCAGGTCACTTGAAGAAACTCTTGTATCACTGGAAGGAAAACCATCTATGGTAGAAGCTGCAGAATGTGGCACACTGTTTCACTCTGAGAATTGAGTAGGTTTTTGAAAGGAATTTCTCCCATAACTTAGATTTGACCAGAAGACGATTGACTTTCTTTCTTCCAAGTAGTCATACTCACCTCAGTTGAAGAAACACATGTATCAACAGGCAGAAAAACATCTGTGTGAGAAGAAGGATCATCTAGCACATTGTTTTCCTGTAAGAATTGAGTTAGATTTTCTAAGGAAAATGTCCTGCTATGTAGGTTATTTAAGGTGGAGGATGGCTCTGATTGGTCCAAATAAGCCTATTCAGTTGAGGTGAAGAAACACATGTATCCATTGAAAGAAAACCATCTGAGTTAGAGGCACGATCATCTGTCACATTGTTTTTTATTTTTGTGACAATTGAGCTACTGTTTGAAAGGAAAACTTCATGCTACTTTAGGATATCAAGGTGGTGGTAGGCTCTCTTTATTCCAAATAGGCCTACTCAGCAGATTGAAGAAACACATATACCACTGCAAAGATAACCATCTATGTTAGAAGCTGCAGAATTGAGCACATTGTTTGCTTGTGAGAATTGAGTCAGTATTGAAAGGAATTACTCTTGCAAGTTAGACTTTTCGAGGTGGATGTATGCTCTGTTTGTGGCAAATAGCCCTATTCAGATCAGTTGAAGAAAGACATGTATCACTTCAAAGAAGACCATATGTGTGAGAGCTGCAGCATCTAGCACATTGTTTCCCGGTGAGAATTAAATTAGTTTCTGAAAGTAATCTTTCCTCCAACTTATGCTTTTCATGGTTGAGATATGCTGTCTTTGTGCCAAATAGGCCTATTCAGCTGAGTTGAAGAAACAGCTGTACTACTCTAAAGAAAACCATCTATGCTTCAAACTGTACCATCTATCACCTTGTTTCCAAGTGAAACCTGAGTTAAATTTGAAAGGTGTTCCTCCTACAACTTAGATTTTTAACGCTGGAGATAAGCTCTTGTTGTTCCAAAGGGACATAGTCAGCTCAGTTGAAGAAACCCATGTATCACTGCAAAGAAGAACATCTGTGTTAAAAGCTTCATCATCTAGCACATTGTTTCCCTATGAGAATTGAGTAATTTTTGATAGGAACTCCACCTTCAACTTAAATTATTGAAAGTGGAGATACGCTGTCTTTGTTTCAAATAGGCCTACTCACCTAAATGGAATGAACACGTTTCTCTAGAAAGAAAACCATCTGTCATGGAAGCCAGATCAAAAGTCACATTGCTTCCCTGTGAGAATTGAGTGAATTTTGGAAAGGAAACGTCCTGCTACTTAGGTTTTCCAAGGTGTATACAGGCTGTGTTTGTTCCATATTGGGCTGTTCAGCTCAGTTGAAGAAACACATGTGTCACTCCAAAGAAACCATCGATGTTAGAAACTGCAGCATCTAGCACATTGTTTCCCTGTGAGAACAGAGAGTCTTTCTGAAAGCAATACTTCTTGCAAGTTAGGTTTCTCAAGGTGGGGATAGTCTTTCTTGTTTCAAATAGGCCTATTAATCAGAGTTGAAGAAACACATATATCACTGCAGAGAAAACCATGGATGTAAGAATCTGCAAAAACTAGCAAATTGTTTCCCAGTGAGAACTGATTTCTTTTTAGAAGGGTATACTTCTGCAACATAGGTATCTCAAGGTGCAGAAAGGCAGATTTTGTTTGAACTATGTGTATGCAGCTGAGTTGATGTAACACATGTATCTCTCGGAAGAAAACCATCTGCGTTAACTCTTTGAGCATTGGGCACACTGCTCCCTGTGAGAATTGAGGTAGTTTTTGAAAGCAAAAGCTCCTGAAACTTGAATGTTTCTAGGTGGATGTTGCCTCTCTTTGTTCGATATAGGCCTATTCATCTCAGTTGAAGAAATACATGTATCACTAAAAAGAAGACCAAATGTGTTACAAGCTGCAGTATCTAACACATGGTTTCCCTTTGAGAAATGAGTTAGTTTAGGAACGTAAACTTCCTGCAACTTTGCTTTCTCTAGGTGGATATAGGCTCTCTTTGTTACAAGTAGGCCTATACTGTTGACTTGAAGAAACACATGTATCTCTCAAAAGAAAACAATCGGTTTTAGAAGCAGAATCGTACAGCACAATGCTTCCAGTGAGAAGTGATGTACTTATTGAAAGGAAAACTCCTGCTCCCTGCAATGTTCATGGTGGACATAGGCTCTGTTTGTTCCAAGAAGCTCTATTCAGCTCAGTTGGAAATACACATGTATCACTCCAAAGAAATCATCTCTGTTAGAACCTGTACCATATACCACATTGTTTCCTTAGGAGAATTCAGTTTCTGGTAGAAATACTTCCTGCTAATTAGGTTTGACAAGGAGGCGCTTCACTTTCTTCCAAATAGGCCTGTTAAGCACAGTTGAAGAAACACATGTATCATGCAAAGAAAATCATCTATATTAGAAGTTGCAGCATCTAGAACATTGTTTTCCTTGGAGAACTGAGTGAGTTTCTTAAAGTGATACTTCTTGCAACTTAGGTTTTTCAAGGTGGAGATAAGCTCTTGTTCCAAATATTCCTATTTAGATGAGATGAAGAAACACATGTATCTCTCCAAAGAAAATCATCTGTGTTAGAAGCAGGATCTACCAGCTCCTCATTTCCCTGTCAGAATTGAATTAGTTTTTGAAAGGAAAACCTCCTGCTTCTTAGGATTTTCACAAGTAGATATGATCTGTTTCTTCCATGTACGCCAGTTCAGCTGAGTTGAAAAACGGATGTTGTACAGCAAAGAAAGCCATCTGTGTTAGAAGCTGCAGCATCAAGCACATTGTTTCCCTATGAGACCTGAGTTAGTTTCTGAAAGTAATACTTCCTGCAACTTATGTTTTTTTCAAGGTGGATATAGGCTCTTTTTGTTCCATATAGGCCTATGTAGCTGAGTTGAAGAAACACATGTATCATATCAAAGAAAACCATTTTGGTTAGAAGCTGCAGCACCTAGCTCCATGTTTCCCTGTGAATATTGAGTTAATTTTAGAAAGCAGTACTTCCTGCAACTTAGGTTTCTCAAGGTGGAGATAAACTTACTTTGTTACCAGGATGCCTATTGAGAAGTTTTGATGACACACATGAATCTCTTGAAAGAAAATAATCCGCATTAGAGGCAGGAGTATCTAGCACATTGTCGCCCTCTGAGAACTTAGTTATTTTCTGAAATTAATAGATCCTGAAACGTGGTTTTGAAAGGTGGAGATAGACTCTCTTTGTTCCAAATATCTCTATTCAGCTGAGTTGAAAGAACACATATACAAATTGAAAAAAAAACAGCGTAGTTAGATGCAGGATCATTGAGCTTACTGTTTCCCTATTAGATTTCAGTTATTTTTTCCACGAAAAACCTTCTGCTACTTGGCATTTTCAAATAGGCATATTCAGCTCAGTTGAAGAAACCCATATGTCACTGCAAAAAAGGCCATCTGTGTTAGTAGCTACAGCATTTAGCACATTGTTTCCCTGTGAGAATTCAGTTATGTTCTGACAGCAATACTTCCTGCAACTTAGGTTTTTCCAGCTGGAGATAGTCTCTCTTCATTCCAAATATCCCTATTCGGCTGAGTTGAAAAAACACATGTATCTCTCAAAAGAAAACCATCTGTGTTAGAAGCAGGGGCATCTATCACACTGATTCCCTGTGAGAATTGAGTTATTTTTTGAAAGTAAAAGTTCCTTCGACTTGGGAATTATAAGATAGTGATAGGTTCTTTTTATTCCCCAGTACTCCTATTGAGCAGACCTGAAGAAACACATATATCACTTCAAAGACAACCATCTATGTTGAAAGCTGCAGTATCTATCACATTGTTTCCCTCTGAGAATTGAGTTAGTTTTAGAAAGGAATACTTCCTGCAACTTATGTTTCTCTAAGTAGATGTAGGCTTAGTTTGTCACCTGTAGGCCTATTGATTAGAGTTGAAGGAACACATGTATCTCTCAAAAGAGTATCATCTGCGTTCAAAGCTAGAGCATCTAGCACTTGATTCCCTGTGAGAATTGAGTGAATTTGTGAAAATAATACTCCCTGCATCTTCAGATTTTCTTTCTAGAGATTGATTCTTTTTGTTCCAAATAGGCTATTCAGCATAGTTGAAGAAATGTATGTATCAATCGAAAGAAAATCATCTGTGCTACAAGCAGGATCATCAAGCACATTGTTTCGGAGTGAGAATTGAATAAGTTTTTGAGAAGAAAACTTGCTGCTACTTAGGTTATTCAACCTGACGTTAGGCTGTGTTTGTTCCAAATTGCCCTGTTCAGGTCACTTGAAGAAACTCTTGTATCACTGGAAGGAAAACCATCTATGGTAGAAGCTGCAGAATGTGGCACACTGTTTCACTCTGAGAATTGAGTAGGTTTTTGAAAGGAATTTCTCTCATAACTTAGATTTGTCCAGAAGATGATTGACTTTCTTTCTTCCAAGTAGTCATACTCACCTCAGTTGAAGAAACACATGTATCAACAGGCAGAAAAACATCTGTGTGAGAAGAAGGATCATCTAGCACATTGTTTTCCTGTAAGAATTGAGTTAGATTTTCTAAGGAAAATGTCCTGCTATGTAGGTTATTTAAGGTGGAGGATGGCTCTGATTGGTCCAAATAAGCCTATTCAGTTGAGGTGAAGAAACACATATATCCATTGAAAGAAAACCATCTGAGTTAGAGGCACGATCATCTGTCACATTGTTTTTTATTTTTGTGACAATTGATCTACTGTTTGAAAGGAAAACTTCATGCTACTTTAGGATATCAAGGTGGTGGTAGGCTCTCTTTATTCCAAATAGGCCTACTCAGCAGATTGAAGAAACACATATACCACTGCAAAGATAACCATCTATGTTAGAAGCTGCAGAATTGAGCACATTGTTTGCTTGTGAGAATTGAGTCAGTATTGAAAGGAATTACTCTTGCAAGTTAGACTTTTCGAGGTGGATGTATGCTCTGTTTGTTGCAAATAGCCCTATTCAGATCAGTTGAAGAAAGACATGTATCACTTCAAAGAAGACCATATGTGTGAGAGCTGCAGCATCTAGCACATTGTTTCCCGGTGAGAATTAAATTAGTTTCTGAAAGTAATCCTTCCTCCAACTTATGCTTTTCATGGTTGAGATATGCTGTCTTTGTGCCAAATAGGCCTATTCAGCTGAGTTGAAGAAACAGCTGTACTACTCTAAAGAAAACCATCTATGCTTCAAACTGTACCATCTATCACCTTGTTTCCAAGTGAAAACTGAGTTAATTTTGAAAGGTGTTCCTCCTACAACTTAGATTTTTAACGTTGGAGAAAAGCTCTTGTTGTTCCAAAGGGGCATAGTCAGCTCAGTTGAAGAAACCCATGTATCACTGCAAAGAAGAACATCTGTGTTAAAAGCTTCATCATCTAGCACATTGTTTCCCTATGAGAATTGAGTAATTTTTGATAGGAAATCCACCTTCAAATTCGATTATTCCAAGTGGAGATAGGCTGTCTTTCTTTCAAATAGGCCTACTCACCTAAATGGAATGAACACGTTTCTCTAGAAAGAAAACCATCTGTCATGGAAGCCAGATCAAAAGTCACATTGCTTCCCGGTGAGAATTGAGTGAATTTTGGAAAGGAAAGCGTCCTGCTACTTAGGTTTTCCAAGGTGTATACAGGCTGTGTTTGTTCCATATTGGGCTGTTCAGCTCAGTTGAAGAAACACATGTGTCACTCCAAAGAAACCATCGATGTTAGAAGCTGCAGCATCTAGTACATTGTTTCCCTGTGAGAACAGAGAGTCTTTCTGAAAGCAATACTTCTTGCAAGTTAGGTTTCTCAAGGTGGGGATAGTCTTTCTTGTTTCAAATAGGCCTATTAATCAGAGTTGAAGAAACACATATATCACTGCAGAGAAAACCATGGATGTAAGAATCTGCAAAAACTAGCAAATTGTTTCCCAGTGAGAACTGATTTCTTTTTAGAAGGGTATACTTCTGCAACATAGGTATCTCAAGGTGCAGAAAGGCAGATTTTGTTTGAACTATGTGTATGCAGCTGAGTTGATGTAACACATGTATCTCTCGGAAGAAAACCATCTGCGTTAACTCTTTGAGCATTGGGCACACTGCTCCCTGTGAGAATTGAGGTAGTTTTTGAAAGCAAAAGCTCCTGAAACTTGAATGTTTCTAGGTGGATGTTGCCTCTCTTTGTTCGATATAGGCCTATTCATCTCAGTTGAAGAAATACATGTATCACTAAAAAGAAGACCAAATGTGTTACAAGCTGCAGTATCTAACACATGGTTTCCCTGTGAGAAATGAGTTAGTTTAGGAACGTAAACTTCCTGCAACTTTGCTTTCTCTAGGTGGAGATAGGCTCTCTTTGTTACAAGTAGGCCTATACTGTTGACTTGAAGAAACACATGTATCTCTCGAAAGAAAACAATCGGTTTTAGAAGCAGAATCGTACAGCACAATGCTTCCAGTGAGAAGTGATGTACTTATTGAAAGGAAAACTCCTGCTCCCTGCAATGTTCATGGTGGACATAGGCTCTGTTTGTTCCAAGAAGCTCTATTCAGCTCAGTTGGAAATACACATGTATCACTCCAAAGAAATCATCTCTGTTAGAACCTGTACCATATACCACATTGTTTCCTTAGGAGAATTCAGTTTCTGGTAGAAATACTTCCTGCTAATTAGGTTTGACAAGGAGGCGCTTCACTTTCTTCCAAATAGGCCTGTTAAGCACAGTTGAAGAAACACATGTATCATGCAAAGAAAATCATCTATATTAGAAGTTGCAGCATCTAGAACATTGTTTTCCTTGGAGAACTGACTGAGTTTCTTAAAGTGGTACTTCTTGCAACTTAGGTTTTTCAAGGTGGAGATAAGCTCTTGTTCCAAATATTCCTATTTAGATGAGATGAAGAAACACATGTATCTGTCCAAAGAAAATCATCTGTGTTAGAAGCAGGATCTTCCAGCACCTCATTTCCCTGTCAGAATTGAATTAGTTTTTGAAAGCAAAACCTCCTGCTTCTTAGGATTTTCACGAGTAGATATGATCTGTTTGTTCCATGTACGCCTGTTCAGCTGAGTTGAAAAACGGATGTTGTACAGCAAAGAAAGCCATCTGTGTTAGAAGCTGCAGCACCAAGCACATTGTTTCCCTATGAGACCTGAGTTAGTTTCTGAAAGTAATACTTCCTGCAACTCATGTTTTTCAAGGTGGATATAGGCTCTTTTTGGTCCATATAGGCCTATGTAGCTGAGTTGAAGAAACACATGTATCATATCAAAGAAAACCATTTTGGTTAGAAGCTGCAGCACCTAGCTCCATGTTTCCCTGTGAATATTGAGTTAATTTTAGAAAGCAGTACTTCCTGCAACTTAGGTTTCTCAAGGTGGAGATAAACTTACTTTGTTACCAGGATGCCTATTGAGAAGTTTTGATGACACACATGAATCTCTCGAAAGAAAATAATCCGCATTAGAGGCAGGAATATCTAGCACATTGTCCCCCTCTGAGAACTTAGTTATTTTCTGAAATTAATAGATCCTGAAACGTGGTTTTTAAAGGTGGAGATAGACTCTCTTTGTTCCAAATATCTCTATTCAGCTGAGTTGAAAGAACACATAGACCAATTGAAAAAAAAACCACCTTTGTTAGATGCAGGATCATTGAGCTCACTGTTTCCCTATTAGACTTCAGTTATTTTTTCCACGAAAAACCTTCTCCTACTTGGCATTTTCAAATAGGCATATGCTCCTCAGTTGAAAAAACACATATGTCACTGCAAAAAAGGCCATCTGTGTTAGTAGCTACAGCATTTAGCACATTGTTTCCCTGTGAGAATTCAGTTATATTCTGATAGCAATACTTCCTGCAACTTAGGTTTTTCCAGCTGAAGATAGTCTCTCTTCATTCCAAACATCCCTATTCGGCTGAGTTGAAAAAACACATGTATCTCTCAAAAGAAAACCATCTGTGTTAGAAGCAGGGGCATCTATCACACTGATTCCCTGTGAGAATTGAGTTATTTTTTGAAAGTAAAAGTTCCTTCTACTTGGGAATTATAAGATAGTGATAGGTTCTTTTTATTCCCCAGTACTCCTATTGAGCAGACCTGAAGAAACACATATATCACTTCAAAGACAACCATCTATGTTGAAAGCTGCAGTATCTAGCACATTGTTTCCCTCTGAGAATTGAGTTAGTTTTAGAAAGGAATACTTCCTGCAACTTATGTTTCTCTAAGTAGATGTAGGCTTAGTTTGTCACCTGTAGGCCTATTGATTAGAGTTGAAGGAACACATGCATCTCTCAAAAGAGTACCATCTGCGTTCAAAGCTAGAGCATCTAGCACTTGATTCCCTGTGAGAATTGAGTGAATTTGTGAAAATAATACTCCCTGCATCTTCAGATTTTCTTTCTAGAGATAGATTCTGGTTGTTCCACATAGGCTATTCAGCATAGTTGAAGAAATGTATGTATCAATCGAAAGAAAATCATCTGTGCTAGAAGCAGGATCATCAAGCACATTGTTTCGGAGTGAGAATTGAGTAAGTTTTTGAGAAGAAAACTTGCTGCTACTTAGGTTATTGACGCTGAAGTTAGGCTGTGTTTGTTCCAAATTGCCCTGTTCAGTTCACTTGAAGAAACACTTCTATCACTCTAAGGAAAACCATCTATGTTAGAAGCTGGAAAATCTGCAACACTGTTTCACTCTGAGAATTGAGTACGGTTTTGAAAGGAATTTCTCCCATAACTTAGATTTGTCCAGAAGACGATTAACTTTCTTTCTTCCAAGTAGTCATACTCACCTCAGTTGAAGAAACACATGTATCAACAGGCAGAAAAACATCTGTGTGAGAAGAAGGATCATCTTGCACATTGTTTTCCTGTAAGAATTGAGTTAGATTTTCTAAGGAAAATGTCCTGCTATGTAGGTTATTTAAGGTGGAGGATGGCTCTGATTGGTCCAAATAAGCCTATTCAGTTGAGGTGAAGAAACACATGTATCCATTGAAAGAAAACCATCTGAGTTAGAGGCACGATCATCTGTCACATTGTTTTTTATTTTTGTGACAATTGAGCTACTGTTTGAAAGGAAAACTTCATGCTACTTTAGGATATCAAGGTGGTGGTAGGCTCTCTTTATTCCAAATAGGCCTACTCAGCAGATTGAAGAAACACATATACCACTGCAAAGATAACCATCTATGTTAGAAGCTGCAGAATTGAGCACATTGTTTGCTTGTGAGAATTGAGTCAGTATTGAAAGGAATTACTCTTGCAAGTTAGACTTTTCGAGGTGGATGTATGCTCTGTTTGTTGCAAATAGCCCTATTCAGATCAGTTGAAGAAAGACATGTATCACTTCAAAGAAGACCATATGTGTGAGAGCTGCAGCATCTAGCACATTGTTTCCCGGTGAGAATTAAATTAGTTTCTGAAAGTAATCTTTCCTCCAACTTATGCTTTTCATGGTTGAGATATGCTGTCTTTGTGCCAAATAGGCCTATTCAGCTGAGTTGAAGAAACAGCTGTACTACTCTAAAGAAAACCATCTATGCTTCAAACTGTACCATCTATCACCTTGTTTCCAAGTGAAAACTGAGTTAATTTTGAAAGGTGTTCCTCCTACAACTTAGATTTTTAACGTTGGAGATAAGCTCTTGTTGTTCCAAAGGGACATAGTCAGCTCAGTTGAAGAAACCCATGTATCACTGCAAAGAAGAACATCTGTGTTAAAAGCTTCATCATCTAGCACATTGTTTCCCTATGAGAATTGAGTAATTTTTGATAGGAACTCCACCTTCAACTTAGATTATTCCAAGTGGAGATAGGCTGTCTTTGTTTCAAATAGGCCTACTCACCTAAATGGAATGAACACGTTTCTCTAGAAAGAAAACCATCTGTCATGGAAGCCAGATCAAAAGTCACATTGCTTCCCTGTGAGAATTGAGTGAATTTTGGAAAGGAAACGTCCTGCTACTTAGGTTTTCCAAGGTGTATACAGGCTGTGTTTGTTCCATATTGGGCTGTTCAGCTCAGTTGAAGAAACAAATGTGTCACTCCAAAGAAACCATCGATGTTAGAAGCTGCAGTATCTAGCACATTGTTTCCCTGTGAGAACAGAGAGTCTTTCTGAAAGCAATACTTCTTGCAAGTTAGGTTTCTCAAGGTGGGGATAGTCTTTCTTGTTTCAAATAGGCCTATTAATCAGAGTTGAAGAAACACATATATCACTGCAGAGAAAACCATGGATGTAAGAATCTGCAAAAACTAGCAAATTGTTTCCCAGTGAGAACTGATTTCTTTTTAGAAGGGTATACTTCTGCAACATAGGTATCTCAAGGTGCAGAAAGGCAGATTTTGTTTGAACTATGTGTATGCAGCTGAGTTGATGTAACACATGTATCTCTCGGAAGAAAACCATCTGCGTTAACTCTTTGAGCATTGGGCACACTGCTCCCTGTGAGAATTGAGGTAGTTTTTGAAAGCAAAAGCTCCTGAAACTTGAATGTTTCTAGGTGGATGTTGCCTCTCTTTGTTCGATATAGGCCTATTCATCTCAGTTGAAGAAATACATGTATCACTAAAAAGAAGACCAAATGTGTTACAAGCTGCAGTATCTAACACATGGTTTCCCTGTGAGAAATGAGTTAGTTTAGGAACGTAAACTTCCTGCAACTTTGCTTTCTCTAGGTGGAGATAGGCTCTCTTTGTTACAAGTAGGCCTATACTGTTGACTTGAAGAAAAACATGTATCTCTCGAAAGAAAACAATCGGTTTTAGAAGCAGAATCGTACAGCACAATGCTTCCAGTGAGAAGTGATGTACTTATTGAAAGGAAAACTCCTGCTCCCTGCAATGTTCATGGTGGACATAGGCTCTGTTTGTTCCAAGAAGCTCTATTCAGCTCAGTTGGAAATACACATGTATCACTCCAAAGAAATCATCTCTGTTAGAACCTGTACCATATACCACATTGTTTCCTTAGGAGAATTCAGTTTCTGGTAGAAATACTTCCTGCTAATTAGGTTTGACAAGGAGGCGCTTCACTTTCTTCCAAATAGGCCTGTTAAGCACAGTTGAAGAAACACATGTATCATGCAAAGAAAATCATCTATATTAGAAGTTGCAGCATCTAGAACATTGTTTTCCTTGGAGAACTGACTGAGTTTCTTAAAGTGGTACTTCTTGCAACTTAGGTTTTTCAAGGTGGAGATAAGCTCTTGTTCCAAATATTCCTATTTAGATGAGATGAAGAAACACATGTATCTGTCCAAAGAAAATCATCTGTGTTAGAAGCAGGATCTTCCAGCACCTCATTTCCCTGTCAGAATTGAATTAGTTTTTGAAAGCAAAACCTCCTGCTTCTTAGGATTTTCACGAGTAGATATGATCTGTTTGTTCCATGTACGCCTGTTCAGCTGAGTTGAAAAACGGATGTTGTACAGCAAAGAAAGCCATCTGTGTTAGAAGCTGCAGCACCAAGCACATTGTTTCCCTATGAGACCTGAGTTAGTTTCTGAAAGTAATACTTCCTGCAACTCATGTTTTTCAAGGTGGATATAGGCTCTTTTTGGTCCATATAGGCCTATGTAGCTGAGTTGAAGAAACACATGTATCATATCAAAGAAAACCATTTTGGTTAGAAGCTGCAGCACCTAGCTCCATGTTTCCCTGTGAATATTGAGTTAATTTTAGAAAGCAGTACTTCCTGCAACTTAGGTTTCTCAAGGTGGAGATAAACTTACTTTGTTACCAGGATGCCTATTGAGAAGTTTTGATGACACACATGAATCTCTCGAAAGAAAATAATCCGCATTAGAGGCAGGAATATCTAGCACATTGTCCCCCTCTGAGAACTTAGTTATTTTCTGAAATTAATAGATCCTGAAACGTGGTTTTTAAAGGTGGAGATAGACTCTCTTTGTTCCAAATATCTCTATTCAGCTGAGTTGAAAGAACACATAGACCAATTGAAAAAAAAACCACCTTTGTTAGATGCAGGATCATTGAGCTCACTGTTTCCCTATTAGACTTCAGTTATTTTTTCCACGAAAAACCTTCTGCTACTTGGCATTTTCAAATAGGCATATTCAGCTCAGTTGAAGAAACCCATATGTCACTGCAAAAAAGGCCATCTGTGTTAGTAGCTACAGCATTTAGCACATTGTTTCCCTGTGAGAATTCAGTTATGTTCTGACAGCAATACTTCCTGCAACTTAGGTTTTTCCAGCTGGAGATAGTCTCTCTTCATTCCAAATATCCCTATTCGGCTGAGTTGAAAAAACACATGTATCTCTCAAAAGAAAACCATCTGTGTTAGAAGCAGGGGCATCTATCACACTGATTCCCTGTGAGAATTGAGTTATTTTTTGAAAGTAAAAGTTCCTTCGACTTGGGAATTATAAGATAGTGATAGGTTCTTTTTATTCCCCAGTACTCCTATTGAGCAGACCTGAAGAAACACATATATCACTTCAAAGACAACCATCTATGTTGAAAGCTGCAGCATCTATCACATTGTTTCCCTCTGAGAATTGAGTTAGTTTTAGAAAGGAATACTTCCTGCAACTTATGTTTCTCTAAGTAGATGTAGGCTTAGTTTGTCACCTGTAGGCCTATTGATTAGAGTTGAAGGAACACATGTATCTCTCAAAAGAGTATCATCTGCGTTCAAAGCTAGAGCATCTAGCACTTGATTCCCTGTGAGAATTGAGTGAATTTGTGAAAATAATACTCCCTGCATCTTCAGATTTTCTTTCTAGAGATTGATTCTTTTTGTTCCAAATAGGCTATTCAGCATAGTTGAAGAAATGTATGTATCAATCGAAAGAAAATCATCTGTGCTACAAGCAGGATCATCAAGCACATTGTTTCGGAGTGAGAATTGAATAAGTTTTTGAGAAGAAAACTTGCTGCTACTTAGGTTATTCAACCTGACGTTAGGCTGTGTTTGTTCCAAATTGCCCTGTTCAGGTCACTTGAAGAAACTCTTGTATCACTGGAAGGAAAACCATCTATGGTAGAAGCTGCAGAATGTGGCACACTGTTTCACTCTGAGAATTGAGTAGGTTTTTGAAAGGAATTTCTCTCATAACTTAGATTTGTCCAGAAGATGATTGACTTTCTTTCTTCCAAGTAGTCATACTCACCTCAGTTGAAGAAACACATGTATCAACAGGCAGAAAAACATCTGTGTGAGAAGAAGGATCATCTAGCACATTGTTTTCCTGTAAGAATTGAGTTAGATTTTCTAAGGAAAATGTCCTGCTATGTAGGTTATTTAAGGTGGAGGATGGCTCTGATTGGTCCAAATAAGCCTATTCAGTTGAGGTGAAGAAACACATATATCCATTGAAAGAAAACCATCTGAGTTAGAGGCACGATCATCTGTCACATTGTTTTTTATTTTTGTGACAATTGATCTACTGTTTGAAAGGAAAACTTCATGCTACTTTAGGATATCAAGGTGGTGGTAGGCTCTCTTTATTCCAAATAGGCCTACTCAGCAGATTGAAGAAACACATATACCACTGCAAAGATAACCATCTATGTTAGAAGCTGCAGAATTGAGCACATTGTTTGCTTGTGAGAATTGAGTCAGTATTGAAAGGAATTACTCTTGCAAGTTAGACTTTTCGAGGTGGATGTATGCTCTGTTTGTTGCAAATAGCCCTATTCAGATCAGTTGAAGAAAGACATGTATCACTTCAAAGAAGACCATATGTGTGAGAGCTGCAGCATCTAGCACATTGTTTCCCGGTGAGAATTAAATTAGTTTCTGAAAGTAATCCTTCCTCCAACTTATGCTTTTCATGGTTGAGATATGCTGTCTTTGTGCCAAATAGGCCTATTCAGCTGAGTTGAAGAAACAGCTGTACTACTCTAAAGAAAACCATCTATGCTTCAAACTGTACCATCTATCACCTTGTTTCCAAGTGAAAACTGAGTTAATTTTGAAAGGTGTTCCTCCTACAACTTAGATTTTTAACGTTGGAGAAAAGCTCTTGTTGTTCCAAAGGGGCATAGTCAGCTCAGTTGAAGAAACCCATGTATCACTGCAAAGAAGAACATCTGTGTTAAAAGCTTCATCATCTAGCACATTGTTTCCCTATGAGAATTGAGTAATTTTTGATAGGAAATCCACCTTCAAATTCGATTATTCCAAGTGGAGATAGGCTGTCTTTCTTTCAAATAGGCCTACTCACCTAAATGGAATGAACACGTTTCTCTAGAAAGAAAACCATCTGTCATGGAAGCCAGATCAAAAGTCACATTGCTTCCCGGTGAGAATTGAGTGAATTTTGGAAAGGAAAGCGTCCTGCTACTTAGGTTTTCCAAGGTGTATACAGGCTGTGTTTGTTCCATATTGGGCTGTTCAGCTCAGTTGAAGAAACACATGTGTCACTCCAAAGAAACCATCGATGTTAGAAGCTGCAGCATCTAGTACATTGTTTCCCTGTGAGAACAGAGAGTCTTTCTGAAAGCAATACTTCTTGCAAGTTAGGTTTCTCAAGGTGGGGATAGTCTTTCTTGTTTCAAATAGGCCTATTAATCAGAGTTGAAGAAACACATATATCACTGCAGAGAAAACCATGGATGTAAGAATCTGCAAAAACTAGCAAATTGTTTCCCAGTGAGAACTGATTTCTTTTTAGAAGGGTATACTTCTGCAACATAGGTATCTCAAGGTGCAGAAAGGCAGATTTTGTTTGAACTATGTGTATGCAGCTGAGTTGATGTAACACATGTATCTCTCGGAAGAAAACCATCTGCGTTAACTCTTTGAGCATTGGGCACACTGCTCCCTGTGAGAATTGAGGTAGTTTTTGAAAGCAAAAGCTCCTGAAACTTGAATGTTTCTAGGTGGATGTTGCCTCTCTTTGTTCGATATAGGCCTATTCATCTCAGTTGAAGAAATACATGTATCACTAAAAAGAAGACCAAATGTGTTACAAGCTGCAGTATCTAACACATGGTTTCCCTGTGAGAAATGAGTTAGTTTAGGAACGTAAACTTCCTGCAACTTTGCTTTCTCTAGGTGGAGATAGGCTCTCTTTGTTACAAGTAGGCCTATACTGTTGACTTGAAGAAACACATGTATCTCTCGAAAGAAAACAATCGGTTTTAGAAGCAGAATCGTACAGCACAATGCTTCCAGTGAGAAGTGATGTACTTATTGAAAGGAAAACTCCTGCTCCCTGCAATGTTCATGGTGGACATAGGCTCTGTTTGTTCCAAGAAGCTCTATTCAGCTCAGTTGGAAATACACATGTATCACTCCAAAGAAATCATCTCTGTTAGAACCTGTACCATATACCACATTGTTTCCTTAGGAGAATTCAGTTTCTGGTAGAAATACTTCCTGCTAATTAGGTTTGACAAGGAGGCGCTTCACTTTCTTCCAAATAGGCCTGTTAAGCACAGTTGAAGAAACACATGTATCATGCAAAGAAAATCATCTATATTAGAAGTTGCAGCATCTAGAACATTGTTTTCCTTGGAGAACTGACTGAGTTTCTTAAAGTGGTACTTCTTGCAACTTAGGTTTTTCAAGGTGGAGATAAGCTCTTGTTCCAAATATTCCTATTTAGATGAGATGAAGAAACACATGTATCTGTCCAAAGAAAATCATCTGTGTTAGAAGCAGGATCTTCCAGCACCTCATTTCCCTGTCAGAATTGAATTAGTTTTTGAAAGCAAAACCTCCTGCTTCTTAGGATTTTCACGAGTAGATATGATCTGTTTGTTCCATGTACGCCTGTTCAGCTGAGTTGAAAAACGGATGTTGTACAGCAAAGAAAGCCATCTGTGTTAGAAGCTGCAGCACCAAGCACATTGTTTCCCTATGAGACCTGAGTTAGTTTCTGAAAGTAATACTTCCTGCAACTCATGTTTTTCAAGGTGGATATAGGCTCTTTTTGGTCCATATAGGCCTATGTAGCTGAGTTGAAGAAACACATGTATCATATCAAAGAAAACCATTTTGGTTAGAAGCTGCAGCACCTAGCTCCATGTTTCCCTGTGAATATTGAGTTAATTTTAGAAAGCAGTACTTCCTGCAACTTAGGTTTCTCAAGGTGGAGATAAACTTACTTTGTTACCAGGATGCCTATTGAGAAGTTTTGATGACACACATGAATCTCTCGAAAGAAAATAATCCGCATTAGAGGCAGGAATATCTAGCACATTGTCCCCCTCTGAGAACTTAGTTATTTTCTGAAATTAATAGATCCTGAAACGTGGTTTTTAAAGGTGGAGATAGACTCTCTTTGTTCCAAATATCTCTATTCAGCTGAGTTGAAAGAACACATAGACCAATTGAAAAAAAAACCACCTTTGTTAGATGCAGGATCATTGAGCTCACTGTTTCCCTATTAGACTTCAGTTATTTTTTCCACGAAAAACCTTCTCCTACTTGGCATTTTCAAATAGGCATATGCACCTCAGTTGAAAAAACACATATGTCACTGCAAAAAAGGCCATCTGTGTTAGTAGCTACAGCATTTAGCACATTGTTTCCCTGTGAGAATTCAGTTATATTCTGATAGCAATACTTCCTGCAACTTAGGTTTTTCCAGCTGAAGATAGTCTCTCTTCATTCCAAACATCCCTATTCGGCTGAGTTGAAAAAACACATGTATCTCTCAAAAGAAAACCATCTGTGTTAGAAGCAGGGGCATCTATCACACTGATTCCCTGTGAGAATTGAGTTATTTTTTGAAAGTAAAAGTTCCTTCTACTTGGGAATTATAAGATAGTGATAGGTTCTTTTTATTCCCCAGTACTCCTATTGAGCAGACCTGAAGAAACACATATATCACTTCAAAGACAACCATCTATGTTGAAAGCTGCAGTATCTAGCACATTGTTTCCCTCTGAGAATTGAGTTAGTTTTAGAAAGGAATACTTCCTGCAACTTATGTTTCTCTAAGTAGATGTAGGCTTAGTTTGTCACCTGTAGGCCTATTGATTAGAGTTGAAGGAACACATGCATCTCTCAAAAGAGTACCATCTGCGTTCAAAGCTAGAGCATCTAGCACTTGATTCCCTGTGAGAATTGAGTGAATTTGTGAAAATAATACTCCCTGCATCTTCAGATTTTCTTTCTAGAGATAGATTCTGGTTGTTCCACATAGGCTATTCAGCATAGTTGAAGAAATGTATGTATCAATCGAAAGAAAATCATCTGTGCTAGAAGCAGGATCATCAAGCACATTGTTTCGGAGTGAGAATTGAGTAAGTTTTTGAGAAGAAAACTTGCTGCTACTTAGGTTATTGACGCTGAAGTTAGGCTGTGTTTGTTCCAAATTGCCCTGTTCAGTTCACTTGAAGAAACACTTCTATCACTCTAAGGAAAACCATCTATGTTAGAAGCTGGAAAATCTGCAACACTGTTTCACTCTGAGAATTGAGTACGGTTTTGAAAGGAATTTCTCCCATAACTTAGATTTGTCCAGAAGACGATTAACTTTCTTTCTTCCAAGTAGTCATACTCACCTCAGTTGAAGAAACACATGTATCAACAGGCAGAAAAACATCTGTGTGAGAAGAAGGATCATCTTGCACATTGTTTTCCTGTAAGAATTGAGTTAGATTTTCTAAGGAAAATGTCCTGCTATGTAGGTTATTTAAGGTGGAGGATGGCTCTGATTGGTCCAAATAAGCCTATTCAGTTGAGGTGAAGAAACACATGTATCCATTGAAAGAAAACCATCTGAGTTAGAGGCACGATCATCTGTCACATTGTTTTTTATTTTTGTGACAATTGAGCTACTGTTTGAAAGGAAAACTTCATGCTACTTTAGGATATCAAGGTGGTGGTAGGCTCTCTTTATTCCAAATAGGCCTACTCAGCAGATTGAAGAAACACATATACCACTGCAAAGATAACCATCTATGTTAGAAGCTGCAGAATTGAGCACATTGTTTGCTTGTGAGAATTGAGTCAGTATTGAAAGGAATTACTCTTGCAAGTTAGACTTTTCGAGGTGGATGTATGCTCTGTTTGTTGCAAATAGCCCTATTCAGATCAGTTGAAGAAAGACATGTATCACTTCAAAGAAGACCATATGTGTGAGAGCTGCAGCATCTAGCACATTGTTTCCCGGTGAGAATTAAATTAGTTTCTGAAAGTAATCTTTCCTCCAACTTATGCTTTTCATGGTTGAGATATGCTGTCTTTGTGCCAAATAGGCCTATTCAGCTGAGTTGAAGAAACAGCTGTACTACTCTAAAGAAAACCATCTATGCTTCAAACTGTACCATCTATCACCTTGTTTCCAAGTGAAAACTGAGTTAATTTTGAAAGGTGTTCCTCCTACAACTTAGATTTTTAACGTTGGAGATAAGCTCTTGTTGTTCCAAAGGGACATAGTCAGCTCAGTTGAAGAAACCCATGTATCACTGCAAAGAAGAACATCTGTGTTAAAAGCTTCATCATCTAGCACATTGTTTCCCTATGAGAATTGAGTAATTTTTGATAGGAACTCCACCTTCAACTTAGATTATTCCAAGTGGAGATAGGCTGTCTTTGTTTCAAATAGGCCTACTCACCTAAATGGAATGAACACGTTTCTCTAGAAAGAAAACCATCTGTCATGGAAGCCAGATCAAAAGTCACATTGCTTCCCTGTGAGAATTGAGTGAATTTTGGAAAGGAAACGTCCTGCTACTTAGGTTTTCCAAGGTGTATACAGGCTGTGTTTGTTCCATATTGGGCTGTTCAGCTCAGTTGAAGAAACACATGTGTCACTCCAAAGAAACCATCGATGTTAGAAGCTGCAGTATCTAGCACATTGTTTCCCTGTGAGAACAGAGAGTCTTTCTGAAAGCAATACTTCTTGCAAGTTAGGTTTCTCAAGGTGGGGATAGTCTTTCTTGTTTCAAATAGGCCTATTAATCAGAGTTGAAGAAACACATATATCACTGCAGAGAAAACCATGGATGTAAGAATCTGCAAAAACTAGCAAATTGTTTCCCAGTGAGAACTGATTTCTTTTTAGAAGGGTATACTTCTGCAACATAGGTATCTCAAGGTGCAGAAAGGCAGATTTTGTTTGAACTATGTGTATGCAGCTGAGTTGATGTAACACATGTATCTCTCGGAAGAAAACCATCTGCGTTAACTCTTTGAGCATTGGGCACACTGCTCCCTGTGAGAATTGAGGTAGTTTTTGAAAGCAAAAGCTCCTGAAACTTGAATGTTTCTAGGTGGATGTTGCCTCTCTTTGTTCGATATAGGCCTATTCATCTCAGTTGAAGAAATACATGTATCACTAAAAAGAAGACCAAATGTGTTACAAGCTGCAGTATCTAACACATGGTTTCCCTGTGAGAAATGAGTTAGTTTAGGAACGTAAACTTCCTGCAACTTTGCTTTCTCTAGGTGGAGATAGGCTCTCTTTGTTACAAGTAGGCCTATACTGTTGACTTGAAGAAAAACATGTATCTCTCGAAAGAAAACAATCGGTTTTAGAAGCAGAATCGTACAGCACAATGCTTCCAGTGAGAAGTGATGTACTTATTGAAAGGAAAACTCCTGCTCCCTGCAATGTTCATGGTGGACATAGGCTCTGTTTGTTCCAAGAAGCTCTATTCAGCTCAGTTGGAAATACACATGTATCACTCCAAAGAAATCATCTCTGTTAGAACCTGTACCATATACCACATTGTTTCCTTAGGAGAATTCAGTTTCTGGTAGAAATACTTCCTGCTAATTAGGTTTGACAAGGAGGCGCTTCACTTTCTTCCAAATAGGCCTGTTAAGCACAGTTGAAGAAACACATGTATCATGCAAAGAAAATCATCTATATTAGAAGTTGCAGCATCTAGAACATTGTTTTCCTTGGAGAACTGACTGAGTTTCTTAAAGTGGTACTTCTTGCAACTTAGGTTTTTCAAGGTGGAGATAAGCTCTTGTTCCAAATATTCCTATTTAGATGAGATGAAGAAACACATGTATCTGTCCAAAGAAAATCATCTGTGTTAGAAGCAGGATCTTCCAGCACCTCATTTCCCTGTCAGAATTGAATTAGTTTTTGAAAGCAAAACCTCCTGCTTCTTAGGATTTTCACGAGTAGATATGATCTGTTTGTTCCATGTACGCCTGTTCAGCTGAGTTGAAAAACGGATGTTGTACAGCAAAGAAAGCCATCTGTGTTAGAAGCTGCAGCACCAAGCACATTGTTTCCCTATGAGACCTGAGTTAGTTTCTGAAAGTAATACTTCCTGCAACTCATGTTTTTCAAGGTGGATATAGGCTCTTTTTGTTCCATATAGGCCTATGTAGCTGAGTTGAAGAAACACATGTATCATATCAAAGAAAACCATTTTGGTTAGAAGCTGCAGCACCTAGCTCCATGTTTCCCTGTGAATATTGAGTTAATTTTAGAAAGCAGTACTTCCTGCAACTTAGGTTTCTCAAGGTGGAGATAAACTTACTTTGTTACCAGGATGCCTATTGAGAAGTTTTGATGACACACATGAATCTCTCGAAAGAAAATAATCCGCATTAGAGGCAGGAATATCTAGCACATTGTCCCCCTCTGAGAACTTAGTTATTTTCTGAAATTAATAGATCCTGAAACGTGGTTTTTAAAGGTGGAGATAGACTCTCTTTGTTCCAAATATCTCTATTCAGCTGAGTTGAAAGAACACATAGACCAATTGAAAAAAAAACCACCTTTGTTAGATGCAGGATCATTGAGCTCACTGTTTCCCTATTAGACTTCAGTTATTTTTTCCACGAAAAACCTTCTCCTACTTGGCATTTTCAAATAGGCATATGCACCTCAGTTGAAGAAACACATATGTCACTGCAAAAAAGGCCATCTGTGTTAGTAGCTACAGCATTTAGCACATTGTTTCCCTGTGAGAATTCAGTTATATTCTGATAGCAATACTTCCTGCGACTTAGGTTTTTCCAGCTGAAGATAGTCTCTCTTCATTCCAAACATCCCTATTCGGCTGAGTTGAAAAAACACATGTATCTCTCAAAAGAAAACCATCTGTGTTAGAAGC
This sequence comes from Castor canadensis, assembly GCF_047511655.1. NCBI lineage: Eukaryota > Metazoa > Chordata > Mammalia > Rodentia > Castoridae > Castor > Castor canadensis. Next base: position 94,159,141 of record NC_133398.1, read on the forward strand.
AGGGGCATCTATCACACTGATTCCCTGTGAGAATTGAGTTATTTTTTGAAAGTAAAAGTTCCTTCTACTTGGGAATTATAAGATAGTGATAGGTTCTTTTTATTCCCCAGTACTCCTATTGAGCAGACCTGAAGAAACACATATATCACTTCAAAGACAACCATCTATGTTGAAAGCTGCAGTATCTAGCACATTGTTTCCCTCTGAGAATTGAGTTAGTTTTAGAAAGGAATACTTCCTGCAACTTATGTTTCTCTAAGTAGATGTAGGCTTAGTTTGTCACCTGTATGCCTATTGATTAGAGTTGATGGAACACATGCATCTCTCAAAAGAGTACCATCTGCGTTCAAAGCTAGAGCATCTAGCACTTGATTCCCTGTGAGAATTGAGTGAATTTGTGAAAATAATACTCCCTGCATCTTCAGATTTTCTTTCTAGAGATAGATTCTGGTTGTTCCACATAGGCTATTCAGCATAGTTGAAGAAATGTATGTATCAATCGAAAGAAAATCATCTGTGCTAGAAGCAGGATCATCAAGCACATTGTTTCGGAGTGAGAATTGAGTAAGTTTTTGAGAAGAAAACTTGCTGCTACTTAGGTTATTGACGCTGAAGTTAGGCTGTGTTTGTTCCAAATTGCCCTGTTCAGTTCACTTGAAGAAACACTTCTATCACTCTAAGGAAAACCATCTATGTTAGAAGCTGGAAAATCTGCAACACTGTTTCACTCTGAGAATTGAGTACGGTTTTGAAAGGAATTTCTCCCATAACTTAGATTTGTCCAGAAGACGATTAACTTTCTTTCTTCCAAGTAGTCATACTCACCTCAGTTGAAGAAACACATGTATCAACAGGCAGAAAAACATCTGTGTGAGAAGAAGGATCATCTTGCACATTGTTTTCCTGTAAGAATTGAGTTAGATTTTCTAAGGAAAATGTCCTGCTATGTAGGTTATTTAAGGTGGAGGATGGCTCTGATTGGTCCAAATAAGCCTATTCAGTTGAGGTGAAGAAACACATGTATCCATTGAAAGAAAACCATCTGAGTTAGAGGCACGATCATCTGTCACATTGTTTTTTATTTTTGTGACAATTGAGCTACTGTTTGAAAGGAAAACTTCATGCTACTTTAGGATATCAAGGTGGTGGTAGGCTCTCTTTATTCCAAATAGGCCTACTCAGCAGATTGAAGAAACACATATACCACTGCAAAGATAACCATCTATGTTAGAAGCTGCAGAATTGAGCACATTGTTTGCTTGTGAGAATTGAGTCAGTATTGAAAGGAATTACTCTTGCAAGTTAGACTTTTCGAGGTGGATGTATGCTCTGTTTGTTGCAAATAGCCCTATTCAGATCAGTTGAAGAAAGACATGTATCACCTCAAAGAAGACCATATGTGTGAGAGCTGCAGCATCTAGCACATTGTTTCCCGGTGAGAATTAAATTAGTTTCTGAAAGTAATCTTTCCTCCAACTTATGCTTTTCATGGTTGAGATATGCTGTCTTTGTGCCAAATAGGCCTATTCAGCTGAGTTGAAGAAACAGCTGTACTACTCTAAAGAAAACCATCTATGCTTCAAACTGTACCATCTATCACCTTGTTTCCAAGTGAAAACTGAGTTAATTTTGAAAGGTGTTCCTCCTACAACTTAGATTTTTAACGTTGGAGATAAGCTCTTGTTGTTCCAAAGGGACATAGTCAGCTCAGTTGAAGAAACCCATGTATCACTGCAAAGAAGAACATCTGTGTTAAAAGCTTCATCATCTAGCACATTGTTTCCCTATGAGAATTGAGTAATTTTTGATAGGAACTCCACCTTCAACTTAGATTATTCCAAGTGGAGATAGGCTGTCTTTGTTTCAAATAGGCCTACTCACCTAAACGGAATGAACACGTTTCTCTAGAAAGAAAACCATCTGTCATGGAAGCCAGATCAAAAGTCACATTGCTTCCCTGTGAGAATTGAGTGAATTTTGGAAAGGAAACGTCCTGCTACTTAGGTTTTCCAAGGTGTATACAGGCTGTGTTTGTTCCATATTGGGCTGTTCAGCTCAGTTGAAGAAACACATGTGTCACTCCAAAGAAACCATCGATGTTAGAAGCTGCAGTATCTAGCACATTGTTTCCCTGTGAGAACAGAGAGTCTTTCTGAAAGCAATACTTCTTGCAAGTTAGGTTTCTCAAGGTGGGGATAGTCTTTCTTGTTTCAAATAGGCCTATTAATCAGAGTTGAAGAAACACATATATCACTGCAGAGAAAACCATGGATGTAAGAATCTGCAAAAACTAGCAAATTGTTTCCCAGTGAGAACTGATTTCTTTTTAGAAGGGTATACTTCTGCAACATAGGTATCTCAAGGTGCAGAAAGGCAGATTTTGTTTGAACTATGTGTATGCAGCTGAGTTGATGTAACACATGTATCTCTCGGAAGAAAACCATCTGCCTTAACTCTTTGAGCATTGGACACACTGCTCCCTGTGAGAATTGAGGTAGTTTTTGAAAGCAAAAGCTCCTGAAACTTGAATGTTTCTAGGTGGATGTTGCCTCTCTTTGTTCGATATAGGCCTATTCATCTCAGTTGAAGAAATACATGTATCACTAAAAAGAAGACCAAATGTGTTACAAGCTGCAGTATCTAACACATGCGTTCCCTGTGAGAAATGAGTTAGTTTAGGAACGTAAACTTCCTGCAACTTTGCTTTCTCTAGGTGGAGATAGGCTCTCTTTGTTACAAGTAGGCCTATACTGTTGACTTGAAGAAACACATGTATCTCTCGAAAGAAAACAATCGGTTTTAGAAGCAGAATCGTACAGCAGAATGCTTCCAGTGAGAAGTGATGTACTTATTGAAAGGAAAACTCCTGCTCCCTGCAGTGTTCATGGTGGACATAGGCTCTGTTTGTTCCAAGAAGCTCTATTCAGCTCAGTTGGAAATACACATGTATCACTCCAAAGAAATCATCTCTGTTAGAACCTGTACCATATACCACATTGTTTCCTTAGGAGAATTCAGTTTCTGGTAGAAATACTTCCTGCTAATTAGGTTTGACAAGGAGGCGCTTCACTTTCTTCCAAATAGGCCTGTTAAGCACAGTTGAAGAAACACATGTATCATGCAAAGAAAATCATCTATATTAGAAGTTGCAGCATCTAGAACATTGTTTTCCTTGGAGAACTGAGTGAGTTTCTTAAAGTGATACTTCTTGCAACTTAGGTTTTTCAAGGTGGAGATAAGCTCTTGTTCCAAATATTCCTATTTAGATGAGATGAAGAAACACATGTATCTGTCCAAAGAAAATCATCTGTGTTAGAAGCAGGATCTTCCAGCACCTCATTTCCCTGTCAGAATTGAATTAGTTTTTGAAAGCAAAACCTCCTGCTTCTTAGGATTTTCACGAGTAGATATGATCTGTTTGTTCCATGTACGCCTGTTCAGCTGAGTTGAAAAACGGATGTTGTACAGCAAAGAAAGCCATCTGTGTTAGAAGCTGCAGCACCAAGCACATTGTTTCCCTATGAGACCTGAGTTAGTTTCTGAAAGTAATACTTCCTGCAACTCATGTTTTTCAAGGTGGATATAGGCTCTTTTTGTTCCATATAGGCCTATGTAGCTGAGTTGAAGAAACACATGTATCATATCAAAGAAAACCATTTTGGTTAGAAGCTGCAGCACCTAGCTCCATGTTTCCCTGTGAGTATTGAGTTAATTTTAGAAAGCAGTACTTCCTGCAACTTAGGTTTCTCAAGGTGGAGATAAACTTACTTTGTTACCAGGATGCCTATTGAGAAGTTTTGATGACACACATGAATCTCTCGAAAGAAAATAATCCGCATTAGAGGCAGGAATATCTAGCACATTGTCCCCCTCTGAGAACTTAGTTATTTTCTGAAATTAATAGATCCTGAAACGTGGTTTTTAAAGGTGGAGATAGACTCTCTTTGTTCCAAATATCTCTATTCAGCTGAGTTGAAAGAACACATAGACCAATTGAAAAAAAAACCACCTTTGTTAGATTCAGAATCATTGAGCTCACTGTTTCCATATTGGATTTCAGTCATTTTTTCCACGAAAAACCTTCTCCTACTTGGCATTTTCAAATAGGCATATGCACCTCAGTTGAAGAAACACATATGTCACTGCAAAAAAGGCCATCTGTGTTAGTAGCTACAGCATTTAGCACATTGTTTCCCTGTGAGAATTCAGTTATATTCTGATAGCAATACTTCCTGCAACTTAGGTTTTTCCAGCTGAAGATAGTCTCTCTTCATTCCAAACATCCCTATTCGGCTGAGTTGAAAAAACACATGTATCTCTCAAAAGAAAACCATCTGTGTTAGAAGCAGGGGCATCTATCACACTGATTCCCTGTGAGAATTGAGTTATTTTTTGAAAGTAAAAGTTCCTTCTACTTGGGAATTATAAGATAGTGATAGGTTCTTTTTATTCCCCAGTACTCCTATTGAGCAGACCTGAAGAAACACATATATCACTTCAAAGACAACCATCTATGTTGAAAGCTGCAGTATCTAGCACATTGTTTCCCTCTGAGAATTGAGTTAGTTTTAGAAAGGAATACTTCCTGCAACTTATGTTTCTCTAAGTAGATGTAGGCTTAGTTTGTCACCTGTAGGCCTATTGATTAGAGTTGATGGAACACATGCATCTCTCAAAAGAGTACCATCTGCGTTCAAAGCTAGAGCATCTAGCTCTTGATTCCCTGTGAGAATTGAGTGAATTTGTGAAAATAATACTCCCTGCATCTTCAGATTTTCTTTCTAGAGATAGATTCTGGTTGTTCCAAATAGGCTATTCAGCATAGTTGAAGAAATGTATGTATCAATCGAAAGAAAATCATCTGTGCTAGAAGCAGGATCATCAAGCACATTGTTTCGGAGTGAGAATTGAGTAAGTTTTTGAGAAGAAAACTTGTTGCTACTTAGGTTATTGACGCTGAAGTTAGGCTGTGTTTGTTCCAAATTGCCCTGTTCAGTTCACTTGAAGAAACACTTCTATCACTCTAAGGAAAACCATCTATGTTAGAAGCTGGAAAATCTGCAACACTGTTTCACTCTGAGAATTGAGTACGGTTTTGAAAGGAATTTCTCCCATAACTTAGATTTGTCCAGAAGACGATTAACTTTCTTTCTTCCAAGTAGTCATACTCACCTCAGTTGAAGAAACACATGTATCAACAGGCAGAAAAACATCTGTGTGAGAAGAAGGATCATCTTGCACATTGTTTTCCTGTAAGAATTGAGTTAGATTTTCTAAGGAAAATGTCCTGCTATGTAGGTTATTTAAGGTGGAGGATGGCTCTGATTGGTCCAAATAAGCCTATTCAGTTGAGGTGAAGAAACACATGTATCCATTGAAAGAAAACCATCTGAGTTAGAGGCACGATCATCTGTCACATTGTTTTTTATTTTTGTGACAATTGAGCTACTGTTTGAAAGGAAAACTTCATGCTACTTTAGGATATCAAGGTGGTGGTAGGCTCTCTTTATTCCAAATAGGCCTACTCAGCAGATTGAAGAAACACATATACCACTGCAAAGATAACCATCTATGTTAGAAGCCGCAGAATTGAGCACATTGTTTGCTTGTGAGAATTGAGTCAGTATTGAAAGGAATTACTCTTGCAAGTTAGACTTTTCGAGGTGGATGTATGCTCTGTTTGTGGCAAATAGCCCTATTCAGATCAGTTGAAGAAAGACATGTATCACTTCAAAGAAGACCATATGTGTGAGAGCTGCAGCATCTAGCACATTGTTTCCCGGTGAGAATTAAATTAGTTTCTGAAAGTAATCTTTCCTCCAACTTATGCTTTTCATGGTTGAGATATGCTGTCTTTGTGCCAAATAGGCCTATTCAGCTGAGTTGAAGAAACAGCTGTACTACTCTAAAGAAAACCATCTATGCTTCAAACTGTACCATCTATCACCTTGTTTCCAAGTGAAAACTGAGTTAATTTTGAAAGGTGTTCCTCCTATAACTTAGATTTTTAACGTTGGAGATAAGCTCTTGTTGTTCCAAAGGGACATAGTCAGCTCAGTTGAAGAAACCCATGTATCACTGCAAAGAAGAACATCTGTGTTAAAAGCTTCATCATCTAGCACATTGTTTCCCTATGAGAATTGAGTAATTTTTGATAGGAACTCCACCTTCAACTTAGATTATTCCAAGTGGAGATAGGCTGTCTTTGTTTCAAATAGGCCTACTCACCTAAATGGAATGAACACGTTTCTCTAGAAAGAAAACCATCTGTCATGGAAGCCAGATCAAAAGTCACATTGCTTCCCTGTGAGAATTGAGTGAATTTTGGAAAGGAAACGTCCTGCTACTTAGGTTTTCCAAGGTGTATACAGGCTGTGTTTGTTCCATATTGGGCTGTTCAGCTCAGTTGAAGAAACACATGTGTCACTCCAAAGAAACCATCGATGTTAGAAGCTGCAGTATCTAGCACATTGTTTCCCTGTGAGAACAGAGAGTCTTTCTGAAAGCAATACTTCTTGCAAGTTAGGTTTCTCAAGGTGGGGATAGTCTTTCTTGTTTCAAATAGGCCTATTAATCAGAGTTGAAGAAACACATATATCACTGCAGAGAAAACCATGGATGTAAGAATCTGCAAAAACTAGCAAATTGTTTCCCAGTGAGAACTGATTTCTTTTTAGAAGGGTATACTTCTGCAACATAGGTATCTCAAGGTGCAGAAAGGCAGATTTTGTTTGAACTATGTGTATGCAGCTGAGTTGATGTAACACATGTATCTCTCGGAAGAAAACCATCTGCCTTAACTCTTTGAGCATTGGACACACTGCTCCCTGTGAGAATTGAGGTAGTTTTTGAAAGCAAAAGCTCCTGAAACTTGAATGTTTCTAGGTGGATGTTGCCTCTCTTTGTTCGATATAGGCCTATTCATCTCAGTTGAAGAAATACATGTATCACTAAAAAGAAGACCAAATGTGTTACAAGCTGCAGTATCTAACACATGCGTTCCCTGTGAGAAATGAGTTAGTTTAGGAATGTAAACTTCCTGCAACTTTGCTTTCTCTAGGTGGAGATAGGCTCCCTTTGTTACAAGTAGGCCTATACTGTTGACTTGAAGAAACACATGTATCTCTTGAAAGAAAACAATCGGTTTTAGAAGCAGAATCCTAGAGCACATTGTTTCCCAATCAGAAGTGATGTTCTTATTGAAAGGAAAAGTCCTGCTCCCTGCAGTGTTCACGGTGGACATAGGCTCTGTTTGTTCCAAGAAGCTCTATTCAGCTCAGTTGAAAATACACATGTATCACTCCAAAGAAATCATCTCTGTTAGAACCTGTACCATATACCACATTGTTTCCTTAGGAGAATTCAGTTTCTGGTAGAAATACTTCCTGCTAATTAGGTTTGACAAGGAGGCGCTTCACTTTCTTCCAAATAGGCCTGTTAAGCACAGTTGAAGAAACACATGTATCATGCAAAGAAAATCATCTATATTAGAAGTTGCAGCATCTAGAACATTGTTTTCCTTGGAGAACTGAGTGAGTTTCTTAAAGTGATACTTCTTGCAACTTAGGTTTTTCAAGGTGGAGATATGCTCTTGTTCCAAATATTCCTATTTAGATGAGATGAAGAAACACATGTATCTGTCCAAAGAAAATCATCTGTGTTAGAAGCAGGATCTTCCAGCACCTCATTTCCCTGTCAGAATTGAATTAGTTTTTGAAAGCAAAACCTCCTGCTTCTTAGGATTTTCACGAGTACATATGATCTGTTTGTTCCATGTACGCCTGTTCAGCTGAGTTGAAAAACGGATGTTGTACAGCAAAGAAAGCCATCTGTGTTAGAAGCTGCAGCACCAAGCACATTGTTTCCCTATGAGACCTGAGTTAGTTTCTGAAAGTAATACTTCCTGCAACTCATGTTTTTCAAGGTGGATATAGGCTCTTTTTGTTCCATATAGGCCTATGTAGCTGAGTTGAAGAAACACATGTATCATATCAAAGAAAACCATTTTGGTTAGAAGCTGCAGCACCTAGCTCCATGTTTCCCTGTGAGAATTGAGTTAATTTTAGAAAGCAGTACTTCCTGCAACTTAGGTTTCTCAAGGTGGAGATAAACTTACTTTGTTACCAGGATGCCTATTGAGAAGTTTTGATGACACACATGAATCTCTCGAAAGAAAATAATCCGCATTAGAGGCAGGAATATCTAGCACATTGTCCCCCTCTGAGAACTTAGTTATTTTCTGAAATTAATAGATCCTGAAACGTGGTTTTTAAAGGTGGAGATAGACTCTCTTTGTTCCAAATATCTCTATTCAGCTGAGTTGAAAGAACACATAGACCAATTGAAAAAAAAACCACCTTTGTTAGATGCAGGATCATTGAGCTTACTGTTTCCCTATTAGATTTCAGTTATTTTTTCCACGAAAAACCTTCTCCTACTTGGCATTTTCAAATAGGCATATGCACCTCAGTTGAAGAAACACATATGTCACTGCAAAAAAGGCCATCTGTGTTAGTAGCTACAGCATTTAGCACATTGTTTCCCTGTGAGAATTCAGTTATATTCTGATAGCAATACTTCCTGCAACTTAGGTTTTTCCAGCTGAAGATAGTCTCTCTTCATTCCAAACATCCCTATTCGGCTGAGTTGAAAAAACACATGTATCTCTCAAAAGAAAACCATCTGTGTTAGAAGCAGGGGCATCTATCACACTGATTCCCTGTGAGAATTGAGTTATTTTTTGAAAGTAAAAGTTCCTTCGACTTGGGAATTATAAGATAGTGATAGGTTCTTTTTATTCCCCAGTACTCCCATTGAGCAGACCTGAAGAAACACATATATCACTTCAAAGACAACCATCTATGTTGAAAGCTGCAGTATCTAGCACATTGTTTCCCTCTGAGAATTGAGTTAGTTTTAGAAAGGAATACTTCCTGCAACTTATGTTTCTCTAAGTAGATGTAGGCTTAGTTTGTCACCTGTAGGCCTATTGATTAGAGTTGATGGAACACATGTATCTCTCAAAAGAGTACCATCTGCGTTCAAAGCTAGAGCATCTAGCACTTGATTCCCTGTGAGAATTGAGTGAATTTTTGAAAATAATACTCCCTGCATCTTCAGATTTTCTTTCTAGAGATAGATTCTGGTTGTTCCAAATAGGCTATTCAGCATAGTTGAAGAAATGTATGTATCAATCGAAAGAAAATCATCTGTGCTAGAAGCAGGATCATCAAGCACATTGTTTCGGAGTGAGAATTGAATTAGTTTTTGAGAAGAAAACTTGCTGCTACTTAGGTTATTGACGCTGAAGTTAGGCTGTGTTTGTTCCAAATTGCCCTGTTCAGTTCACTTGAAGAAACACTTCTATCACTCTAAGGAAAACCATCTATGTTAGAAGCTGGAAAATCTGCAACACTGTTTCACTCTGAGAATTGAGTACGGTTTTGAAAGGAATTTCTCCCATAACTTAGATTTGTCCAGAAGACGATTAACTTTCTTTCTTCCAAGTAGTCATACTCACCTCAGTTGAAGAAACACATGTATCAACAGGCAGAAAAACATCTGTGTGAGAAGAAGGATCATCTAGCACATTGTTTTCCTGTAAGAATTGAGTTAGATTTTCTAAGGAAAATGTCCTGCTATGTAGGTTATTTAAGGTGGAGGATGGCTCTGATTGGTCCAAATAAGCCTATTCAGTTGAGGTGAAGAAACACATGTATCCATTGAAAGAAAACCATCTGAGTTAGAGGCACGATCATCTGTCACATTGTTTTTTATTTTTGTGACAATTGAGCTACTGTTTGAAAGGAAAACTTCATGCTACTTTAGGATATCAAGGTGGTGGTAGGCTCTCTTTATTCCAAATAGGCCTACTCAGCAGATTGAAGAAACACATATACCACTGCAAAGATAACCATCTATGTTAGAAGCCGCAGAATTGAGCACATTGTTTGCTTGTGAGAATTGAGTCAGTATTGAAAGGAATTAGTCTTGCAAGTTAGACTTTTCGAGGTGGATGTATGCTCTGTTTGTTGCAAATAGCCCTATTCAGATCAGTTGAAGAAAGACATGTATCACTTCAAAGAAGACCATATGTGTGAGAGCTGCAGCATCTAGCACATTGTTTCCCGATGAGAATTAAATTAGTTTCTGAAAGTAATCTTTCCTCCAACTTATGCTTTTCATGGTTGAGATATGCTGTCTTTGTGCCAAATAGGCCTATTCAGCTGAGTTGAAGAAACAGCTGTACTACTCTAAAGAAAACCATCTATGCTTCAAACTGTACCATCTATCACCTTGTTTCCAAGTGAAAACTGAGTTAATTTTGAAAGGTGTTCCTCCTACAACTTAGATTTTTAACGTTGGAGATAAGCTCTTGTTGTTCCAAAGGGACATAGTCAGCTCAGTTGAAGAAACCCATGTATCACTGCAAAGAAGAACATCTGTGTTAAAAGCTTCATCATCTAGCACATTGTTTCCCTATGAGAATTGAGTAATTTTTGATAGGAACTCCACCTTCAACTTAGATTATTCCAAGTGGAGATAGGCTGTCTTTGTTTCAAATAGGCCTACTCACCTAAATGGAATGAACACGTTTCTCTAGAAAGAAAACCATCTGTCATGGAAGCCAGATCAAAAGTCACATTGCTTCCCTGTGAGAATTGAGTGAATTTTGGAAAGGAAACGTCCTGCTACTTAGGTTTTCCAAGGTGTATACAGGCTGTGTTTGTTCCATATTGGGCTGTTCAGCTCAGTTGAAGAAACACATGTGTCACTCCAAAGAAACCATCGATGTTAGAAGCTGCAGTATCTAGCACATTGTTTCCCTGTGAGAACAGAGAGTCTTTCTGAAAGCAATACTTCTTGCAAGTTAGGTTTCTCAAGGTGGGGATAGTCTTTCTTGTTTCAAATAGGCCTATTAATCAGAGTTGAAGAAACACATATATCACTGCAGAGAAAACCATGGATGTAAGAATCTGCAAAAACTAGCAAATTGTTTCCCAGTGAGAACTGATTTCTTTTTAGAAGGGTATACTTCTGCAACATAGGTATCTCAAGGTGCAGAAAGGCAGATTTTGTTTGAACTATGTGTATGCAGCTGAGTTGATGTAACACATGTATCTCTCGGAAGAAAACCATCTGCCTTAACTCTTTGAGCATTGGACACACTGCTCCCTGTGAGAATTGAGGTAGTTTTTGAAAGCAAAAGCTCCTGAAACTTGAATGTTTCTAGGTGGATGTTCCTTCTCTTTGTTCGATATAGGCCTATTCATCTCAGTTGAAGAAATACATGTATCACTAAAAAGAAGACCAAATGTGTTACAAGCTGCAGTATCTAACACATGCGTTCCCTGTGAGAAATGAGTTAGTTTAGGAACGTAAACTTCCTGCAACTTTGCTTTCTCTAGGTGGAGATAGGCTCCCTTTGTTACAAGTAGGCCTATACTGTTGACTTGAAGAAACACATGTATCTCTTGAAAGAAAACAATCGGTTTTAGAAGCAGAATCCTAGAGCACATTGTTTCCCAGTGAGAAGTGATGTTCTTATTGAAAGGAAAAGTCCTGCTCCCTGCAGTGTTCACGGTGGACATAGGCTCTGTTTGTTCCAAGAAGCTCTATTCAGCTCAGTTGAAAATACACATGTATCACTCCAAAGAAATCATCTCTGTTAGAACCTGTACCATATACCACATTGTTTCCTTAGGAGAATTCAGTTTCTGGTAGAAATACTTCCTGCTAATTAGGTTTGACAAGGAGATGCTTCACTTTCTTCCAAATAGGCCTGTTAAGCACAGTTGAAGAAACACATGTATCATGCAAAGAAAATCATCTATATTAGAAGTTGCAGCATCTAGAACATTGTTTTCCTTGGAGAACTGAGTGAGTTTCTTAAAGTGATACTTCTTGCAACTTAGGTTTTTCAAGGTGGAGATAAGCTCTTGTTCCAAATATTCTTATTTAGATGAGATGAAGAAACACATGTATCTCTCCAAAGAAAATCATCTGTGTTAGAAGCAGGATCTTCCAGCACCTCATTTCCCTGTCAGAATTGAATTAGTTTTTGAAAGCAAAACCTCCTGCTTCTTAGGATTTTCACGAGTAGATATGATCTGTTTGTTCCATGTACGCCTGTTCAGCTGAGTTGAAAAACGGATGTTGTACAGCAAAGAAAGCCATCTGTGTTAGAAGCTGCAGCACCAAGCACATTGTTTCCCTATGAGACCTGAGTTAGTTTCTGAAAGTAATACTTCCTGCAACTCATGTTTTTCAAGGTGGATATAGGCTCTTTTTGTTCCATATAGGCCTATGTAGCTGAGTTGAAGAAACACATGTATCATATCAAAGAAAACCATTTTGGTTAGAAGCTGCAGCACCTAGCTCCATGTTTCCCTGTGAATATTGAGTTAATTTTAGAAAGCAGTACTTCCTGCAACTTAGGTTTCTCAAGGTGGAGATAAACTTACTTTGTTACCAGGATGCCTACTGAGAAGTTTTGATGACACACATGAATCTCTCGAAAGAAAATAATCCGCATTAGAGGCAGGAATATCTAGCACATTGTCCCCCTCTGAGAACTTAGTTATTTTCTGAAATTAATAGATCCTGAAACGTGGTTTTTAAAGGTGGAGATAGACTCTCTTTGTTCCAAATATCTCTATTCAGCTGAGTTGAAAGAACACATAGACCAATTGAAAAAAAAACCACCTTTGTTAGATGCAGGATCATTGAGCTTACTGTTTCCCTATTAGATTTCAGTTATTTTTTCCACGAAAAACCTTCTCCTACTTGGCATTTTCAAATAGGCATATGCACCTCAGTTGAAGAAACACATATGTCACTGCAAAAAGGCCATCTGTGTTAGTAGCTACAGCATTTAGCACATTGTTTCCCTGTGAGAATTCAGTTATATTCTGATAGCAATACTTCCTGCAACTTAGGTTTTTCCAGCTGAAGATAGTCTCTCTTCATTCCAAACATCCCTATTCGGCTGAGTTGAAAAAACACATGTATCTCTCAAAAGAAAACCATCTGTGTTAGAAGCAGGGGCATCTATCACACTGATTCCCTGTGAGAATTGAGTTATTTTTTGAAAGTAAAAGTTCCTTCGACTTGGGAATTATAAGATAGTGATAGGTTCTTTTTATTCCCCAGTACTCCTATTGAGCAGACCTGAAGAAACACATATATCACTTCAAAGACAACCATCTATGTTGAAAGCTGCAGTGTCTAGCACATTGTTTCCCTCTGAGAATTGAGTTAGTTTTAGAAAGGAATACTTCCTGCAACTTATGTTTCTCTAAGTAGATGTAGGCTTAGTTTGTCACCTGTAGGCCTATTGATTAGAGTTGATGGAACACATGTATCTCTCAAAAGAGTACCATCTGCGTTCAAAGCTAGAGCATCTAGCACTTGATTCCCTGTGAGAATTGAGTGAATTTGTGAAAATAATACTCCCTGCATCTTCAGATTTTCTTTCTAGAGATAGATTCTGGTTGTTCCAAATAGGCTATTCAGCATAGTGGAAGAAATGTATGTATCAATCGAAAGAAAATCATCTGTGCTAGAAGCAGGACCATCAAGCACATTGTTTCGGAGTGAGAATTGAGTAAGTTTTTGAGAAGAAAACTTGCTGCTACTTAGGTTATTGACGCTGAAGTTAGGCTGTGTTTGTTCCAAATTGCCCTGTTCAGTTCACTTGAAGAAACACTTCTATCACTCTAAGGAAAACCATCTATGTTAGAAGCTGGAAAATCTGCAACACTGTTTCACTCTGAGAATTGAGTACGGTTTTGAAAGGAATTTCCCCCATAACTTAGATTTGTCCAGAAGACGATTAACTTTCTTTCTTCCAAGTAGTCATACTCACCTCAGTTGAAGAAACACATGTATCAACAGGCAGAAAAACATCTGTGTGAGAAGAAGGATCATCTAGCACATTGTTTTCCTGTAAGAATTGAGTTAGATTTTCTAAGGAAAATGTCCTGCTATGTAGGTTATTTAAGGTGGAGGATGGCTCTGATTGGTCCAAATAAGCCTATTCAGTTGAGGTGAAGAAACACATGTATCCATTGATAGAAAACCATCTGAGTTAGAGGCACGATCATCTGTCACATTGTTTTTTATTTTTGTGACAATTGAGCTACTGTTTGAAAGGAAAACTTCATGCTACTTTAGGATATCAAGGTGGTGGTAGGCTCTCTTTATTCCAAATAGGCCTACTCAGCAGATTGAAGAAACACATATACCACTGCAAAGATAATCATCTATGTTAGAAGCCGCAGAATTGAGCACATTCTTTGCTTGTGAGAATTGAGTCAGTATTGAAAGGAATTACTCTTGCAAGTTAGACTTTTCGAGGTGGATGTATGCTCTGTTTGTTGCAAATAGCCCTATTCAGATCAGTTGAAGAAAGACATGTATCACTTCAAAGAAGACCATATGTGTGAGAGCTGCAGCATCTAGCACATTGTTTCCCGGTGAGAATTAAATTAGTTTCTGAAAGTAATCTTTCCTCCAACTTATGCTTTTCATGGTTGAGATATGCTGTCTTTGTGCCAAATAGGCCTATTCAGCTGAGTTGAAGAAACAGCTGTACTACTCTAAAGAAAACCATCTATGCTTCAAACTGTACCATCTATCACCTTGTTTCCAAGTGAAAACTGAGTTAATTTTGAAAGGTGTTCCTCCTACAACTTAGATTTTTAACGTTGGAGATAAGCTCTTGTTGTTCCAAAGGGACATAGTCAGCTCAGTTGAAGAAACCCATGTATCACTGCAAAGAAGAACATCTGTGTTAAAAGCTTCATCATCTAGCACATTGTTTCCCTATGAGAATTGAGTAATTTTTGATAGGAACTCCACCTTCAACTTAGATTATTCCAAGTGGAGATAGGCTGTCTTTGTTTCAAATAGGCCTACTCACCTAAATGGAATGAACACGTTTCTCTAGAAAGAAAACCATCTGTCATGGAAGCCAGATCAAAAGTCACATTGCTTCCCTGTGAGAATTGAGTGAATTTTGGAAAGGAAACGTCCTGCTACTTAGGTTTTCCAAGGTGTATACAGGCTGTGTTTGTTCCATATTGGGCTGTTCAGCTCAGTTGAAGAAACACATGTGTCACTCCAAAGAAACCATCGATGTTAGAAGCTGCAGTATCTAGCACATTGTTTCCCTGTGAGAACAGAGAGTCTTTCTGAAAGCAATACTTCTTGCAAGTTAGGTTTCTCAAGGTGGGGATAGTCTTTCTTGTTTCAAATAGGCCTATTAATCAGAGTTGAAGAAACACATATATCACTGCAGAGAAAACCATGGATGTAAGAATCTGCAAAAACTAGCAAATTGTTTCCCAGTGAGAACTGATTTCTTTTTAGAAGGGTATACTTCTGCAACATAGGTATCTCAAGGTGCAGAAAGGCAGATTTTGTTTGAACTATGTGTATGCAGCTGAGTTGATGTAACACATGTATCTCTCGGAAGAAAACCATCTGCCTTAACTCTTTGAGCATTGGACACACTGCTCCCTGTGAGAATTGAGGTAGTTTTTGAAAGCAAAAGCTCCTGAAACTTGAATGTTTCTAGGTGGATGTTCCCTCTCTTTGTTCGATATAGGCCTATTCATCTCAGTTGAAGAAATACATGTATCACTAAAAAGAAGACCAAATGTGTTACAAGCTGCAGTATCTAACACATGCGTTCCCTGTGAGAAATGAGTTAGTTTAGGAACGTAAACTTCCTGCAACTTTGCTTTCTCTAGGTGGAGATAGGCTCCCTTTGTTACAAGTAGGCCTATACTGTTGACTTGAAGAAACACATGTATCTCTTGCAAGAAAACAATCGGTTTTAGAAGCAGAATCCTAGAGCACATTGTTTCCCAGTGAGAAGTGATGTTCTTATTGAAAGGAAAAGTCCTGCTCCCTGCAGTGTTCACGGTGGACATAGGCTCTGTTTGTTCCAAGAAGCTCTATTCAGCTCAGTTCAAAATACACATGTATCACTCCAAAGAAATCATCTCTGTTAGAACCTGTACCATATACCACATTGTTTCCTTAGGAGAATTCAGTTTCTGGTAGAAATACTTCCTGCTAATCAGGTTTGACAAGGAGGTGCTTCACTTTCTTCCAAATAGGCCTGTTAAGCACAGTTGAAGAAACACATGTATCATGCAAAGAAAATCATCTATATTAGAAGTTGCAGCATCTAGAACATTGTTTTCCTTGGAGAACTGAGTGAGTTTCTTAAAGTGATACTTCTTGCAACTTAGGTTTTTCAAGGTGGAGATAAGCTCTTGTTCCAAATATTCCTATTTAGATGAGATGAAGAAACACATGTATCTCTCCAAAGAAAATCATCTGTGTTAGAAGCAGGATCTTCCAGCACCTCATTTCCCTGTCAGAATTGAATTAGTTTTTGAAAGGTAAACCTCCTGCTTCTTAGGATTTTCACGAGTAGATATGATCTGTTTGTTCCATGTACGCCTGTTCAGCTGAGTTGAAAAACGGATGTTGTACAGCAAAGAAAGCCATCTGTGTTAGAAGCTGCAGCACCAAGCACATTGTTTCCCTATGAGACCTGAGTTAGTTTCTGAAAGTAATACTTCCTGCAACTCATGTTTTTCAAGGTGGATATAGGCTCTTTTTGTTCCATATAGGCCTATGTAGCTGAGTTGAAGAAACACATGTATCATATCAAAGAAAACCATTTTGGTTAGAAGCTGCAGCACCTAGCTCCATGTTTCCCTGTGAATATTGAGTTAATTTTAGAAAGCAGTACTTCCTGCAACTTAGGTTTCTCAAGGTGGAGATAAACTTACTTTGTTACCAGGATGCTTATTGAGAAGTTTTGATGACACACATGAATCTCTCGAAAGAAAGTAATCCACATTAGAGGCAGGAGTATCTAGCACATTGTCCCCCTCTGAGAACTTAGTTATTTTCTGAAATTAATAGATCCTGAAACGTGGTTTTTAAAGGTGGAGATAGACTCTCTTTGTTCCAAATATCTCTATTCAGCTGAGTTGAAAGAACACATATACCAATTGAAAAAAAAAACCACCTTTGTTAGACGCAGGATCATTGAGCTTACTGTTTCCCTATTAGATTTCAGTTATTTTGTCCACGAAAAACCTTCTGCTACTTGGCATTTTCAAATAGGCATATTCAGCTCAGTTGAAGAAACACACATGTCACTGCAAAAAAGGCCATCTTTGTTAGTATCTACAGCATTTAGCACATTGTTTCCCTGTGAGAATTCAGTTATATTCTGATAGCAATACTTCCTGCAACTTAGGTTTTTCCAGCTGGAGATAGTCTCTCTTCATTCCAAATATCCCTATTCGGCTGAATTGAAAAAACACATGTATCTCTCAAAAGAAAACCATCTGTGTTAGAAGCAGGGGCATCTATCACACTGATTCCTTGTGAGAATTGAGTTATTTTTTGAAAGTAAAAGTTCCTTCGACTTGGGAATTATAAGATAGTGATAGGTTCTTTTTATTGCCCAGTACTCCTATTGAGCAGACCTGAAGAAACACATATATCACTTCAAAGACAACCATCTATGTTGAAAGCTGCAGTATCTAGCACATTGTTTCCCTCTGAGAATTGAGTTAGTTTTAGAAAGGAATACTTCCTGCAACTTATGTTTCTCTAAGTAGATGTAGGCTTAGTTTGTCACCTGTAGGCCTATTGATTAGAGTTGATGGAACACATGTATCTCTGAAAAGAGTACCATCTGCGTTCAAAGCTAGAGCATCTAGCACTTGATTCCCTGTGAGAATTGAGTGAATTTGTGAAAATAATACTCCCTGCATCTTCAGATTTTCTTTCTAGAGATAGATTCTGGTTGTTCCAAATAGGCTATTCAGCATAGTTGAAGAAATGTATGTATCAATCGAAAGAAAATCATCTGTGCTAGAAGCATGATCATCAAGCACATTGTTTCGGAGTGAGAATTGAGTAAGTTTTTGAGAAGAAAACTTGCTGCTACTTAGGTTGTTGACGCTGAAGTTAGGCTGTGTTTGTTCCAAATTGCCCTGTTCAGTTCACTTGAAGAAACACTTCTATCACTCTAAGGAAAACCATCTATGTTAGAAGCTGCAGAATGTGGCACACTGTTTCACTCTGAGAATTGAGTAGGTTTTTGAAAGGAATTTCTCCCATAACTTAGATTTTTCCAGAAGACGATTGACTGTCTTTCTTCCAAGTAGTCATACTCACCTCAGTTGAAGAAACACATGTATCAACAGGCAGAAAAACATCTGTGTGAGAAGAAGGATCATCTAGCACATTGTTTTCCTGTAAGAATTGAGTTAGATTTTCTAAGGAAAATGTCCGGCTATGTAGGTTATTTAAGGTGGAGGATGGCTCTGATTGGTCCAAATAAGCCTATTCAGTTGAGGTGAAGAAACACATGTATCCATTGAAAGAAAACCATCTGAGTTAGAGGCACGATCATCTGTCACATTGTTTTTTATTTTTGTGACAATTGAGCTACTGTTTGAAAGGAAACCTTCATGCTACTTTAGGATATCAAGGTGGTGGTAGGCTCTCTTTATTCCAAATAGGCCTACTCAGCAGATTGAAGAAACACATATACCACTGCAAAGATAACCATCTATGTTAGAAGCTGCAGAATTGAACACATTGTTTGCTTGTGAGAATTGAGTCAGTATTGAAAGGAATTACTCTTGCAAGTTAGACTTTTCGAGGTGGATGTATGCTCTGTTTGTGGCAAATAGCCCTATTCAGATCAGTTGAAGAAAGACATGTATCACTTCAAAGAAGACCATATGTGTGAGAGCTGCAGCATCTAGCACATTGTTTCCCGGTGAGAATTAAATTAGTTTCTGAAAGTAATCCTTCCTCCAACTTATGCTTTTCATGGTTGAGATATGCTGTCTTTGTGCCAAATAGGCCTATTCAGCTGAGTTGAAGAAACAGCTGTACTACTCTAAAGAAAACCATCTATGCTTCAAACTGTACCATCTATCACCTTGTTTCCAAGTGAAAACTGAGTTAATTTTGAAAGGTGTTCCTCCTACAACTTAGATTTTGAACGTTGGAGATAAGCTCTTGTTGTTCCAAAGGGGCATTGTCCGCTCAGTTGAAGAAACCCATGTATCACTGCAAAGAAGAACATCTGTGTTAAAAGCTTCATCATCTAGCACATTGTTTCCCTATGAGAATTGAGTAATTTTTGATAGGAACGCCACCTTCAACTTAGATTATTCAAAGTGGAGATAGGCTGTCTTTGTGTCAAATAGGCCTACTCACCTAAATGGAATGAACACGTTTCTCTAGAAAGAAAACCATCTGTCATGGAAGCCAGATCAAAAGTCACATTGCTTCCCTGTGAGAATTCAGTGAATTTTGGAAAGGAAAACGTCCTCCTACTTAGGTTTTCCAAGGTGTATACAGGCTGTGTTTGTTCCATATTGGGCTGTTCAGCTCAGTTGAAGAAACACATATGTCACTCCAAAGAAACCATCGATGTTAGAAGCTGCAGCATTTAGCACATTGTTTCCCTGTGAGAACAGAGAGTCTTTCTGAAAGCAATACTTCTTGCAAGTTAGGTTTCTCAAGGTGGGGATAGCCTTTCTTGTTTCAAATAGGCCTATTAATCAGAGTTGAAGAAACACATATATCACTGCAGAGAAAACCATGGATGTAAGAATCTGCAAAAACTAGCAAATTGTTTCCCAGTGAGAACTGATTTCTTTTTAGAAGGGTATACTTCTGCAACATAGGTATCTCAAGGTGCAGAAAGGCAGATTTTGTTTGAACTATGTGTATGCAGCTGAGTTGATGTAACACATGTATCTCTCGGAAGAAAACCATCTGCGTTAACACTTTGAGCATTGGGCACACTGCTCCCTGTGAGAATTGAGGTAGTTTTTGAAAGCAAAAGCTCCTGAAACTTGAATGTTTCTAGGTGGATGTTGCCTCTCTTTGTTCGATATACTTGTTTTTTGTTCATCTGTGTTGAAGAAATACATGTATCACTAAAAAGAAGACAAATGTGTTACAAGCTGCAGTATCTAACACATGCTTTCCCTGTGAGAAATGAGTTAGTTTAGGAACGTAAACTTCCTCCAACTTTGCTTTCTCTAGGTGGAGATAGGCTCCCTTTGTTACAAGTAGGCCTATACTGTTGACTTGAAGAAACACATGTATCTCTCGAAAGAAAACAATCGGTTTTAGAAGCAGAATCCTAGAGCACATTGTTTCCCAGTGAGAAGTGAAGTTCTTATTGAAAGGAAAAGTCCTGCTCCCTTCAATGTTCACGGTGGACATAGGCTCTGTTTGTTCCAAGAAGCTCTATTCAGCTCAGTTCAAAATACACATGTATCACTCCAAAGAAATCATCTCTGTAAGAACCTGTACCATATACCACATTGTTTCCTTAGGAGAATTCAGCTTCTGGTAGAAATACTTCCTGCTAATTAGGTTTGACAAGGAGGCGCTTCACTTTCTTCCAAATAGGCCTGTTAAGCACAGTTGAAGAAACACATGTATCATGCAAAGAAAATCATCTATATTAGAAGTTGCAGCATCTAGAACATTGTTTTCCTTGGAGAACTGAGTGAGTTTCTTAAAGTGATACTTCTTGCAACTTAGGTTTTTCAAGGTGGAGATAAGCTCTTGTTCCAAATATTCCTATTTAGATGAGATGAAGAAACACATGTATCTCTCCAAAGAAAATCATCTGGGTTACAAGCAGGATCTTCCAGCACCTCATTTCCCTGTCAGAATTGAATTAGTTTTTGAAAGCAAAACCTCCTGCTTCTTAGGATTTTCACGAGTAGATATGATCTGTTTGTACCATGTACGCCTGTTCAGCTGAGTTGAAAAACGGATGTTGTACAGCAAAGAAAGCCATCTGTGTTAGAAGCTGCAGCACCAAGCACATTGTTTCCCTATGAGACCTGAGTTAGTTTCTGAAAGTAATACTTCCTGCAACTCATGTTTTTCAAGGTGGATATAGGCCTATGTAGCTGAGTTGAAGAAACACATGTATCATATCAAAGAAAACCATTTTGGTTAGAAGCTGCAGCACCTAGCTCCATGTTTCCCTGTGAATATTGAGTTAATTTTAGAAAGCAGTACTTCCTGCAACTTAGGTTTCTCAAGGTGGAGATAAACTTACTTTGTGACCAGGATGCCTATTGAGAAGTTTTGATGACACACATGAATCTCTCGAAAGAAAATAATCCGCATTAGAGGCAGGAGTATCTAGCACATTGTCCCCCTCTGAGAACTTAGTTATTTTCTGAAATTAATAGATCCTGAAACGTGGTTTTTAAAGGTGGAGATAGACTCTCTTTGTTCCAAATATCTCTATTCAGCTGAGTTGAAAGAACACATATACCAATTGAAAAAAAACCACCTTTGTTAGATGCAGGATCATTGAGCTTACTGTTTCCCTATTAGATTTCAGTTATTTTTTCCACGAAAAACCTTCTGCTACTTGGCATTTTCAAATAGGCATATTCAGCTCAGTTGAAGAAACACATATGTCACTGCAAAAAAGGCCATCTGTGTTAGTAGCTACAGCATTTAGCACATTGTTTCCCTGTGAGAATTCAGTTATATTCTGATAGCAATACTTCCTGCAACTTGGGTTTTTCCAGCTGGAGATAGTCTCTCTTCATTCCAAATATCCCTATTCGGCTGAGTTGAAAAAACACATGTATCTCTCAAAAGAAAACCATCTGTGTTAGAAGCAGGGGCATCTATCACACTGATTCCCTGTGAGAATTGAGTTATTTTTTGAAAGTAAAAGTTCCTTCTACTTGGGAATTATAAGATACTGATAGGTTCTTTTTATTGTCCAGTACTCCTATTGAGCAGACCTGAAGAAACACATATATCACTTCAAAGACAACCATCTATGTTGAAAGCTGCAGTATCTAGAACATTGTTTCCCTCTGAGAAATGAGTTAGTTTTAGAAAGGAATACTTCCTGCAACTTATGTTTCTCTAAGTAGATGTAGGCTTAGTTTGTCACCTGTAGGCCTATTGATTAGAGTTGATGGAACACATGTATCTCTCAAAAGAGTACCATCTGCGTTCAAAGCTAGAGCATCTAGCACTTGATTCCCTGTGAGAATTGAGTGAATTTTTGAAAATAATACTCCCTGCATCTTCAGATTTTCTTTCTAGAGATTGATTCTGGTTGTTCCAAGTAGGCTATTCAGCATAGTTGAAGAAATGTATGTATCAATCGAAAGAAAATCATCTGTGCTAGAAGCAGGATCATGAAGCACATTGTTTCGGAGTGCGAATTGAATTAGTTTTTGAGAATCAAACTTGCTGCTACTTAGGTTGTTGACGCTGAAGTTAGGCTGCGTTTGTTCCAAATTGCCCTGTTCAGGTCAGTTGAAGAAACACTTCTATCACTCTAAGGAAAACCATCTATGTTAGAAGCTGCAAAATCTGCAACACTGTTTCACTCTGAGAATTGAGTACGTTTTTGAAAGGAATTTCTCCCATAACTTAGATTTTTCCAGAAGACGATTGACTTTCTTTCTTCCAAGTAGTCATACTCACCTCAGTTGAAGAAACACATGTATCAACAGGAAGAAAAACATCTGTGTGAGAAGAAGGATCATCTAGCACATTGTTTTCCTGTGAGAATTGAGTTAGATTTTCTAAGGAAAATGTCCTGCTATGTAGGTTATTTAAGGTGGAGGATGGCTCTGATTGGTCCAAATAAGCCTATTCAGTTGAGGTGAAGAAACACATGTATCCATTGAAAGAAAACCATCTGAGTTAGAGGCACGATCATCTGTCACATTGTTTTTTATTTTTGTGACAATTGAGCTACTGTTTGAAAGGAAAACTTCATGCTACTTTAGAATGTCAAGGTGGTGGTAGGCTCTCTTTATTCCAAATAGGCCTACTCAGCAGATTGAAGAAACACATATACCACTGCAAAGATAACCATCCATGTTAGAAGCTGCAGAATTGAGCACATTGTTTGCTTGTGAGAATTGAGTCAGTATTGAAAGGAATTACTCTTGCAACTTAGACTTTTCGAGGTGGAGGTAGTCTCTGGTTGTTGCAAATAGCCCTATTCAGATCAGTTGAAGAAACACATGTATCACTTCAAAGAAGACCATATGTGTGAGAGCTGCAGCATCTAGCACATTGTTTCCCGGTGAGAATTAAATTAGTTTCTGAAAGTAATCCTTCAATGTGGAGATAAGCTCTTGTTTCAAATATTCCTATTTAGATGAGATGAAGAAACACATGTATCTCTCGAAAGAAAACTATCTGTGTTAGAAGCAGGATTTTCTAGCACCTAATTTCCCTGTGAGAATTGAATTTGTTTTTGAGAGAAAAACCTCCTGCTTCTTATGTTTTCAAGGAGTACATATGATCTGTTTGTTCCAAATAGGCCTGTTCAGCTGAGTTGAAGAAACGGCTGTTGTACAACAAAGAAAGCCATCTGTGTTAGAACCTTCAGCATCAAGCCCATTGTTTCCCTATTTGACCTGAGTTAGCTTCTGAAAGTAATACTTCCTGCAACTTATGTTTTTCAAGGAGGATATAGGCTCTTTTTGTTCCATATAGGCCTATGTAGCTGAGTTGAAGAAACACATGTATCATACCAAGAAAAACATTTATGTTAGAAGCTGCAGCATCTATCTCCACATTTCACTGTGAATATTGAGTTAATTTTTGAAAGGAGTACTTCCTGCAACTTAGGTTTCTCAAGGTGGAGAGAAGCTTACTTTGCTAACACTATGCCTACTGAGAAGATTTGATGACACACATGAATCTCTTGAAAGAAAGTATTCCACATTAGAGGCAGGATTTTCTAGCACATTGTCTCCCTCTGAGAACTTAGTTAATTTGTGAAATTAATAGATCCTGAAACGTAGGTTTTGAAAGGTGCAGTTAGCCTCTCTTTGTTCCAAATATCTCTATTTGGATATCTCTAATGTGGTTATTTTGCACATTGTTGGTATTCCTCAACCATGAAAACACTGAGGGGCAGACCATATTTCTCTCAGCAAGTAACTCATTTCAAAATCCTAAACAATGTGCTAAATGCTCTTGCTTCTAACCTGTATAATTCTCTTATAAGTGATGCAGTCCTTCTTCCTTTGACTTGAATGGCAGCGTTTGGCAATAGGTGGTGTTTCTCACCCATGTAAACACTGAGAGTTAGGCAGTATTTCTTTCAACAGCGAACTCAGTTCTCAATGGTAAACAAGGTGTTAGACCCTGTTTGTTCTATCATGAATGATTCTCTTACAAGTATACAGTTCTTCTCCATTCAACTGAAAGGCTATATTTGGCACAATGATGAGGTGTCCTACACAGTAAACGCTTGAGAGCTAGGAAGTATACCTAGGACATACTAATTCAACTCACAGTGTAAAAAAGGTATTGCATTCCCTTGATTGTAACATTAAATGTTCTCATACTGGAGAAACAGTGATTCTTCCTTTCACGTCAAAGTGGGTGTTTTTCACAAAGTTGAAGTTCCTCAGCCATCAAAACACTGAGATTGAGACTTTCGTCCTTTAAACAGTTAACTCATTTCACATTGCTAAAGAATGTGCCAGACTCTGTTGCTTCTAGCATTATTTATTCTCTTAGAAGAGCTACAGTGTTTATTCCACTCTCTTGAATGGGACCATTTTTGCAAAAGGAGATGTTTCACCTCCATGAAAACACTGACAGGTAGGCAGTATTCCTTTAAACAGGTTAGTCAATTCACAATGCTAAACAACGTGCTAGACCCTCTTGCTTCTAGCATTAATGATTGTCTTACAACAGCTACAGTGTTTATTCCACTCTCTTGTATGGGACCATTTTGCCAAAAGCTGATGTTTCTCCTCCATGAAAACACTGAGAGGTAGGCAGTATTCCTTTAAACAGCTTAGTCAATTCACCATGCTAAACAACATGCTAGACCATCTTCCTTCTACCATTAAGGATTCTCTTTCCAGAGCTACTGTGTTTATTCCACTCTAGTGAATGGGACCATTTTGCTCAAAGATGATGTTTCTCACCCATGAAAACACTTAGAAGTAGCCCGTATTCCTTAAAAAGCTTAGTCAATTCACAATGCTAAACAATGTACTAGACCCTCTTGCTTCCAGCATTAATGATACTCTTAAAAGAGCTACAGTGTTTATTCCACTCACTTGAAAGTGAAGATTTTTCACAAAGGTGATGTTTCTCACCCATGAAAACACTGAGCGGTAAGCATTGTTCCTTTAAAAAATTAACTCAATTTACAATGTTAAGTAAATTGCTAGACCTTCTTGCTTCTGAAATTAAAGGTTCCCTCTCAAGTGCTACACTGCTTCTTCCTTTCACTTGAAAGAGGCTATTTAGCACAACGGTATGTTCTCCACAGAAATAAAAACACAGTGGTAGGCCTTATTCCTTTCAACAGGTAACTCATTTCTCATAGGGAGACAAGGTGCAAGACATTCCTTCCTCTCACACATTGTATCCTGCCATGAGATAGAAATGTTTTTCCATTTAGTCTTAAGCAGGTATTTCTGAAACAGTGAATGATTCTCCCCATTAAAAGGCTTCTTTTTTGGAAGCATTCCTTAAATATGGTAAAGCGACACTCACAGGGAAACAATGTGCTGCAACCTCCTGCTTTAAACCTTGACATCTGCTTACAACAGTTTGGGAGCTTTATCCATTCACCTGAAATGGTCTAGTTAGAGCAGGATGGCATAGCTAGGACTTAAAAACCTAGAGAGATAGGCAGTATTCCATGGAAACACTAACTCTATGAACTGCTAAACAAAATCCTAGACGCTCTTTCTTGTAAACTTTGTGGTTCTCCTAAAACACATACAGCCATTCTTCCATTCACTGAAAGGGGCAATTTCTTACCAAAATCACATTACTCACAGTTTAAATCCCTCAGACACTGGTCATATTCCTTTGAAAACTTCACTCTATTCCCACTGCTGTACAAGCTGCTGGACCCTCTTCTTTCTATTATTAATGCTTCTATTACTGTGGACACAGTGCTGCTCCCATTCACTTTAATGTGGTTATTTTGCACAATGTTAGTATTCTTCAACCATGAAAACACTGAGTGGCAGACCCTATTTCTCTCAGCAAGGAACTCATGTCAGAATCCTAAACAATGTGCTAGACCCTCTTGCTTCTCACCTGCATAATTCTCTTATAAGAGATGCAGTGCTTCTTCCTTTGACTTGAATGGCAGGGTTTGGCAATAGGTGGAGTTTCTCACCCATGTAAACACTGAGAGTTAGGCAGTATTCCTTTCTACAGCTAACTCAGTTCACAATGGTAAACAAGGTGTTAGACCCTGTTTGTTCTATCATGAATGATTCTCTTACAAGTATACAGTTCTTCTCCATTCAACTGAAAGGCTATATTTGGGAAAATGATGAGGTGTCCCACACTTTAAACGCTTGAGAGCTAGGAAGTATACCTCTGACATACTAATTCAATTCACACTGTAAGAAAGGTTATTGCATTCCCTTGATTGTAACATTCAATGTTCTCATACTGAAGAAACAGTGATTCTTCCTTTCACGTGAAAGTGGGTGATTTCACAAAGTTGAAGTTCCTCAGCCATCAAAACACTGAGATTGAGGCTTTATTCCTTTAAACACTTAACATTTCACAATGCTAAAGAATGTGCCAGACCGTCTTGTTTCTAGCATTATGGATTCTGTTAGAAGAGCTACAGTGTTTATTCCACTCTCTTGAATG
This sequence comes from Castor canadensis, assembly GCF_047511655.1. Lineage (NCBI taxonomy): Eukaryota > Metazoa > Chordata > Mammalia > Rodentia > Castoridae > Castor > Castor canadensis. The sequence continues at coordinate 94,185,868 of NC_133398.1, forward strand.
GGACCATTTTTCCAAAAGGTGATGTTTCACCCCCATGAAAACAATGACAGGTAGGCAGTATTCCTTTAAACAGGTAAGTCAATTCACAATGCTAAACAACATGCTAGACCCTCTTCCTTCTAACATGAAACATTTTCTTAGAAGCACTACAATATTTCTACACTCACTTGAAAGGGGCTCTTTGGCTCAAAGTTGATGTTCATCACCCAGGAAAAAGCTAAGAGCTAGGCAGTATTCCTTTAAACAGCAAACTCAATTCCAACTGCAAAACAAGGTACTAGCCCCTCTTGCTTCAAACATGAATGATTCTCTCACAGAAGCTACACTGCATCTTCCTTTCAGTTGTATGGGGCCATTTTCAGCAAAAGTAATGTTTCTCATTCTTGAAATCACTGAGGTAGGCACTATTCCCTTATACAGCACACTCAGTTCACATTGCTGTGCAAACTGCTAGACCCTCTTCCTTCTAACATGAAAGATTGTACTAGAACTAGAGTGTTTCTCCATTCACTCGAAAGGGGCTATTTGGCTGAAAGTTGATGTTCCTCATCCATGAAAAAGCTGAGACTTAGCCAGTGTTCCTTTCAAAAGCCAACTCAGTTCACAATGCTAAACAAGGTTGGAGACCTTCTTGCTTCCAACTTTAATGTGTGTCTTTCAAAAGCTATAGGGCTCCTGCCATTCACTTGAAAGGGGTCATTTTGCAAAAAGTTGACGATCCAGAACCGAGAAAACACTTAGGGATAGGCAGAAGTCTTCTAAAATGTTAACTGAATTCACAATATTAAACAAGTGGCTAGATCTTCTTGCTTCTAAAATTAATGGTTGTCTAACAAGACCAACAGTGCTCCTTTCATTCACTTCTATTGTCATTCATGGAAACACTGAGAGGTAGGCATTGTTCTTTTCAACAGCAAGCTCCATTCACAATGCTAAGCAGGCTGCTAGACCTTCTTCCTCCTAACATTAGTGGTTTTTTTCGAAGAGGTACAGTGCTTCTATACTCACTTGAAATTGGCTATTTGGCACAAAGTTGATGTTCCTCAGCCATGAAAACACTGAGAGGTAGCAGTATTGCTTTAAACAGGAAACTCAAATCAAACTGCAAAACAAGGTTTTAGGCCCTCTTGCTCCAAACATGAATGATTCTCTCACAGAACGTACACGGCATCTTCCTTTCAGTTGTATGGGGCCATTTTCAGCAAAGGTAAAGTTTCTCATTCTTGAAAACACTGAGAGGTAGGCACTGTTTCCTTATACAGCAAACTCAGTTCACAATGCTAAGCAAACTGCTAGACTCTCTTCCTTCTAACATGAAAGATTTTATTCGAACTAGAGTGTTTCTCCACTCACTTGAAAGGGCCTATTTGGCTCAAAGTTGATGTTCCTCACCCATGAAAAAGCTCACAGTTAGGCAGTAGGCCTTGAAACAGCAAACTCAATTCAAAGTGCAAAACAAGTTTCTAGGCCCTCTTACTTCAAACATGAATGATTCTCTCACAGAAGCTACACTGCATCATCCTTTCAGTTGTATGGGGCCATTTTCAACAAAGGTAATGTTTCTCATTCTTGACAACACTGAGAGTTAGTCAGTATTCCTTGAAACAGCTAACTCAATTCAAACTTCAAAACAAGGGGCTAGCCCCTCTTGCTTCAAGTATTATTGATTCTATCACACCACCTACACTCCATCTTCTATTCAGTTGTATTGGGCCATTGTGAACAAATGTGATGTTTCTCACTCTTGAAAACACTGAGAGGTACGCAGTATTCCCTTCCACAGCAAACTCAGTTCACAATGCAAAGCAAGCTGCTAGACCCTCTTCCTTCTAACATGAAAGATTTTCTTAGAAGCACTACAATGTTTCTACACTCACTTGAAAGGGGCTAATAGGCACAAATCTGATATGCCTCTCACCTGAAAAAGCTTAGAGTTAGGCAGTATTCCTTGCAACAGCAAGCTGAAATCAACTGCAAAACAAGGTTCTATGCCCTCTTGCTTCAAACATTAATGATTCTCTCACAGAAGCTACAGTGCATCTTCCTTTCAGTTGTATGGGTCCATTTTCAACAAAGGTAATGTTTCTCATTCTTGAAAACACTGAGAGGTAGGCAGTATTCCTTGAAACAGCAAGGTGAAATCAACTGCAAAACAAGGTTCTAGCCCCTCCTGCTTCAAACATGAATGATTCTCTCACAGAAGCTACCCTGCATCTTCCTTCCAGTTGTATAGGGCCATTTTCACAAAGGTAATGTTTCTCATTCTTGAAATCACTGAGAGGTAGGCACTATTCCCTTGTACAGCAAACTCAATTCACATTGCTCTGCAAACTGCTAGACTCTCTTCCTTCTAACATGAAAGATTTTATGAGAACTAGAGTGTTTCTCCACTCACTCAAAAGGGGCTCTTTGGCTCAAAGTTGATGTTCATCAGCCAGAAAAAGCTGAGATTTAGGCAGTAATCCCTGAGACAGCAAACTCAATTCCAACTGCAAAACAAGGTGCTAGCCCCTCTTGCCTCAAACATGAATGATTCTCTCACAGAAGCTACACTGCATCTTCCTTTCAGTTGTATGGGGCCATTTTCAACAAAGGTAATGTTTCTCATTCTTGACAACACTGAGAGGTAAGCAGTATTCCTTGAAACAGCCAACTCAATTCAAACTTCAAAACAAGGGGCTAGCAGCTCTTGCTTCAAGTATTATTGATTCTCTCACACCACCTACACTCCATCTTCTATTCAGTTGTATTGGGCCATTGGGAACAAATGTGATGTTTCTCACTCTTGAAAACATTGAGAGGTACGCAGTATTCCCTTGCACAGCAAACTCAGTTCACATTGCTATGCCAACTGATAGACCCTCTTCCTTCTAACATGACAGATTGTATTAGAACTAGAGTGTTTCTCCACTCACTTGAAAGGGGCTCTTTGGCTCAAAGTTGATGTTCCTCACCCATAAAAACGCTGAGACTTAGGCAGTGTTCCTTTCTAAAGCCAACTCAGTTCACAATGCTAAACAAGGGGGTAGACCTTCTTGCTTCTAACTTTAATGTGTGTCTTTCAGGAGCTACAGGGCTCCTGCCATTCACTTGAAAGGGGTCATTTTGCAAAAAGTTGACGATCCAGAACCGTGATAACACTTAGGGATAGGCAGAAGTCTTTTAAAATGTTAACTGAATTCACAATATTAAACAAGTGGCTAGACCTTCTTGCTTCTAAAATTAATGGTTCTCTCACAAGACCAACAGTGCTCCTTTAATGCACTTGTGTTCTCATTCATAGAAACACTGAGAGGTAGGCATTGTTCCCTTCAACAGCAAGCTCCATTCGCAATTGTAAGCAAGCTGCTAGACCCTCTTCCTCCTAACATTAATGGTTTTCTTCAAAGAACTACAGTGTTTCTCCATTCATTTGAACGTGGCTGTTTGGCACAAAGTTGATGTTCCTCCCCCATGAAAAACCTTAGACTTAGGCAGTGTTTTTTGGAAAAGCCAACTCAATTCACAATGCTAAACCAAGTGCTAGAGCCTCTTTCTGCTAACATTCATATTTCTCTTATAAGAGCCACAGTGCTTCTGGCCTTCACAGGATAGGGTGATTTTGAAAAAGGTGATGTTCTCCCCCATGAAAACAATGACAGGTAGACTGTATTCCTTTTCACAATTAACTCAATACACAATGCTAAACAATGTGCTGGACCCTCTTCCTTCTAACATTAATGGTTTTATTAGAAGAGCTACAGTGTTTCTCCATTCATGTGAAAGGCGGTATTTGGCACAAAGTTTATGTTTTTCACCCAGAATAACACTGAGATGTAGGCCGTATTCTTATAACCAGCTAACTGAATTCACAATGCTAAACAAGGTTCTTGGCCCTCTTGCTTGTAACATTTATGGTTCTCTTAGAAGAGAAACAGTGCTTCTTCCATTCACTTGCAAATGGCTATTTGAAAAAAGTAATGTTCCGCACAGTGTAAAGCCTGAGAGACAGGCAGTATTCCCTTGGAAAGTTCATTCACTTCTCACTGGTAAACAGCATGCTAGCCCCTCTTGCTTCTAACAGTAATGCTGTTCTTAAAACAGAAACAGTGCTGCTTGCTTTCACTTGAATTTGGCACTTTTCCAAAAAAGTGATGTTCCACCCACATGAAAACACAGTGTGCTAGGAAGTATATCCTTCAATAAAGACTTTCTTTGGGAAGCATTCTTTCACATGCTAATTCAATTCTCACAGGGAAACAATGGGCCAGAACTTCCTGCTGCAAACCTTGACATCTGCATTACAAGAGATAGAATGTTTCTTCCATTCCCTTGAATGGGGCTCTTTTGCCAAAGACTATATTCCTCACACTTTAAAACCCTGAGAGGTAGGCAGTATTCCTTTTAAAGGCTTACTCAATTTAAAGTACTAAACAAAGTGCTAGACCCTCTTTCTTGTAACCTTTGTGGTTCTCCACAGGACATACAGTAATTCTTCCATTCATTGAAAGGGCAATTTTGTGCCAAAATGATGTTCCTCACACTTCAAAACCCTGAGAGACAGGCGCTTCTCCTTTTCAAATTCGCTCAACTCCCACTGCTCAACAAGGTGCTAGACCCTACTGCTTCTATCATTAATGGTTCGATTACAAGACACACAGAGCTTTTTCCATTCACTTTAAGAGGTTATTTGGAGCAAAGGTGATATTCCTCACTCGTGAGAACAGTGAGTGGAGGTCAGTATTACTTTAAACATGTACCTCAATTATAAACGCATAACAAGGTGCATGACACTTATACTTCTTACATCCATCTTACTCCCACAAGAGATGCAGGCCTGCTTCCATTCCCTTGAAAGAGGCGATTTTGCACACAGTTCATGTTCTTCACCCATGAAAACAGTGAGAGGTAGGCAGTATTCCTTTAAACAGCAAACTCAAATCAAACTGCAAAACAAGGTGCTAGCCCCTCTTTCTTCAAACATTAGTGATTCTCTCACACAAGCTACACTGCATCTTCTATTCATTTGTATGGGGCCATTGTGAACAAATGTGATGTTTTTCACTCCTGAAAACACTGAGAGGTAGTCAGTATTCCATTACACAGGAAACTCAGTTCACAATACTAAGCAAATTGCTAGACCCTCTTCCTTCTAACATGAAAGATTTTCTTAGAAGAACTACAGTGTTTCAACTCTCACTTGAAAGGGGCTGTTAGGCACAAAGTTGATGTTTCTCACCCATGAAAACGCTGAGAGGTAGGCCGTATTCCTTTAAAGAGCAAACTCAAAGCAAACTGCAAAACAAGGTTCTAGGCCTTCTTGCTTCTGAAATGAATGATTCTCTCACAGAAGCTACACTGCTTCATCCTTTCAGTTGTATTGGGCCATTTTCAAAAAGGTAATGTTTCTCATTCTTGAAAACACTGAGAGGTAGACAGTATTCCCTTATACAACAAACACAGTTCACAATGCTAAGCAAACTGCTAGACCCTATTCCTTCTAAGATGACAGATTTTATCAAAACTAGAGGGTTTCTCCATTCACTTGAAAGGGGCTATAAGGCTGAAACTTGATGTTCCTCACCCTTGAAAACACTGAGAGGTAGTCAGTATTCCTTTACACAGGAAACTCAAATCAAACTGCAAAACAAGGTGCTAGCCCTTCTTTCTTCAAACATTAGTGATTCTCTCACACAAGCTACACTGCATCTTCAATTCAGTTGCATGAGGCCATTGTGAACAAAGGTGATGTTTCTCACTCTTGAAGTTGCTAGACCCTCTTCCTTCTAACATGAAAGATTTTCTTAGAAGCACTACAATGTTTCTCCACTCACTTGAAAGGGGCTATTAGGCACAAAGCTGATATGCCTCTCACATGAAAAAGCTGAGAGTTAGGCAGTATTCCTTTAAAGAGCAAGCTGAAATCAACTGCAAAACAAGGTTCTATGCCCTCTTGCTTCAAACATTAATGATTCTCTCACACAAGCTACACTGCATCTTCAATTCAGTTGCATGTGGCCATTGTGAACAAAGGTGATGTTTCTCACTCTTGAAAACACTGACAGGTAGGCAGTATTCCCTTACACAGCAAACTCAGTTCACAATGCAAAGCAAGTTGCTCGACCCTCTTCCTTCTAACATGAAAGTTTTTCTTAGAAGCACTACAATGTTTCTCCACTCACTTGAAAGGGGCTATTAGGCACAAAGCTCATATGCCTCTCACATGAAAAAGCTCAGAGTTAGGCAGTATTCCTTTAAAGAGCAAGCTGAAATCAACTGCAAAACAAGGTTCTATGCCCTCTTGCTTCAAACATTAATGATTCTCTCACAGGAGCTACACTGCATCTTCCTTTCAGTTGTATGGGTCCATTTTCAACAAAGGGAATGTTTCTCATTCTTGAAAACACTGAGAGGTAGGCAGTATTCCTTGAAACAGCCAACTCAATTCAAACTTCAAAACAAGGGGCTAGCCCCTCTTGCTTCAAGTATTATTAATTCTCTCACACCACCTACAATCCATCTTCTATTCAGTTGTATTGGGCCATTGTGAACAAATGTGATGTTTCTCACTCTTGAAAACACTGAGAGGTACGCAGTATTCCCTTCCACAGCAAACTCAGTTCACAGTGCAAAGCAAGCTGCTAGACGCTCTTCTTTCTAACGTGAAAGGTTTTCTTAGAACAACTACAATGTTTCTCCACTCACTTGAAAGGGGCTATTATGCACAAAGTTGATGTTCCTCACCCATGAAAATGCTGAGAGGTAGGCAGTGTTCCTTTAAACAGCAAACTCAAATCAAACTGCAAAACAAGATCCTAGGCCCTCTTGCTTCAAATATGAATAATTCTCTCACAGAAGCTACACTGCATCTTCCTTCCAGTTGTATCGGGCCATTTTCAACAAAGGTAATGTTTCTCATTCTTGAAAACACTGAGATGTAGCCAGTATTCCCTTACACAGCAAACTCAGTTCACAATGCTAAGCAAACTGCTAGACCCTTTTCCTTCTAACATGAAAGATTTTCTTAGAAGCACTACAGTGTTTCTCCACTCATTGAAATGGGTATTAGGTACAAAGTTGATGTTCTTCACCCTTGAAAATACTGAGAGGTAGGCAGTATTCCTTTACACAGCAAACTCAAATCAAACTGCAAAACAAGGTGCTAGCCCTTCTTTCTTCAAACATTACTGATTCTCTCACACAAGCTACACTGCATCTTCAATTCAGTTGCATGTGGCCGTTGTGAACAAAGGTGATGTTTCTCACTCTTGAAAACACTGACAGGTAGGCAGTATTCCCTTACACAGCAAACTCAGTTCACAATGCAAAGCAAGTTGCTCGACCCTCTTCCTTCTAACATGAAAGATTTTCTTAGAAGCACTACAATGTTTCTCCACTCACTTGAAAGGGGCTGTTAGGCCCAAAGCTGATATGCCTCTCACATGAAAAAGCTGAGAGTTAGGCAGTATTCCTTTATTTTTTTTTTCATTTTTCTTTTATTATTCATATGTGCATACAAGGCTTGGTTTATTTCTCCCCCCTGACCCCACCCCCTCCCTTACCACCCACTCCACCCCCTCCCACTCCCCCCCTCAATACCCAGCAGAAACTATTTTGCCCTTATCTCTAATTTTGTTGTAGAGAGAGTATAAGCAATAATAGGAAGGAGCAAGGGGTTTTGCTGGTTGAGATAAGGATAGCTATACAGGGCATTGACTCACATTGATTTCCTGTGCGTGGGTGTTACCTTCTAGGTTAATTCTTTTTAATCTAACCTTTTCTCTAGTTCCTGGTCTCCTTTTCCTATTGGCCTCAGTTGCTTTAAGGTATCTGCTTTAGTTTCTCTGCATTAAGGGCAACAAATGCTAGCTAGTTTTTTAGGTGTCTTACCTATCCTCACCCCTCCCTTGTGTGCTCTCGCTTTTATCATGTGCTCATAGTCCAATCCCCTTGTTGTGTTTGCCCTTGATCTAATGTCCACATATGAGGGAGAACATACGATTTTTGGTCTTTTGAGCCAGGCTAACCTCACTCAGAATGATGTTCTCCAATTCCATCCATTTACCAGCGAATGATAACATTTCGTTCTTCTTCATGGCTGCATAAAATTCCATTGTGTATAGATACCACATTTTCTTAATCCATTCGTCAGTGCTGGGGCATCTTGGCTGTTTCCATAACTTGGCTATTGTGAATAGTGCCGCAATAAACATGGATGTGCAGGTGCCTCTGGAGTAACAGTCTTTTGGGTATATCCCCAAGAGTGGTATTGCTGGATCAAATGGTAGATCGATGTCCAGCTTTTTAAGTAGCCTCCAAATTTTTTTCCAGAGTGGTTGTACTAGTCTACATTCCCACCAACAGTGTAAGAGGGTTGCTTTTTCCCCGCATCCTCGCCAACACCTGTTGTTGGTGGTGTTGCTGATGATGGCTATTCTAACAGGGGTGAGGTGGAATCTTAGTGTGGTTTTAATTTGCATTTCCCTTATTGCTAGAGATGGTGAGCATTTTTTCATGTGTTTTCTGGCCATTTGAATTTCTTCTTTTGAGAAAGTTCTGTTTAGTTCACCTGCCCATTTCTTTATTGGTTCATTAGTTTTGGGAGAATTTAGTTTTTTAAGTTCCCTGTATATTCTGGTTATCAGTCCTTTGTCTGATGTATAGTTGGCAAATATTTTCTCCCACTCTCTGGGTGTTCTCTTCAGTTTAGAGACCATTTCTTTTGATGAACAGAAGCTTTTTAGTTTTATGAGGTCCCATTTATGTATGCTATCTCTTAGTTGCTGTGCTGCTGGGGTTTCATTGAGAAAGTTCTTACCTATACCTGCTAACTCCAGAGTATTTCCTACTCTTTCTTGTATCAACTTAAGAGTTTGGGGTCTGATATTCAGATCCTTGATCCATTTTGAGTTAATCTTGGTATAGGGTGATATACTTGGATCTAGTTTCAGTTTTTTGCAGACTGCTAACCAGTTTTCCCAGCAGTTTTTGTTGAAGAGGCTGCTATTTCTCCATCGTATATTTTTAGCTCCTTTGTCAAAGATAAGTTGCTTATAGTTGTGTGGCTTCATATCTGGATCCTCTATTCTGTACCACTGGTCTTCATGTCTGTTTTTGTGCCAGTACCATGCTGTTTTTATTATTATTGCTTTGTAATATAGTTTGAAGTCAGGTATTGTGATACCTCCTGCATTGTTCTTTTGACTGAGTATTGGCTTGGCTATTCGTGGCCTCTTGTGTTTCCATATAAATTTAACAGTAGATTTTTCAATCTCTTTGATGAATGTCATTGGAATTTTGATGGGAATTGCATTAAACATGTAGATTACTTTTGGGAGTATAGACATTTTTACTATGTTGATTCTACCAATCCATGAGCATGGGAGATCTCTCCACTTTCTATAGTCTTCCTCAATCTCTTTCTTCAGAAGTGTATAGTTTTCCTTGTAGAGGTCTTTCACATCTTTTGTTAGGTTTACACCTAGGTATTTGATTTTTTTTGAGGCTATTGTAAATGGAATTGTTTTCATACATTCTTTTTCCGTTTGCTCATTGTTAGTGTATAGAAATGCTAATGATTTTTCTATGTTGATTTTATATCCTGCTACCTTGCTATAGCTATTGATGATGTCTAGAAGCTTCTGAGTAGAGTTTTTTGGGTCTTTAAGGTATAGGATCATGTCGTCTGCAAATAGGGATATTTTGATAGTTTCTTTACCTATTTGTATTCCTTTTATTCCTTCTTCTTGCCGAATTGCTCTGGCTAGGAATTCCAGTACTATGTTGAATAGGAGTGGAGATAGTGGGCATCCTTGTCTGGTTCCTGATTTTAGAGGGAATGGTTTTAATTTTTCTCCGTTAAGTATAATGCTGGCTGTAGGTTTGTCAAATATAGCTTTTATAATGTTGAGGAACTTTCCTTCTATTCCTAGTTTTCTTAGAGCTTTTATCATGAAATGATGTTGGATCTTATCAAAGGCTTTTTCTGCATCTATTGAGATGATCAAGTGGTTTTTGTCTTTGCTTCTGTTAATGTGGTTTCTTACGTTTATTGATTTTCGTATGTTGAACCACCCCTGCATCCCTGGGATGAAGCCTACCTGGTCGTGGTGAATAATCTTTTTGATGTGTTGCTGAATTCGGTTTGCCATTATTTTGTTGAGGATTTTTGCATCAATGTTCATTAAGGAGATTGGCCTATAGTTCTCCTTTTTGGAGGTGTCTTTGCCTGGTTTTGGGATAAGTGTAATAGTGGCTTCATAAAATGTGTTTGGCAGTTTTCCTTCCCTTTCTATTTCATGGAACAGTTTAAGGAGGGTTGGTATCAGTTCTTCTTTAAAGGTCTGATAGAATTCAGCAGAGAATCCATCAGGTCCTGGACTTTTCTTTTTGGGGAGACTCTTGATTGCTGCTTCAATTTCATTTTGTGTTATAGGTCTATTCAGGTGATTAATTTCCTCTTGGTTCAGTTTTGGATGATTATGTATCTAGAAATCTGTCCATTTCTTTTAGATTTTCAAATTTATTTGAATATAGGTTCTCAAAGTAGTCTCTGATGATTTCCTGGACTTCCATGGTGTTTGTTGTTATCTCCCCTTTTGCATTCCTGATTCTACTAATTTGGGTTTTTTCTCTCCTCATTTTAGTCAGGTTTGCCAGGGGTCTATCGATCTTGTTTATTTTTTCAAAGAACCAACTTTTTGTTTCATTAATTCTTTGTATGGTTTTTTTGGTTTCTATTTCGTTGATTTCAGCTCTTATTTTTATTATTTCTCTCCTTCTATTTGTTTTGGGATTTGCTTGTTCTTGTTTTTCTAGGAGTTTGAGATGTATCATTAGGTCATTGATTTGGGATCTTTCAATCTTTTTAATATATGCACTCATGGCTATAAACTTTCCTCTCAAGACTGCCTTAGCTGTGTCCCATAGGTTCTGGTAGGTTGTGTTTTCATTTTCATTGACTTCTAGGAACTTTTTAATTTCCTCTTTTATTGCATCGATGATCCATTCTTCATTAAGTAATGAGTTATTTAGTTTCCAGCTGTTTGCATGTTTTTTGTCTTTACTTTTGTTGTTGAGTTCTACTTTTAGTGCATTGTGGTCAGATAGTATGCATGGTATTATTTCTATTTTCTTATATTTGCTGAGGCTTGCTTTGTGCCCTAGGATATGATCTATTTTGGAGAAGGTTCCATGGGCTGCTGAGAAGAATGTATATTGTGTAGAGGTTGGATGAAATGTTCTGTAGACATCTACTAGGTCCACTTGATCTATTGCATATTTTAGATCTTGGATTTCTTTATTGAGTTTTTATTTGGATGACCTATCTATTGATGATAATGGAGTGTTAAAGTCTCCCACAACCACTGTGTTGGTGTTTATATATGCTTTTAGGTCTTTCAGGGTATGTTTGATGAAATTGGGTGCGTTGACATTGGGTGCGTACAGATTGATGATTATTATTTCCTTTTGGTCTATTTCCCCTTTTATTAGTATGGAATGTCCTTCTTTATCTCGTTTGATCAATGTAGGTTTGAAGTCTACTTTGTCAGAGATAAGTATTGCTACTCCTGCTTGTTTTCGGGGGCCATTGGCTTGGTAAATCTTCTTCCAGCCTTTCATCCTAAGCATATGCTTATTTCTGTCGGTGAGATGAGTCTCCTGTAAGCAACAAATTGTTGGATCTTCTTTTTTAATCCATTTTGTCAAACGGTGTCTTTTGATGGGTGAATTAAGTCCATTAACATTAAGTGTTAGTACTGATAGGTATGTGGTGATTCCTGCCATTTAGTTATCTTAGTTGTTTGAAGGTTTGATTGTGTGTACCTAACTTGATGTTACTCTCTACTGTCTTGCTTTTTCTTTTTCTGTGGTTTGGTGCTGCCTGCCTTTTCATGGTTAAGTTGGGTGTCACTTTCTGTGTGCAGGATCCCTTGCAGAATCTTTTGTAATGGTGGCTTTGTGGTCACATATTGTTTTAGTTTCTGCTTATCATGGAAGACTTTTATTGCTCCATCTATTTTGAATGATAGCTTTGCTGGGTAGAGTATCCTGGGGTTGAAGTTATTTTCATTCAGTGCCCGGAAGATCTCACCCCACGCTCTTCTTGCTTTTAATGTTTCTGTTGAGAAGTCTGCTGTGATTTTGATGGGTTTACCTTTGTATGTTACTTGTTTTTTCTCTCTTGCAGCCTTCAATATTCTTTCCTTAGTTTCTGAACTTGTTGTTTTAATGATGATATGTCGTGGAGTAGTTCTATTTTGATCTGGTCTGTTTGGTGTCCTGGAGGCCTCTTGCATTTGTATGGGAATATCTTTCTCTAGATTTGGGAAATTTTCCGTTATTATTTTGTTGAATATATTACACATTCCCTTCGCTTGCACCTCTTCTCCTTCTTCGATGCCCATGATTCTCAAGTTTGGTCTTTTGATGGAGTCGGTGAGTTCTTGCATTTTCTTTTCACAGGTCTTGAGTTGTTTAATTAGTAGTTCTTCAGTTTTTCCTTTAATTACCATTTCATCTTCAAGTTCTGAGATTCTGTCTTCTGTTTGTTCTATTCTGCTGGATTGGCCTTCCGTTTTGTTTTGCAGTTCTGTTTCGTTCTTTTTTCTGAGGTTTTCCATATCCTGGCTGTTTTCTTCTTTATTGTTCTCTATTTTTGTCCTGAGTTCATTTATCCATTTATTCATTGTGTTCTCTCTTTCATTTTGGTGTTTATACAGTGCTTCTATGGTTTCCTTTATTTCTTCTTTTGCTTTTTCAAATTCTCTATTTTTATTGTCTTGGAATTTCTTGAGTGTCTCCTGTACATTTTGGTTGACCCTATCCAGTATCATCTCTATAAAATTCTCATTGAGTACTTGTAGTATGTCTTCTTTTAAATTATTCTTGTAGGCTTCATTGGGTCCTTTGGCATAGTTTATCTTCATTTTGTTGGAGTCTGGATCTGAGTTTCTGTTCTCTTCATTCCCCTCTCGTTCCTGTACTAATTTTTTGCTGTGGGGAAACTGGTTTCCTTGTTTTTTCTGTCTTCCTGTCATTGTCCTTGGTGTTGTTACTGTCCCTGTACTGTGTGTAATTAAGTATTTTCTAGCTTGTAATAATAACAATGGTAATATTGAGAATGGAAGAGTGAGCTGAGATGGAAAGCAAGAAGTTAAAGAAAAGGGGAAAACAAATATACAGACAAGAGGGAGAAAGCAGAACAAGGTATCAGACAAGAGAGTTTCAAAGGTATAAACAGGGAGTGTTAGTGTACTAATCGACAGTAAGCTGAACAGACAATAGAGTGACAGAGAGAGGATTGAAAATCAAAGATAAAAAAAATAAGAAATAAGTATATGAAAGTAATATCTATTTATAAAAATGAATTAAAATAAAATGGAAAAAAGAAAATTAAAAAAAACAAAAAAAACCAAAAAACTTCCAAGTTTATATGCAATGCAATTTCAGTCTTAATAATTTGGATGTCCGTTTCAATCTCCAGTCCTGGAGTTGGTGCCTCAGATGTTGTTCTGTAGTTGTCTCATCAAAGGGGATGCATAAAGTAGAACAAAACTACACTCACACACACACAGAAGAAAAAAAAAAAAGCCCCACCAAGTGTCCCCAGTTCAAATGCAATACAGTTTCAGTAAGTTTTTCGGGTTGCAGGTGTAATTCGGTTGTTCTCTCATCAAAGGTAGGGAGAAAAAGAAAAAAAAAGCGTCTGGAGGCAGTTCTGAGAGTGGTATCTGCAACTGTGGCTTGCCTGCCTGCTGCTCTCAGCCTGTAGCTGGCGGCGTTATTTATGCAGATCTCTGGGGTGAGCTTAGCACTCACCTGGTCCCACAGGCTTTGTTTGCTCAGAGTTCTCCTGTGCGGGGGAGGGGGGCCTCTGCTATAGGCTTTTCCCTTTCCAAGCACTGGGAAAGGCGACACTGCCCCGCGTTGTCAGGCCTGCGTGTTTATTTACAGTTCACGTGGGAAGTGGGTCTTCCCACCTCTCACAAGCGTCCCCGCTCCTGGTTGCTGGCGCGCCCCGCTCCCGCCAGAGCCTCTCCGGCCCGCCCGGCTCGTTTCTTTACAGTCCCGGGAAGGATTCCCTTCCCCCAATCTTCAGAGCTCAGGGCGCCCAACCCTCTTTCCAGCGTCTTAACTGTTCTTATTGCTTAGTACTCAGTTTCTCTTTTTTACCCCGGGTGGAGGTCAGTCTGTCCAGGGGGCTATGCTGCTCTGGCCCAGGCTTGTCTGTGGGGTAACCGCGGTACCGCGAAGCTCACCTGGTCCGCGTCTTCCCAAGCCGTATGGGCGCCGGCCACTGGTGGCCCGGGGGCCTCCTCGGTTCTCCATTTAACGTGAAGTGGAGATTCTCTGCGCCGACTGGAGATGTGGAGGGGTCAAAGTTATGCCTTTTCTCGGTGATTATGCCTGCAAAGTGTGTCTCCAGCGTCTCTCCAAGATTTCACTATAGGAGGGTCGCTTTCTGCTTCCTACCTCTAGCCGCCATCTTGGAATTCCCCCGGCAGTATTCCTTTAAAGAGCAAGCTGAAATCAACTGCAAAACAAGGTTCTAGCCCCTCTTGCTTCAAACATTAATGATTCTCTCACAGAAGCTACACTGCATCGTCCTTTCAGTTGTATGGGGCCATTTTCAACAAAGGTAATGTTTCTCATTCTTGACAACACTGAGAGGTAGGCAGTATTCCTTGAAACAGCCAACTCAATTCAAACTTCAAAACAAGGGGCTAGCCCCTCTTGCTTCAAGTATTATTGATTCTCTCACACCACCTACACTCCATCTTCTATTCAGTTGTATTGGGCCATTGTGAACAAATGTGATGTTTCTCACTCTTGAAAACACTGAGAGGTACGCAGTATTCCCTTCCACAGCAAACTCAGTTCACAGTGCAAAGCAAGCTGCTAGACCCTCTTCTTTCTAACGTGAAAGGTTTTCTTAGAAGAACTACAATGTTTCTCCACTCACTTGAAAGGGGCTATTAGGCACAAAGTTGATATTCCTCACCCATAAAAATGCTGAGAGGTAGGCAGTATTCCTTTAAACAGCAAACTCAAATCAAACTGCAAAACAAGATCCTAGGCCCTCTTGCTTCAAACATGAATAATTCTCTCACAGAAGCTACACTGCATCTTCCTTCCAGTTGTATCGGGCCATTTTCAACAAAGGGAATGTTTCTCATTCTTGAAAACACTGAGAGCTAGCCAGTATTCCCTTACACAGCCAACTCAGTTCACAATACTAAGCAAACTGCTAGACCCTTTTCCTTCTAACATGAAAGATTTTCTTAGAAGCACTACAGTGTTTCTCCACTCATTGAAATGGGTATTAGGTACAAAGTTGATGTTCTTCACCCTTGAAAACACTGAGAGGTAGGCAGTATTCCTTTACACAGCAAACTCAAATCAAACTGCAAAACAAGGTGCTAGCCCCTCTTTCTTCAAACATTACTGATTCTCTCACACAAGCTACACTGCATCTTCATTTCAGTTGCATGTGGCCGTTGTGAACAAAGGTGATGTTTCTCACTCTTGAAAACACTGACAGGTAGGCAGTATTCCCTTACACAGCAAACTCAGTTCACAATGCAAAGCATGTTGCTCGACCCTCTTCCTTCTAACATGAAAGATTTTCTTAGAAGCACTACAATGTTTCTCCACTCACTTGAAAGGGGCTATTAGGCACAAAGCTGATATGCCTCTCACATGAAAAAGCTGAGAGTTAGGCAGTATTCCTTTAAACAGCAAGCTGAAATCAACTGCAAAACAAGGTTCTATGCCCTCTTGCTTCAAACATTAATGATTCTCTCACAGAAGCTACACTGCATCTTCCTTCAAGTTGTATGGGTCCATTTTCAACAAAGGGAATGTTTCTCATGCTTGAAAACACTGAGAGGTAGGCAGTATTCCTTGAAACAGCAAACTCAATTCAAACTGCAAAACAAGGTTCTAGCCTATCTTGCTTCAAACATGAATGATTCTCTCACCGAAGCTACCCTGCATCTTCCTTTCAATTGTATGGGCCATTTTCACAAAGGTAATGTTTCTCATTCTTGAAATCACTGAGAGGTAGGCACTATTCCCTTATACAGCAAACTCAATTCACATTGCTCTGCAAACTGCTAGGCCCTCTTCCTTCTAACATGACAGGTTTTATGAGAACTAGAGTGTTTCTCCACTCACTCAAAAGGGGCTCTTTGGCTCAAAGTTGATGTTCATCACCCAGGAAAAAGCTGAGATTTAGGCAGAATTCCTTGAGACAGCAAACTCAATTCCAACTGCAAAACAAGGTGCTAGCCCCTCTTGCCTCAAACATGAAGGATTCTCTCACAGAAGCTACACTGCATCTTCCTTTCAGTTGTATGGGGCCATTTTCAGCAAAAGTAATGTTTCTCATTCTTGAAATCACTGAGAGGTAGACACTATTCCGTTACACAGCAAACTCAGTTCACATTGCTATGCCAACTGCTAGACCCTCTTCCTTCTAACATGAAAGATTGTATTAGAACTAGAGTGTTTCTCCACTCACTTGAAAGGGGCTCTTTGGCTCAAAGTTGATGTTCCTCACCCACAAAAACGCTGAGACTTAGGCAGTGTTCCTTTCCAAAGCCAACTCAGTTCACAATGCTAAACAAGGGGGTAGACCTTCTTGCTTCTAACTTTAATGTGTCTCTTTCAAGAGCTACAGTGCTCCTGCCATTCACTATAAAGGGGTCATTTTGCAGAAAGTTGATGATCCAGAACCGTGATAACACTAAGGGATATGCAGAAGCCTTTTAAAATGTTAACTGAATTCACAATACTAAACAAGTTGCTAGATCTTCTTGCTTCTAAAATTAATGGTTCTCTAACAAGACCAACAGTGCTCCTTTCATTCACTTGTATTGTCATTCATGGAAACACTGAGAGGTAGGCATTGTTCTTTTCAACAGCAAGCTCCATTCACAATGCTAAGCAGGCTGCTAGACCTTCTTCCTCCTAACATTAGTGGTTTTCTTCGAAGAGCTACAGTGCTTCTATACTCACTTGAATTTGGCTATTTGGCACAAAGTTGATGTTCCTCACCCATGAAAACACTGAGAGGTAGGCAGTATTGCTTTAAACAGGAAACTCAAATCCAACTGCAAAACAAGGTTTTAGGCCCTCTTGCTCCAAACATGAATGATTCTCTCACAGAACGTACACGGCATCTTCCTTTCAGTTGTATGGGGCCATTTTCAGCAAAGGTAAAGTTTCTCATTCTTGAAAACACTGAGAGGTAGGCACTGTTTCCTTATACAGCAAACTCAGTTCACAATGCTAAGCAAACTGCTAGACTCTCTTCCTTCTAACATGAAAGATTTTATTCGAACTAGAGTGTTTCTCCACTCACTTGAAAGGGCCCATTTGGCTCAAAGTTGATGTTCCTCACCCATGAAGAAGCTCACAGTTAGGCAGTATGCCTTGAGACAGCAAACTCAATTCAAAGTGCAAAACAAGTTTCTAGGCCCTCTTACTTCAAACATGAATGATTCTCTCACAGAAGCTACACTGCATCGTCCTTTCAGTTGTATGGGGCCATTTTCAACAAAGGTAATGTTTCTCATTCTTGACAACACTGAGAGGTAGGCAGTATTCCTTGAAACAGCCAACTCAATTCAAACTTCAAAACAAGGGGCTAGCCCCTCTTGCTTCAAGTATTATTGATTCTCTCACACCACCTACACTCCATCTTCTATTCAGTTGTATTGGGCCATTGTGAACAAATGTGATGTTTCTCACTCTTGAAAACACTGAGAGGTACGCAGTATTCCCTTCCACAGCAAACTCAGTTCACAGTGCAAAGCAAGCTGCTAGACCCTCTTCTTTCTAACGTGAAAGGTTTTCTTAGAAGAACTACAATGTTTCTCCACTCACTTGAAAGGGGCTATTAGGCACAAAGTTGATGTTCCTCACCCAGGAAAATGCTGAGAGGTAGGCAGTATTCCTTTAAACAGCAAACTCAAATCAAACTGCAAAACAAGATCCTAGGCCCTCTTGCTTCAAACATGAATAATTCTCTCACAGAAGCTACACTGCATCTTCCTTCCAGTTGTATCGGGCCATTTTCAACAAAGGGAATGTTTCTCATTCTTGAAAACACTGAGAGCTAGCCAGTATTCCCTTACACAGCCAACTCAGTTCACAATACTAAGCAAACTGCTAGACCCTTTTCCTTCTAACATGAAAGATTTTCTTAGAAGCACTACAGTGTTTCTCCACTCATTGAAATGGGTATTAGGTACAAAGTTGATGTTCTTCACCCTTGAAAACACTGAGAGGTAGGCAGTATTCCTTTACACAGCAAACTCAAATCAAACTGCAAAACAAGGTGCTAGCCCCTCTTTCTTCAAACATTACTGATTCTCTCACACAAGCTACACTGCATCTTCAATTCAGTTGCATGTGGCCGTTGTGAACAAAGGTGATGTTTCTCACTCTTGAAAACACTGACAGGTAGGCAGTATTCCCTTACACAGCAAACTCAGTTCACAATGCAAAGCAAGTTGCTCGACCCTCTTCCTTCTAACATGAAAGATTTTCTTAGAAGCACTACAATGTTTCTCCACTCACTTGAAAGGGGCTATTAGGCACAAAGCTGATATGCCTCTCACATGAAAAAGCTGAGAGTTAGGCAGCATTCCTTTAAACAGCAAGCTGAAATCAACTGCAAAACAAGGTTCTATGCCCTCTTGCTTCAAACATTAATGATTCTCTCACAGAAGCTACACTGCATCTTCCTTCCAGTTGTATGGGTCCATTTTCAACAAAGGGAATGTTTCTCATGCTTGAAAACACTGAGAGGTAGGCAGTATTCCTTGAAACAGCAAACTCAATTCAAACTGCAAAACAAGGTTCTAGCCCCTCTTGCTTCAAACATGAATGATTCTCTCACCGAAGCTACCCTGCATCTTCCTTTCAATTGTATGGGCCATTTTCACAAAGGTAATGTTTCTCATTCTTGAAATCACTGAGAGGTAGGCACTATTCCCTTATACAGCAAACTCAATTCACATTGCTCTGCAAACTGCTAGGCCCTCTTCCTTCTAACATGACAGGTTTTATGAGAACTAGAGTGTTTCTCCACTCACTCAAAAGGGGCTCTTTGGCTCAAAGTTGATGTTCATCACCCAGGAAAAAGCTGAGATTTAGGCAGAATTCCTTGAGACAGCAAACTGAATTCCAACTGCAAAACAAGGTGCTAGCCCCTCTTGCCTCAAACATGAAGGATTCTCTCACAGAAGCTACACTGCATCTTCCTTTCAGTTGTATGGGGCCATTTTCAGCAAAAGTAATGTTTCTCATTCTTGAAATCACTGAGAGGTAGACACTATTCCGTTACACAGCAAACTCAGTTCACATTGCTATGCCAACTGCTAGACCCTCTTCCTTCTAACATGAAAGATTGTATTAGAACTAGAGTGTTTCTCCACTCACTTGAAAGGGGTTCTTTGGCTCAAAGTTGATGTTCCTCACCCACAAAAACGCTGAGACTTAGGCAGTGTTCCTTTCCAAAGCCAACTCAGTTCACAATGCTAAACAAGGGGGTAGACCTTCTTGCTACTGACTTTAATGTGTCTCTTTCAAGAGCTACAGTGCTCCTGCCATTCACTATAAAGGGGTCATTTTGCAGAAAGTTGATGATCCAGAACCGTGATAACACTAAGGGATATGCAGAAGCCTTTTAAAATGTTAACTGAATTCACAATACTAAACAAGTTGCTAGATCTTCTTGCTTCTAAAATTAATGGTTCTCTAACAAGACCAACAGTGCTCCTTTCATTCACTTGTATTGTCATTCATGGAAACACTGAGAGGTAGGCATTGTTCTTTTCAACAGCAAGCTCCATTCACAATGCTAAGCAGGCTGCTATACCTTCTTCCTCCTAACATTAGTGGTTTTCTTCGAAGAGCTACAGTGCTTCTATACTCACTTGAATTTGGCTATTTGGCACAAAGTTGATGTTCCTCACCCATGAAAACACTGAGAGGTAGGCAGTATTGCTTTAAACAGGAAACTCAAATCCAACTGCAAAACAAGGTTTTAGGCCCTCTTGCTCCAAACATGAATGATTCTCTCACAGAACGTACACGGCATCTTCCTTTCAGTTGTATGGGGCCATTTTCAGCAAAGGTAAAGTTTCTCATTCTTGAAAACACTGAGAGGTAGGCACTGTTTCCTTATACAGCAAACTCAGTTCACAATGCTAAGCAAACTGCTAGACTCTCTTCCTTCTAACATGAAAGATTTTATTCGAACTAGAGTGTTTCTCCACTCACTTGAAAGGGCCTATTTGGCTCAAAGTTGATGTTCCTCACCCATGAAGAAGCTCACAGTTAGGCAGTATGCCTTGAGACAGCAAACTCAATTCAAAGTGCAAAACAAGTTTCTAGGCCCTCTTACTTCAAACATGAATGATTCTCTCACAGAAGCTACACTGCATCGTCCTTTCAGTTGTATGGGGCCATTTTCAACAAAGGTAATGTTTCTCATTCTTGACAACACTGAGAGGTAGGCAGTATTCCTTGAAACAGCCAACTCAATTCAAACTTCAAAACAAGGGGCTAGCCCCTCTTGCTTCAAGTATTATTGATTCTCTCACACCACCTACACTCCATCTTCTATTCAGTTGTATTGGGCCATTGTGAACAAATGTGATGTTTCTCACTCTTGAAAACACTGAGAGGTACGCAATATTCCCTTCCACAGCAAACTCAGTTCACAGTGCAAAGCAAGCTGCTAGACCCTCTTCTTTCTAACGTGAAAGGTTTTCTTAGAAGAACTACAATGTTTCTCCACTCACTTGAAAGGGGCTATTAGGCACAAAGTTGATGTTCCTCACCCATGAAAATGCTGAGAGGTAGGCAGTATTCCTTTAAACAGCAAACTCAAATCAAACTGCAAAACAAGATCCTAGGCCCTCTTGCTTCAAACATGAATAATTCTCTCACAGAAGCTACACTGCATCTTCCTTCCAGTTGTATCGGGCCATTTTCAACAAAGGGAATGTTTCTCATTCTTGAAAACACTGAGAGCTAGCCAGTATTCCCTTACACAGCCAACTCAGTTCACAATACTAAGCAAACTGCTAGACCCTTTTCCTTCTAACATGAAAGATTTTCTTAGAAGCACTACAGTGTTTCTCCACTCATTGAAATGGGTATTAGGTACAAAGTTGATGTTCTTCACCCTTGAAAACACTGAGAGGTAGGCAGTATTCCTTTACACAGCAAACTCAAATCAAACTGCAAAACAAGGTGCTAGCCCCTCTTTCTTCAAACATTACTGATTCTCTCACACAAGCTACACTGCATCTTCAATTCAGTTGCATGTGGCCGTTGTGAACAAAGGTGATGTTTCTCACTCTTGAAAACACTGACAGGTAGGCAGTATTCCCTTACACAGCAAACTCAGTTCACAATGCAAAGCAAGTTGCTCGACCCTCTTCCTTCTAACATGAAAGATTTTCTTAGAAGCACTACAATGTTTCTCCACTCACTTGAAAGGGGCTATTAGGCACAAAGCTGATATGCCTCTCACATGAAAAAGCTGAGAGTTAGGCAGCATTCCTTTAAACAGCAAGCTGAAATCAACTGCAAAACAAGGTTCTATGCCCTCTTGCTTCAAACATTAATGATTCTCTCACAGAAGCTACACTGCATCTTCCTTCCAGTTGTATGGGTCCATTTTCAACAAAGGGA
Source organism: Castor canadensis (assembly GCF_047511655.1). Classification (NCBI taxonomy): domain Eukaryota; kingdom Metazoa; phylum Chordata; class Mammalia; order Rodentia; family Castoridae; genus Castor; species Castor canadensis. The sequence continues at coordinate 94,207,564 of NC_133398.1, forward strand.
ATGTTTCTCATGCTTGAAAACACTGAGAGGTAGGCAGTATTCCTTGAAACAGCAAACTCAATTCAAACTGCAAAACAAGGTGCTAGCCCCTCTTGCTTCAAACATGAATGATTCTCTCACCGAAGCTACCCTGCATCTTCCTTTCAATTGTATGGGCCATTTTCACAAAGGTAATGTTTCTCATTCTTGAAATCACTGAGAGGTAGGCACTATTCCCTTATAGAGCAAACTCAATTCACATTGCTCTGCAAACTGCTAGGCCCTCTTCCTTCTAACATGACAGGTTTTATGAGAACTAGAGTGTTTCTCCACTCACTCAAAAGGGGCTCTTTGGCTCAAAGTTGATGTTCATCACCCAGGAAAAAGCTGAGATTTAGGCAGAATTCCTTGAGACAGCAAACTCAATTCCAACTGCAAAACAAGGTGCTAGCCCCTCTTGCCTCAAACATGAAGGATTCTCTCACAGAAGCTACACTGCATCTTCCTTTCAGTTGTATGGGGCCATTTTCAGCAAAAGTAATGTTTCTCATTCTTGAAATCACTGAGAGGTAGACACTATTCCGTTACACAGCAAACTCAGTTCACATTGCTATGCCAACTGCTAGACCCTCTTCCTTCTAACATGAAAGATTGTATTAGAACTAGAGTGTTTCTCCACTCACTTGAAAGGGGTTCTTTGGCTCAAAGTTGATGTTCCTCACCCACAAAAACGCTGAGACTTAGGCAGTGTTCCTTTCCAAAGCCAACTCAGTTCACAATGCTAAACAAGGGGGTAGACCTTCTTGCTTCTGACTTTAATGTGTCTCTTTCAAGAGCTACAGTGCTCCTGCCATTCACTATAAAGGGGTCATTTTGCAGAAAGTTGATGATCCCGAACCGTGATAACACTAAGGGATATGCAGAAGCCTTTTAAAATGTTAACTGAATTCACAATACTAAACAAGTTGCTAGATGTTCTTGCTTCTAAAATTAATGGTTCTCTAACAAGACCAACAGTGCTCCTTTCATTCACTTGTATTGTCATTCATGGAAACACTGAGAGGTAGGCATTGTTCTTTTCAACAGCAAGCTCCATTCACAATGCTAAGCAGGCTGCTATACCTTCTTCCTCCTAACATTAGTGGTTTTCTTCGAAGAGCTACAGTGCTTCTATACTCACTTGAATTTGGCTATTTGGCACAAAGTTGATGTTCCTCACCCATGAAAACACTGAGAGGTAGGCAGTATTGCTTTAAACAGGAAACTCAAATCCAACTGCAAAACAAGGTTTTAGGCCCTCTTGCTCCAAACATGAATGATTCTCTCACAGAACGTACACGGCATCTTCCTTTCAGTTGTATGGGGCCATTTTCAGCAAAGGTAAAGTTTCTCATTCTTGAAAACACTGAGAGGTAGGCACTGTTTCCTTATACAGCAAACTCAGTTCACAATGCTAAGCAAACTGCTAGACTCTCTTCCTTCTAACATGAAAGATTTTATTCGAACTAGAGTGTTTCTCCACTCACTTGAAAGGGCCTATTTGGCTCAAAGTTGATGTTCCTCACCCATGAAGAAGCTCACAGTTAGGCAGTATGCCTTGAGACAGCAAACTCAATTCAAAGTGCAAAACAAGTTTCTAGGCCCTCTTACTTCAAACATGAATGATTCTCTCACAGAAGCTACACTGCATCGTCCTTTCAGTTGTATGGGGCCATTTTCAACAAAGGTAATGTTTCTCATTCTTGACAACACTGAGAGGTAGGCAGTATTCCTTGAAACAGCCAACTCAATTCAAACTTCAAAACAAGGGGCTAGCCCCTCTTGCTTCAAGTATTATTGATTCTCTCACACCACCTACACTCCATCTTCTATTCAGTTGTATTGGGCCATTGTGAACAAATGTGATGTTTCTCACTCTTGAAAACACTGAGAGGTACGCAGTATTCCCTTCCACAGCAAACTCAGTTCACAGTGCAAAGCAAGCTGCTAGACCCTCTTCTTTCTAACGTGAAAGGTTTTATTAGAAGAACTACAATGTTTCTCCACTCACTTGAAAGGGGCTATTAGGCACAAAGTTGATGTTCCTCACCCATGAAAATGCTGAGAGGTAGGCAGTATTCCTTTAAACAGCAAACTCAAATCAAACTGCAAAACAAGATCCTAGGCCCTCTTGCTTCAAACATGAATAATTCTCTCACAGAAGCTACACTGCATCTTCCTTCCAGTTGTATCGGGCCGTTTTCAACAAAGGGAATGTTTCTCATTCTTGAAAACACTGAGAGCTAGCCAGTATTCCCTTACACAGCCAACTCAGTTCACAATACTAAGCAAACTGCTAGACCCTTTTCCTTCTAACATGAAAGATTTTCTTAGAAGCACTACAGTGTTTCTCCACTCATTGAAATGGGTATTAGGTACAAAGTTGATGTTCTTCACCCTTGAAAACACTGAGAGGTAGGCAGTATTCCTTTACACAGCAAACTCAAATCAAACTGCAAAACAAGGTGCTAGCCCCTCTTTCTTCAAACATTACTGATTCTCTCACACAAGCTACACTGCATCTTCAATTCAGTTGCATGTGGCCGTTGTGAACAAAGGTGATGTTTCTCACTCTTGAAAACACTGACAGGTAGGCAGTATTCCCTTACCCAGCAAACTCAGTTCACAATGCAAAGCAAGTTGCTCGACCCTCTTCCTTCTAACATGAAAGATTTTCTTAGAAGCACTACAATGTTTCTCCACTCACTTGAAAGGGGCTATTAGGCACAAAGCTGATATGCCTCTCACATGAAAAAGCTGAGAGTTAGGCAGTATTCCTTTAAACAGCAAGCTGAAATCAACTGCAAAACAAGGTTCTATGCCCTCTTGCTTCAAACATTAATGATTCTCTCACAGAAGCTACACTGCATCTTCCTTCAAGTTGTATGGGTCCATTTTCAACAAAGGGAATGTTTCTCATGCTTGAAAACACTGAGAGGTAGGCAGTATTCCTTGAAACAGCAAACTCAATTCAAACTGCAAAACAAGGTTCTAGCCCCTCTTGCTTCAAACATGAATGATTCTCTCACCGAAGCTACCCTGCATCTTCCTTTCAATTGTATGGGCCATTTTCACAAAGGTAATGTTTCTCATTCTTGAAATCACTGAGAGGTAGGCACTATTCCCTTATACAGCAAACTCAATTCACATTGCTCTGCAAACTGCTAGGCCCTCTTCCTTCTAACATGACAGATTTTATGAGAACTAGAGTGTTTCTCCACTCACTCAAAAGGGGCTCTTTGGCTCAAAGTTGATGTTCATCACCCAGGAAAAAGCTGAGATTTAGGCAGAATTCCTTGAGACAGCAAACTCAATTCCAACTGCAAAACAAGGTGCTAGCCCCTCTTGCCTCAAACATGAAGGATTCTCTCACAGAAGCTACACTGCATCTTCCTTTCAGTTGTATGGGGCCATTTTCAGCAAAAGTAATGTTTCTCATTCTTGAAATCACTGAGAGGTAGACACTATTCCGTTACACAGCAAACTCAGTTCACATTGCTATGCCCACTGCTAGACCCTCTTCCTTCTAACATGAAAGATTGTATTAGAACTAGAGTGTTTCTCCACTCACTTGAAAGGGGCTCTTTGGCTCAAAGTTGATGTTCCTCACCCACAAAAACGCTGAGACTTAGGCAGTGTTCCTTTCCAAAGCCAACTCAGTTCACAATGCTAAACAAGGGGGTAGACCTTCTTGCTTCTAACTTTAATGTGTCTCTTTCAAGAGCTACAGTGCTCCTGCCATTCACTATAAAGGGGTCATTTTGCAGAAAGTTGATGATCCAGAACCGTGATAACACTAAGGGATATGCAGAAGCCTTTTAAAATGTTAACTGAATTCACAATACTAAACAAGTTGCTAGATCTTCTTGCTTCTAAAATTAATGGTTCTCTAACAAGACCAACAGTGCTCCTTTCATTCACTTGTATTGTCATTCATGGAAACACTGAGAGGTAGGCATTGTTCTTTTCAACAGCAAGCTCCATTCACAATGCTAAGCAGGCTGCTAGACCTTCTTCCTCCTAACATTAGTGGTTTTCTTCGAAGAGCTACAGTGCTTCTATACTCACTTGAATTTGGCTATTTGGCACAAAGTTGATGTTCCTCACCCATGAAAACACTGAGAGGTAGGCAGTATTGCTTTAAACAGGAAACTCAAATCCAACTGCAAAACAAGGTTTTAGGCCCTCTTGCTCCAAACATGAATGATTCTCTCACAGAACGTACACGGCATCTTCCTTTCAGTTGTATGGGGCCATTTTCAGCAAAGGTAAAGTTTCTCATTCTTGAAAACACTGAGAGGTAGGCACTGTTTCCTTATACAGCAAACTCAGTTCACAATGCTAAGCAAACTGCTAGACTCTCTTCCTTCTAACATGAAAGATTTTATTCGAACTAGAGTGTTTCTCCACTCACTTGAAAGGGCCTATTTGGCTCAAAGTTGATGTTCCTCACCCATGAAGAAGCTCACAGTTAGGCAGTATGCCTTGAGACAGCAAACTCAATTCAAAGTGCAAAACAAGTTTCTAGGCCCTCTTACTTCAAACATGAATGATTCTCTCACAGAAGCTACACTGCATCGTCCTTTCAGTTGTATGGGGCCATTTTCAACAAAGGTAATGTTTCTCATTCTTGACAACACTGAGAGGTAGGCAGTATTCCTTGAAACAGCCAACTCAATTCAAACTTCAAAACAAGGGGCTAGCCCCTCTTGCTTCAAGTATTATTGATTCTCTCACACCACCTACACTCCATCTTCTATTCAGTTGTATTGGGCCATTGTGAACAAATGTGATGTTTCTCACTCTTGAAAACACTGAGAGGTACGCAGTATTCCCTTCCACAGCAAACTCAGTTCACAGTGCAAAGCAAGCTGCTAGACCCTCTTCTTTCTAACGTGAAAGGTTTTATTAGAAGAACTACAATGTTTCTCCACTCACTTGAAAGGGGCTATTAGGCACAAAGTTGATGTTCCTCACCCATGAAAATGCTGAGAGGTAGGCAGTATTCCTTTAAACAGCAAACTCAAATCAAACTGCAAAACAAGATCCTAGGCCCTCTTGCTTCAAACATGAATAATTCTCTCACAGAAGCTACACTGCATCTTCCTTCCAGTTGTATCGGGCCGTTTTCAACAAAGGGAATGTTTCTCATTCTTGAAAACACTGAGAGCTAGCCAGTATTCCCTTACACAGCCAACTCAGTTCACAATACTAAGCAAACTGCTAGACCCTTTTCCTTCTAACATGAAAGATTTTCTTAGAAGCACTACAGTGTTTCTCCACTCATTGAAATGGGTATTAGGTACAAAGTTGATGTTCTTCACCCTTGAAAACACTGAGAGGTAGGCAGTATTCCTTTACACAGCAAACTCAAATCAAACTGCAAAACAAGGTGCTAGCCCCTCTTTCTTCAAACATTACTGATTCTCTCACACAAGCTACACTGCATCTTCAATTCAGTTGCATGTGGCCGTTGTGAACAAAGGTGATGTTTCTCACTCTTGAAAACACTGACAGGTAGGCAGTATTCCCTTACCCAGCAAACTCAGTTCACAATGCAAAGCAAGTTGCTCGACCCTCTTCCTTCTAACATGAAAGATTTTCTTAGAAGCACTACAATGTTTCTCCACTCACTTGAAAGGGGCTATTAGGCACAAAGCTGATATGCCTCTCACATGAAAAAGCTGAGAGTTAGGCAGTATTCCTTTAAACAGCAAGCTGAAATCAACTGCAAAACAAGGTTCTATGCCCTCTTGCTTCAAACATTAATGATTCTCTCACAGAAGCTACACTGCATCTTCCTTCAAGTTGTATGGGTCCATTTTCAACAAAGGGAATGTTTCTCATGCTTGAAAACACTGAGAGGTAGGCAGTATTCCTTGAAACAGCAAACTCAATTCAAACTGCAAAACAAGGTTCTAGCCCCTCTTGCTTCAAACATGAATGATTCTCTCACCGAAGCTACCCTGCATCTTCCTTTCAATTGTATGGGCCATTTTCACAAAGGTAATGTTTCTCATTCTTGAAATCACTGAGAGGTAGGCACTATTCCCTTATACAGCAAACTCAATTCACATTGCTCTGCAAACTGCTAGGCCCTCTTCCTTCTAACATGACAGATTTTATGAGAACTAGAGTGTTTCTCCACTCACTCAAAAGGGGCTCTTTGGCTCAAAGTTGATGTTCATCACCCAGGAAAAAGCTGAGATTTAGGCAGAATTCCTTGAGACAGCAAACTCAATTCCAACTGCAAAACAAGGTGCTAGCCCCTCTTGCCTCAAACATGAAGGATTCTCTCACAGAAGCTACACTGCATCTTCCTTTCAGTTGTATGGGGCCATTTTCAGCAAAAGTAATGTTTCTCATTCTTGAAATCACTGAGAGGTAGACACTATTCCGTTACACAGCAAACTCAGTTCACATTGCTATGCCCACTGCTAGACCCTCTTCCTTCTAACATGAAAGATTGTATTAGAACTAGAGTGTTTCTCCACTCACTTGAAAGGGGCTCTTTGGCTCAAAGTTGATGTTCCTCACCCACAAAAACGCTGAGACTTAGGCAGTGTTCCTTTCCAAAGCCAACTCAGTTCACAATGCTAAACAAGGGGGTAGACCTTCTTGCTTCTAACTTTAATGTGTCTCTTTCAAGAGCTACAGTGCTCCTGCCATTCACTATAAAGGGGTCATTTTGCAGAAAGTTGATGATCCAGAACCGTGATAACACTAAGGGATATGCAGAAGCCTTTTAAAATGTTAACTGAATTCACAATACTAAACAAGTTGCTAGATCTTCTTGCTTCTAAAATTAATGGTTCTCTAACAAGACCAACAGTGCTCCTTTCATTCACTTGTATTGTCATTCATGGAAACACTGAGAGGTAGGCATTGTTCTTTTCAACAGCAAGCTCCATTCACAATGCTAAGCAGGCTGCTAGACCTTCTTCCTCCTAACATTAGTGGTTTTCTTCGAAGAGCTACAGTGCTTCTATACTCACTTGAATTTGGCTATTTGGCACAAAGTTGATGTTCCTCACCCATGAAAACACTGAGAGGTAGGCAGTATTGCTTTAAACAGGAAACTCAAATCCAACTGCAAAACAAGGTTTTAGGCCCTCTTGCTCCAAACATGAATGATTCTCTCACAGAACGTACACGGCATCTTCCTTTCAGTTGTATGGGGCCATTTTCAGCAAAGGTAAAGTTTCTCATTCTTGAAAACACTGAGAGGTAGGCACTGTTTCCTTATACAGCAAACTCAGTTCACAATGCTAAGCAAACTGCTAGACTCTCTTCCTTCTAACATGAAAGATTTTATTCGAACTAGAGTGTTTCTCCACTCACTTGAAAGGGCCTATTTGGCTCAAAGTTGATGTTCCTCACCCATGAAGAAGCTCACAGTTAGGCAGTATGCCTTGAGACAGCAAACTCAATTCAAAGTGCAAAACAAGTTTCTAGGCCCTCTTACTTCAAACATGAATGATTCTCTCACAGAAGCTACACTGCATCGTCCTTTCAGTTGTATGGGGCCATTTTCAACAAAGGTAATGTTTCTCATTCTTGACAACACTGAGAGGTAGGCAGTATTCCTTGAAACAGCCAACTCAATTCAAACTTCAAAACAAGGGGCTAGCCCCTCTTGCTTCAAGTATTATTGATTCTCTCACACCACCTACACTCCATCTTCTATTCAGTTGTATTGGGCCATTGTGAACAAATGTGATGTTTCTCACTCTTGAAAACACTGAGAGGTACGCAGTATTCCCTTCCACAGCAAACTCAGTTCACAGTGCAAAGCAAGCTGCTAGACCCTCTTCTTTCTAACGTGAAAGGTTTTCTTAGAAGAACTACAATGTTTCTCCACTCACTTGAAAGGGGCTATTAGGCACAAAGTTGATGTTCCTCACCCATGAAAATGCTGAGAGGTAGGCAGTATTCCTTTAAACAGCAAACTCAAATCAAACTGCAAAACAAGATCCTAGGCCCTCTTGCTTCAAACATGAATAATTCTCTCACAGAAGCTACACTGCATCTTCCTTCCAGTTGTATCGGGCCATTTTCAACAAAGGGAATGTTTCTCATTCTTGAAAACACTGAGAGCTAGCCAGTATTCCCTTACACAGCCAACTCAGTTCACAATACTAAGCAAACTGCTAGACCCTTTTCCTTCTAACATGAAAGATTTTCTTAGAAGCACTACAGTGTTTCTCCACTCATTGAAATGGGTATTAGGTACAAAGTTGATGTTCTTCACCCTTGAAAACACTGAGAGGTAGGCAGTATTCCTTTACACAGCAAACTCAAATCAAACTGCAAAACAAGGTGCTAGCCCCTCTTTCTTCAAACATTACTGATTCTCTCACACAAGCTACACTGCATCTTCAATTCAGTTGCATGTAAACACTGACAGGTAGGCAGTATTCCCTTACCCAGCAAACTCAGTTCACAATGCAAAGCAAGTTGCTCGACCCTCTTCCTTCTAACATGAAAGATTTTCTTAGAAGCACTACAATGTTTCTCCACTCACTTGAAAGGGGCTATTAGGCACAAAGCTGATATGCCTCTCACATGAAAAAGCTGAGAGTTAGGCAGTATTCCTTTAAACAGCAAGCTGAAATCAACTGCAAAACAAGGTTCTATGCCCTCTTGCTTCAAACATTAATGATTCTCTCACAGAAGCTACACTGCATCTTCCTTCAAGTTGTATGGGTCCATTTTCAACAAAGGGAATGTTTCTCATGCTTGAAAACACTGAGAGGTAGGCAGTATTCCTTGAAACAGCAAACTCAATTCAAACTGCAAAACAAGGTGCTAGCCCCTCTTGCTTCAAACATGAATGATTCTCTCACCGAAGCTACCCTGCATCTTCCTTTCAATTGTATGGGCCATTTTCACAAAGGTAATGTTTCTCATTCTTGAAATCACTGAGAGGTAGGCACTATTCCCTTATACAGCAAACTCAATTCACATTGCTCTGCAAACTGCTAGGCCCTCTTCCTTCTAACATGACAGATTTTATGAGAACTAGAGTGTTTCTCCACTCACTCAAAAGGGGCTCTTTGGCTCAAAGTTGATGTTCATCACCCAGGAAAAAGCTGAGATTTAGGCAGAATTCCTTGAGACAGCAAACTCAATTCCAACTGCAAAACAAGGTGCTAGCCCCTCTTGCCTCAAACATGAAGGATTCTCTCACAGAAGCTACACTGCATCTTCCTTTCAGTTGTATGGGGCCATTTTCAGCAAAAGTAATGTTTCTCATTCTTGAAATCACTGAGAGGTAGACACTATTCCGTTACACAGCAAACTCAGTTCACATTGCTATGCCCACTGCTAGACCCTCTTCCTTCTAACATGAAAGATTGTATTAGAACTAGAGTGTTTCTCCACTCACTTGAAAGGGGCTCTTTGGCTCAAAGTTGATGTTCCTCACCCACAAAAACGCTGAGACTTAGGCAGTGTTCCTTTCCAAAGCCAACTCAGTTCACAATGCTAAACAAGGGGGTAGACCTTCTTGCTTCTAACTTTAATGTGTCTCTTTCAAGAGCTACAGTGCTCCTGCCATTCACTATAAAGGGGTCATTTTGCAGAAAGTTGATGATCCAGAACCGTGATAACACTAAGGGATATGCAGAAGCCTTTTAAAATGTTAACTGAATTCACAATACTAAACAAGTTGCTAGATCTTCTTGCTTCTAAAATTAATGGTTCTCTAACAAGACCAACAGTGCTCCTTTCATTCACTTGTATTGTCATTCATGGAAACACTGAGAGGTAGGCATTGTTCTTTTCAACAGCAAGCTCCATTCACAATGCTAAGCAGGCTGCTATACCTTCTTCCTCCTAACATTAGTGGTTTTCTTCGAAGAGCTACAGTGCTTCTATACTCACTTGAATTTGGCTATTTGGCACAAAGTTGATGTTCCTCACCCATGAAAACACTGAGAGGTAGGCAGTATTGCTTTAAACAGGAAACTCAAATCCAACTGCAAAACAAGGTTTTAGGCCCTCTTGCTCCAAACATGAATGATTCTCTCACAGAACGTACACGGCATCTTCCTTTCAGTTGTATGGGGCCATTTTCAGCAAAGGTAAAGTTTCTCATTCTTGAAAACACTGAGAGGTAGGCACTGTTTCCTTATACAGCAAACTCAGTTCACAATGCTAAGCAAACTGCTAGACTCTCTTCCTTCTAACATGAAAGATTTTATTCGAACTAGAGTGTTTCTCCACTCACTTGAAAGGGCCTATTTGGCTCAAAGTTGATGTTCCTCACCCATGAAGAAGCTCACAGTTAGGCAGTATGCCTTGAGACAGCAAACTCAATTCAAAGTGCAAAACAAGTTTCTAGGCCCTCTTACTTCAAACATGAATGATTCTCTCACAGAAGCTACACTGCATCGTCCTTTCAGTTGTATGGGGCCATTTTCAACAAAGGTAATGTTTCTCATTCTTGACAACACTGAGAGGTAGGCAGTATTCCTTGAAACAGCCAACTCAATTCAAACTTCAAAACAAGGGGCTAGCCCCTCTTGCTTCAAGTATTATTGATTCTCTCACACCACCTACACTCCATCTTCTATTCAGTTGTATTGGGCCATTGTGAACAAATGTGATGTTTCTCACTCTTGAAAACACTGAGAGGTACGCAGTATTCCCTTCCACAGCAAACTCAGTTCACAGTGCAAAGCAAGCTGCTAGACCCTCTTCTTTCTAACGTGAAAGGTTTTCTTAGAAGAACTACAATGTTTCTCCACTCACTTGAAAGGGGCTATTAGGCACAAAGTTGATGTTCCTCACCCATGAAAATGCTGAGAGGTAGGCAGTATTCCTTTAAACAGCAAACTCAAATCAAACTGCAAAACAAGATCCTAGGCCCTCTTGCTTCAAACATGAATAATTCTCTCACAGAAGCTACACTGCATCTTCCTTCCAGTTGTATCGGGCCATTTTCAACAAAGGGAATGTTTCTCATTCTTGAAAACACTGAGAGCTAGCCAGTATTCCCTTACACAGCCAACTCAGTTCACAATACTAAGCAAACTGCTAGACCCTTTTCCTTCTAACATGAAAGATTTTCTTAGAAGCACTACAGTGTTTCTCCACTCATTGAAATGGGTATTAGGTACAAAGTTGATGTTCTTCACCCTTGAAAACACTGAGAGGTAGGCAGTATTCCTTTACACAGCAAACTCAAATCAAACTGCAAAACAAGGTGCTAGCCCCTCTTTCTTCAAACATTACTGATTCTCTCACACAAGCTACACTGCATCTTCAATTCAGTTGCATGTGGCCGTTGTGAACAAAGGTGATGTTTCTCACTCTTGAAAACACTGACAGGTAGGCAGTATTCCCTTACCCAGCAAACTCAGTTCACAATGCAAAGCAAGTTGCTCGACCCTCTTCCTTCTAACATGAAAGATTTTCTTAGAAGCACTACAATGTTTCTCCACTCACTTGAAAGGGGCTATTAGGCACAAAGCTGATATGCCTCTCACATGAAAAAGCTGAGAGTTAGGCAGTATTCCTTTAAACAGCAAGCTGAAATCAACTGCAAAACAAGGTTCTATGCCCTCTTGCTTCAAACATTAATGATTCTCTCACAGAAGCTACACTGCATCTTCCTTCAAGTTGTATGGGTCCATTTTCAACAAAGGGAATGTTTCTCATGCTTGAAAACACTGAGAGGTAGGCAGTATTCCTTGAAACAGCAAACTCAATTCAAACTGCAAAACAAGGTGCTAGCCCCTCTTGCTTCAAACATGAATGATTCTCTCACCGAAGCTACCCTGCATCTTCCTTTCAATTGTATGGGCCATTTTCACAAAGGTAATGTTTCTCATTCTTGAAATCACTGAGAGGTAGGCACTATTCCCTTATACAGCAAACTCAATTCACATTGCTCTGCAAACTGCTAGGCCCTCTTCCTTCTAACATGACAGATTTTATGAGAACTAGAGTGTTTCTCCACTCACTCAAAAGGGGCTCTTTGGCTCAAAGTTGATGTTCATCACCCAGGAAAAAGCTGAGATTTAGGCAGAATTCCTTGAGACAGCAAACTCAATTCCAACTGCAAAACAAGGTGCTAGCCCCTCTTGCCTCAAACATGAAGGATTCTCTCACAGAAGCTACACTGCATCTTCCTTTCAGTTGTATGGGGCCATTTTCAGCAAAAGTAATGTTTCTCATTCTTGAAATCACTGAGAGGTAGACACTATTCCGTTACACAGCAAACTCAGTTCACATTGCTATGCCCACTGCTAGACCCTCTTCCTTCTAACATGAAAGATTGTATTAGAACTAGAGTGTTTCTCCACTCACTTGAAAGGGGCTCTTTGGCTCAAAGTTGATGTTCCTCACCCACAAAAACGCTGAGACTTAGGCAGTGTTCCTTTCCAAAGCCAACTCAGTTCACAATGCTAAACAAGGGGGTAGACCTTCTTGCTTCTAACTTTAATGTGTCTCTTTCAAGAGCTACAGTGCTCCTGCCATTCACTATAAAGGGGTCATTTTGCAGAAAGTTGATGATCCAGAACCGTGATAACACTAAGGGATATGCAGAAGCCTTTTAAAATGTTAACTGAATTCACAATACTAAACAAGTTGCTAGATCTTCTTGCTTCTAAAATTAATGGTTCTCTAACAAGACCAACAGTGCTCCTTTCATTCACTTGTATTGTCATTCATGGAAACACTGAGAGGTAGGCATTGTTCTTTTCAACAGCAAGCTCCATTCACAATGCTAAGCAGGCTGCTAGACCTTCTTCCTCCTAACATTAGTGGTTTTCTTCGAAGAGCTACAGTGCTTCTATACTCACTTGAATTTGGCTATTTGGCACAAAGTTGATGTTCCTCACCCATGAAAACACTGAGAGGTAGGCAGTATTGCTTTAAACAGGAAACTCAAATCCAACTGCAAAACAAGGTTTTAGGCCCTCTTGCTCCAAACATGAATGATTCTCTCACAGAACGTACACGGCATCTTCCTTTCAGTTGTATGGGGCCATTTTCAGCAAAGGTAAAGTTTCTCATTCTTGAAAACACTGAGAGGTAGGCACTGTTTCCTTATACAGCAAACTCAGTTCACAATGCTAAGCAAACTGCTAGACTCTCTTCCTTCTAACATGAAAGATTTTATTCGAACTAGAGTGTTTCTCCACTCACTTGAAAGGGCCTATTTGGCTCAAAGTTGATGTTCCTCACCCATGAAGAAGCTCACAGTTAGGCAGTATGCCTTGAGACAGCAAACTCAATTCAAAGTGCAAAACAAGTTTCTAGGCCCTCTTACTTCAAACATGAATGATTCTCTCACAGAAGCTACACTGCATCGTCCTTTCAGTTGTATGGGGCCATTTTCAACAAAGGTAATGTTTCTCATTCTTGACAACACTGAGAGGTAGGCAGTATTCCTTGAAACAGCCAACTCAATTCAAACTTCAAAACAAGGGGCTAGCCCCTCTTGCTTCAAGTATTATTGATTCTCTCACACCACCTACACTCCATCTTCTATTCAGTTGTATTGGGCCATTGTGAACAAATGTGATGTTTCTCACTCTTGAAAACACTGAGAGGTACGCAGTATTCCCTTCCACAGCAAACTCAGTTCACAGTGCAAAGCAAGCTGCTAGACCCTCTTCTTTCTAACGTGAAAGGTTTTCTTAGAAGAACTACAATGTTTCTCCACTCACTTGAAAGGGGCTATTAGGCACAAAGTTGATGTTCCTCACCCAGGAAAATGCTGAGAGGTAGGCAGTATTCCTTTAAACAGCAAACTCAAATCAAACTGCAAAACAAGATCCTAGGCCCTCTTGCTTCAAACATGAATAATTCTCTCACAGAAGCTACACTGCATCTTCCTTCCAGTTGTATCGGGCCATTTTCAACAAAGGGAATGTTTCTCATTCTTGAAAACACTGAGAGCTAGCCAGTATTCCCTTACACAGCCAACTCAGTTCACAATACTAAGCAAACTGCTAGACCCTTTTCCTTCTAACATGAAAGATTTTCTTAGAAGCACTACAGTGTTTCTCCACTCATTGAAATGGGTATTAGGTACAAAGTTGATGTTCTTCACCCTTGAAAACACTGAGAGGTAGGCAGTATTCCTTTACACAGCAAACTCAAATCAAACTGCAAAACAAGGTGCTAGCCCCTCTTTCTTCAAACATTACTGATTCTCTCACACAAGCTACACTGCATCTTCAATTCAGTTGCATGTGGCCGTTGTGAACAAAGGTGATGTTTCTCACTCTTGAAAACACTGACAGGTAGGCAGTATTCCCTTACACAGCAAACTCAGTTCACAATGCAAAGCAAGTTGCTCGACCCTCTTCCTTCTAACATGAAAGATTTTCTTAGAAGCACTACAATGTTTCTCCACTCACTTGAAAGGGGCTATTAGGCACAAAGCTGATATGCCTCTCACATGAAAAAGCTGAGAGTTAGGCAGCATTCCTTTAAACAGCAAGCTGAAATCAACTGCAAAACAAGGTTCTATGCCCTCTTGCTTCAAACATTAATGATTCTCTCACAGAAGCTACACTGCATCTTCCTTCCAGTTGTATGGGTCCATTTTCAACAAAGGGAATGTTTCTCATGCTTGAAAACACTGAGAGGTAGGCAGTATTCCTTGAAACAGCAAACTCAATTCAAACTGCAAAACAAGGTTCTAGCCCCTCTTGCTTCAAACATGAATGATTCTCTCACCGAAGCTACCCTGCATCTTCCTTTCAATTGTATGGGCCATTTTCACAAAGGTAATGTTTCTCATTCTTGAAATCACTGAGAGGTAGGCACTATTCCCTTATACAGCAAACTCAATTCACATTGCTCTGCAAACTGCTAGGCCCTCTTCCTTCTAACATGACAGGTTTTATGAGAACTAGAGTGTTTCTCCACTCACTCAAAAGGGGCTCTTTGGCTCAAAGTTGATGTTCATCACCCAGGAAAAAGCTGAGATTTAGGCAGAATTCCTTGAGACAGCAAACTCAATTCCAACTGCAAAACAAGGTGCTAGCCCCTCTTGCCTCAAACATGAAGGATTCTCTCACAGAAGCTACACTGCATCTTCCTTTCAGTTGTATGGGGCCATTTTCAGCAAAAGTAATGTTTCTCATTCTTGAAATCACTGAGAGGTAGACACTATTCCGTTACACAGCAAACTCAGTTCACATTGCTATGCCAACTGCTAGACCCTCTTCCTTCTAACATGAAAGATTGTATTAGAACTAGAGTGTTTCTCCACTCACTTGAAAGGGGTTCTTTGGCTCAAAGTTGATGTTCCTCACCCACAAAAACGCTGAGACTTAGGCAGTGTTCCTTTCCAAAGCCAACTCAGTTCACAATGCTAAACAAGGGGGTAGACCTTCTTGCTTCTGACTTTAATGTGTCTCTTTCAAGAGCTACAGTGCTCCTGCCATTCACTATAAAGGGGTCATTTTGCAGAAAGTTGATGATCCAGAACCGTGATAACACTAAGGGATATGCAGAAGCCTTTTAAAATGTTAACTGAATTCACAATACTAAACAAGTTGCTAGATCTTCTTGCTTCTAAAATTAATGGTTCTCTAACAAGACCAACAGTGCTCCTTTCATTCACTTGTATTGTCATTCATGGAAACACTGAGAGGTAGGCATTGTTCTTTTCAACAGCAAGCTCCATTCACAATGCTAAGCAGGCTGCTATACCTTCTTCCTCCTAACATTAGTGGTTTTCTTCGAAGAGCTACAGTGCTTCTATACTCACTTGAATTTGGCTATTTGGCACAAAGTTGATGTTCCTCACCCATGAAAACACTGAGAGGTAGGCAGTATTGCTTTAAACAGGAAACTCAAATCCAACTGCAAAACAAGGTTTTAGGCCCTCTTGCTCCAAACATGAATGATTCTCTCACAGAACGTACACGGCATCTTCCTTTCAGTTGTATGGGGCCATTTTCAGCAAAGGTAAAGTTTCTCATTCTTGAAAACACTGAGAGGTAGGCACTGTTTCCTTATACAGCAAACTCAGTTCACAATGCTAAGCAAACTGCTAGACTCTCTTCCTTCTAACATGAAAGATTTTATTCGAACTAGAGTGTTTCTCCACTCACTTGAAAGGGCCTATTTGGCTCAAAGTTGATGTTCCTCACCCATGAAGAAGCTCACAGTTAGGCAGTATGCCTTGAGACAGCAAACTCAATTCAAAGTGCAAAACAAGTTTCTAGGCCCTCTTACTTCAAACATGAATGATTCTCTCACAGAAGCTACACTGCATCGTCCTTTCAGTTGTATGGGGCCATTTTCAACAAAGGTAATGTTTCTCATTCTTGACAACACTGAGAGGTAGGCAGTATTCCTTGAAACAGCCAACTCAATTCAAACTTCAAAACAAGGGGCTAGCCCCTCTTGCTTCAAGTATTATTGATTCTCTCACACCACCTACACTCCATCTTCTATTCAGTTGTATTGGGCCATTGTGAACAAATGTGATGTTTCTCACTCTTGAAAACACTGAGAGGTACGCAGTATTCCCTTCCACAGCAAACTCAGTTCACAGTGCAAAGCAAGCTGCTAGACCCTCTTCTTTCTAACGTGAAAGGTTTTCTTAGAAGAACTACAATGTTTCTCCACTCACTTGAAAGGGGCTATTAGGCACAAAGTTGATGTTCCTCACCCAGGAAAATGCTGAGAGGTAGGCAGTATTCCTTTAAACAGCAAACTCAAATCAAACTGCAAAACAAGATCCTAGGCCCTCTTGCTTCAAACATGAATAATTCTCTCACAGAAGCTACACTGCATCTTCCTTCCAGTTGTATCGGGCCATTTTCAACAAAGGGAATGTTTCTCATTCTTGAAAACACTGAGAGCTAGCCAGTATTCCCTTACACAGCCAACTCAGTTCACAATACTAAGCAAACTGCTAGACCCTTTTCCTTCTAACATGAAAGATTTTCTTAGAAGCACTACAGTGTTTCTCCACTCATTGAAATGGGTATTAGGTACAAAGTTGATGTTCTTCACCCTTGAAAACACTGAGAGGTAGGCAGTATTCCTTTACACAGCAAACTCAAATCAAACTGCAAAACAAGGTGCTAGCCCCTCTTTCTTCAAACATTACTGATTCTCTCACACAAGCTACACTGCATCTTCATTTCAGTTGCATGTGGCCGTTGTGAACAAAGGTGATGTTTCTCACTCTTGAAAACACTGACAGGTAGGCAGTATTCCCTTACACAGCAAACTCAGTTCACAATGCAAAGCATGTTGCTCGACCCTCTTCCTTCTAACATGAAAGATTTTCTTAGAAGCACTACAATGTTTCTCCACTCACTTGAAAGGGGCTATTAGGCACAAAGCTGATATGCCTCTCACATGAAAAAGCTGAGAGTTAGGCAGTATTCCTTTAAACAGCAAGCTGAAATCAACTGCAAAACAAGGTTCTATGCCCTCTTGCTTCAAACATTAATGATTCTCTCACAGAAGCTACACTGCATCTTCCTTCAAGTTGTATGGGTCCATTTTCAACAAAGGGAATGTTTCTCATGCTTGAAAACACTGAGAGGTAGGCAGTATTCCTTGAAACAGCAAACTCAATTCAAACTGCAAAACAAGGTTCTAGCCTATCTTGCTTCAAACATGAATGATTCTCTCACCGAAGCTACCCTGCATCTTCCTTTCAATTGTATGGGCCATTTTCACAAAGGTAATGTTTCTCATTCTTGAAATCACTGAGAGGTAGGCACTATTCCCTTATACAGCAAACTCAATTCACATTGCTCTGCAAACTGCTAGGCCCTCTTCCTTCTAACATGACAGGTTTTATGAGAACTAGAGTGTTTCTCCACTCACTCAAAAGGGGCTCTTTGGCTCAAAGTTGATGTTCATCACCCAGGAAAAAGCTGAGATTTAGGCAGAATTCCTTGAGACAGCAAACTCAATTCCAACTGCAAAACAAGGTGCTAGCCCCTCTTGCCTCAAACATGAAGGATTCTCTCACAGAAGCTACACTGCATCTTCCTTTCAGTTGTATGGGGCCATTTTCAGCAAAAGTAATGTTTCTCATTCTTGAAATCACTGAGAGGTAGACACTATTCCGTTACACAGCAAACTCAGTTCACATTGCTATGCCAACTGCTAGACCCTCTTCCTTCTAACATGAAAGATTGTATTAGAACTAGAGTGTTTCTCCACTCACTTGAAAGGGGCTCTTTGGCTCAAAGTTGATGTTCCTCACCCACAAAAACGCTGAGACTTAGGCAGTGTTCCTTTCCAAAGCCAACTCAGTTCACAATGCTAAACAAGGGGGTAGACCTTCTTGCTTCTAACTTTAATGTGTCTCTTTCAAGAGCTACAGTGCTCCTGCCATTCACTATAAAGGGGTCATTTTGCAGAAAGTTGATGATCCAGAACCGTGATAACACTAAGGGATATGCAGAAGCCTTTTAAAATGTTAACTGAATTCACAATACTAAACAAGTTGCTAGATCTTCTTGCTTCTAAAATTAATGGTTCTCTAACAAGACCAACAGTGCTCCTTTCATTCACTTGTATTGTCATTCATGGAAACACTGAGAGGTAGGCATTGTTCTTTTCAACAGCAAGCTCCATTCACAATGCTAAGCAGGCTGCTAGACCTTCTTCCTCCTAACATTAGTGGTTTTCTTCGAAGAGCTACAGTGCTTCTATACTCACTTGAATTTGGCTATTTGGCACAAAGTTGATGTTCCTCACCCATGAAAACACTGAGAGGTAGGCAGTATTGCTTTAAACAGGAAACTCAAATCCAACTGCAAAACAAGGTTTTAGGCCCTCTTGCTCCAAACATGAATGATTCTCTCACAGAACGTACACGGCATCTTCCTTTCAGTTGTATGGGGCCATTTTCAGCAAAGGTAAAGTTTCTCATTCTTGAAAACACTGAGAGGTAGGCACTGTTTCCTTATACAGCAAACTCAGTTCACAATGCTAAGCAAACTGCTAGACTCTCTTCCTTCTAACATGAAAGATTTTATTCGAACTAGAGTGTTTCTCCACTCACTTGGAAGGGCCTATTTGGCTCAAAGTTGATGTTCCTCACCCATGAAGAAGCTCACAGTTAGGCAGTATGCCTTGAGACAGCAAACTCAATTCAAAGTGCAAAACAAGTTTCTAGGCCCTCTTACTTCAAACATGAATGATTCTCTCACAGAAGCTACACTGCATCGTCCTTTCAGTTGTATGGGGCCATTTTCAACAAAGGTAATGTTTCTCATTCTTGACAACACTGAGAGGTAGGCAGTATTCCTTGAAACAGCCAACTCAATTCAAACTTCAAAACAAGGGGCTAGCCCCTCTTGCTTCAAGTATTATTGATTCTCTCACACCACCTACACTCCATCTTCTATTCAGTTGTATTGGGCCATTGTGAACAAATGTGATGTTTCTCACTCTTGAAAACACTGAGAGGTACGCAGTATTCCCTTCCACAGCAAACTCAGTTCACAGTGCAAAGCAAGCTGCTAGACCCTCTTCTTTCTAACGTGAAAGGTTTTCTTAGAAGAACTACAATGTTTCTCCACTCACTTGAAAGGGGCTATTAGGCACAAAGTTGATGTTCCTCACCCATGAAAATGCTGAGAGGTAGGCAGTATTCCTTTAAACAGCAAACTCAAATCAAACTGCAAAACAAGATCCTAGGCCCTCTTGCTTCAAACATGAATAATTCTCTCACAGAAGCTACACTGCATCTTCCTTCCAGTTGTATCGGGCCATTTTCAACAAAGGGAATGTTTCTCATTCTTGAAAACACTGAGAGCTAGCCAGTATTCCCTTACACAGCCAACTCAGTTCACAATACTAAGCAAACTGCTAGACCCTTTTCCTTCTAACATGAAAGATTTTCTTAGAAGCACTACAGTGTTTCTCCACTCATTGAAATGGGTATTAGGTACAAAGTTGATGTTTTCACCCTTGAAAACACTGAGAGGTAGGCAGTATTCCTTTACACAGCAAACTCAAATCAAACTGCAAAACAAGGTGCTAGCCCCTCTTTCTTCAAACATTACTGATTCTCTCACACAAGCTACACTGCATCTTCAATTCAGTTGCATGTGGCCGTTGTGAACAAAGGTGATGTTTCTCACTCTTGAAAACACTGACAGGTAGGCAGTATTCCCTTACACAGCAAACTCAGTTCACAATGCAAAGCAAGTTGCTCGACCCTCTTCCTTCTAACATGAAAGATTTTCTTAGAAGCACTACAATGTTTCTCCACTCACTTGAAAGGGGCTATTAGGCACAAAGCTGATATGCCTCTCACATGAAAAAGCTGAGAGTTAGGCAGCATTCCTTTAAACAGCAAGCTGAAATCAACTGCAAAACAAGGTTCTATGCCCTCTTGCTTCAAACATTAATGATTCTCTCACAGAAGCTACACTGCATCTTCCTTCCAGTTGTATGGGTCCATTTTCAACAAAGGGAATGTTTCTCATGCTTGAAAACACTGAGAGGTAGGCAGTATTCCTTGAAACAGCAAACTCAATTCAAACTGCAAAACAAGGTTCTAGCCCCTCTTGCTTCAAACATGAATGATTCTCTCACCGAAGCTACCCTGCATCTTCCTTTCAATTGTATGGGCCATTTTCACAAAGGTAATGTTTCTCATTCTTGAAATCACTGAGAGGTAGGCACTATTCCCTTATACAGCAAACTCAATTCACATTGCTCTGCAAACTGCTAGGCCCTCTTCCTTCTAACATGACAGGTTTTATGAGAACTAGAGTGTTTCTCCACTCACTCAAAAGGGGCTCTTTGGCTCAAAGTTGATGTTCATCACCCAGGAAAAAGCTGAGATTTAGGCAGAATTCCTTGAGACAGCAAACTGAATTCCAACTGCAAAACAAGGTGCTAGCCCCTCTTGCCTCAAACATGAAGGATTCTCTCACAGAAGCTACACTGCATCTTCCTTTCAGTTGTATGGGGCCATTTTCAGCAAAAGTAATGTTTCTCATTCTTGAAATCACTGAGAGGTAGACACTATTCCGTTACACAGCAAACTCAGTTCACATTGCTATGCCAACTGCTAGACCCTCTTCCTTCTAACATGAAAGATTGTATTAGAACTAGAGTGTTTCTCCACTCACTTGAAAGGGGTTCTTTGGCTCAAAGTTGATGTTCCTCACCCACAAAAACGCTGAGACTTAGGCAGTGTTCCTTTCCAAAGCCAACTCAGTTCACAATGCTAAACAAGGGGGTAGACCTTCTTGCTTCTGACTTTAATGTGTCTCTTTCAAGAGCTACAGTGCTCCTGCCATTCACTATAAAGGGGTCATTTTGCAGAAAGTTGATGATCCAGAACCGTGATAACACTAAGGGATATGCAGAAGCCTTTTAAAATGTTAACTGAATTCACAATACTAAACAAGTTGCTAGATCTTCTTGCTTCTAAAATTAATGGTTCTCTAACAAGACCAACAGTGCTCCTTTCATTCACTTGTATTGTCATTCATGGAAACACTGAGAGGTAGGCATTGTTCTTTTCAACAGCAAGCTCCATTCACAATGCTAAGCAGGCTGCTATACCTTCTTCCTCCTAACATTAGTGGTTTTCTTCGAAGAGCTACAGTGCTTCTATACTCACTTGAATTTGGCTATTTGGCACAAAGTTGATGTTCCTCACCCATGAAAACACTGAGAGGTAGGCAGTATTGCTTTAAACAGGAAACTCAAATCCAACTGCAAAACAAGGTTTTAGGCCCTCTTGCTCCAAACATGAATGATTCTCTCACAGAACGTACACGGCATCTTCCTTTCAGTTGTATGGGGCCATTTTCAGCAAAGGTAAAGTTTCTCATTCTTGAAAACACTGAGAGGTAGGCACTGTTTCCTTATACAGCAAACTCAGTTCACAATGCTAAGCAAACTGCTAGACTCTCTTCCTTCTAACATGAAAGATTTTATTCGAACTAGAGTGTTTCTCCACTCACTTGGAAGGGCCTATTTGGCTCAAAGTTGATGTTCCTCACCCATGAAGAAGCTCACAGTTAGGCAGTATGCCTTGAGACAGCAAACTCAATTCAAAGTGCAAAACAAGTTTCTAGGCCCTCTTACTTCAAACATGAATGATTCTCTCACAGAAGCTACACTGCATCGTCCTTTCAGTTGTATGGGGCCATTTTCAACAAAGGTAATGTTTCTCATTCTTGACAACACTGAGAGGTAGGCAGTATTCCTTGAAACAGCCAACTCAATTCAAACTTCAAAACAAGGGGCTAGCCCCTCTTGCTTCAAGTATTATTGATTCTCTCACACCACCTACACTCCATCTTCTATTCAGTTGTATTGGGCCATTGTGAACAAATGTGATGTTTCTCACTCTTGAAAACACTGAGAGGTACGCAGTATTCCCTTCCACAGCAAACTCAGTTCACAGTGCAAAGCAAGCTGCTAGACCCTCTTCTTTCTAACGTGAAAGGTTTTCTTAGAAGAACTACAATGTTTCTCC
This sequence comes from Castor canadensis, assembly GCF_047511655.1. Lineage (NCBI taxonomy): Eukaryota > Metazoa > Chordata > Mammalia > Rodentia > Castoridae > Castor > Castor canadensis. The sequence continues at coordinate 94,230,038 of NC_133398.1, forward strand.
ACTCACTTGAAAGGGGCTATTAGGCACAAAGTTGATGTTCCTCACCCATGAAAATGCTGAGAGGTAGGCAGTATTCCTTTAAACAGCAAACTCAAATCAAACTGCAAAACAAGATCCTAGGCCCTCTTGCTTCAAACATGAATAATTCTCTCACAGAAGCTACACTGCATCTTCCTTCCAGTTGTATCGGGCCATTTTCAACAAAGGGAATGTTTCTCATTCTTGAAAACACTGAGAGCTAGCCAGTATTCCCTTACACAGCCAACTCAGTTCACAATACTAAGCAAACTGCTAGACCCTTTTCCTTCTAACATGAAAGATTTTCTTAGAAGCACTACAGTGTTTCTCCACTCATTGAAATGGGTATTAGGTACAAAGTTGATGTTTTCACCCTTGAAAACACTGAGAGGTAGGCAGTATTCCTTTACACAGCAAACTCAAATCAAACTGCAAAACAAGGTGCTAGCCCCTCTTTCTTCAAACATTACTGATTCTCTCACACAAGCTACACTGCATCTTCAATTCAGTTGCATGTGGCCGTTGTGAACAAAGGTGATGTTTCTCACTCTTGAAAACACTGACAGGTAGGCAGTATTCCCTTACACAGCAAACTCAGTTCACAATGCAAAGCAAGTTGCTCGACCCTCTTCCTTCTAACATGAAAGATTTTCTTAGAAGCACTACAATGTTTCTCCACTCACTTGAAAGGGGCTATTAGGCACAAAGCTGATATGCCTCTCACATGAAAAAGCTGAGAGTTAGGCAGCATTCCTTTAAACAGCAAGCTGAAATCAACTGCAAAACAAGGTTCTATGCCCTCTTGCTTCAAACATTAATGATTCTCTCACAGAAGCTACACTGCATCTTCCTTCCAGTTGTATGGGTCCATTTTCAACAAAGGGAATGTTTCTCATGCTTGAAAACACTGAGAGGTAGGCAGTATTCCTTGAAACAGCAAACTCAATTCAAACTGCAAAACAAGGTTCTAGCCCCTCTTGCTTCAAACATGAATGATTCTCTCACCGAAGCTACCCTGCATCTTCCTTTCAATTGTATGGGCCATTTTCACAAAGGTAATGTTTCTCATTCTTGAAATCACTGAGAGGTAGGCACTATTCCCTTATACAGCAAACTCAATTCACATTGCTCTGCAAACTGCTAGGCCCTCTTCCTTCTAACATGACAGGTTTTATGAGAACTAGAGTGTTTCTCCACTCACTCAAAAGGGGCTCTTTGGCTCAAAGTTGATGTTCATCACCCAGGAAAAAGCTGAGATTTAGGCAGAATTCCTTGAGACAGCAAACTCAATTCCAACTGCAAAACAAGGTGCTAGCCCCTCTTGCCTCAAACATGAAGGATTCTCTCACAGAAGCTACACTGCATCTTCCTTTCAGTTGTATGGGGCCATTTTCAGCAAAAGTAATGTTTCTCATTCTTGAAATCACTGAGAGGTAGACACTATTCCGTTACACAGCAAACTCAGTTCACATTGCTATGCCAACTGCTAGACCCTCTTCCTTCTAACATGAAAGATTGTATTAGAACTAGAGTGTTTCTCCACTCACTTGAAAGGGGTTCTTTGGCTCAAAGTTGATGTTCCTCACCCACAAAAACGCTGAGACTTAGGCAGTGTTCCTTTCCAAAGCCAACTCAGTTCACAATGCTAAACAAGGGGGTAGACCTTCTTGCTTCTGACTTTAATGTGTCTCTTTCAAGAGCTACAGTGCTCCTGCCATTCACTATAAAGGGGTCATTTTGCAGAAAGTTGATGATCCAGAACCGTGATAACACTAAGGGATATGCAGAAGCCTTTTAAAATGTTAACTGAATTCACAATACTAAACAAGTTGCTAGATCTTCTTGCTTCTAAAATTAATGGTTCTCTAACAAGACCAACAGTGCTCCTTTCATTCACTTGTATTGTCATTCATGGAAACACTGAGAGGTAGGCATTGTTCTTTTCAACAGCAAGCTCCATTCACAATGCTAAGCAGGCTGCTATACCTTCTTCCTCCTAACATTAGTGGTTTTCTTCGAAGAGCTACAGTGCTTCTATACTCACTTGAATTTGGCTATTTGGCACAAAGTTGATGTTCCTCACCCATGAAAACACTGAGAGGTAGGCAGTATTGCTTTAAACAGGAAACTCAAATCCAACTGCAAAACAAGGTTTTAGGCCCTCTTGCTCCAAACATGAATGATTCTCTCACAGAACGTACACGGCATCTTCCTTTCAGTTGTATGGGGCCATTTTCAGCAAAGGTAAAGTTTCTCATTCTTGAAAACACTGAGAGGTAGGCACTGTTTCCTTATACAGCAAACTCAGTTCACAATGCTAAGCAAACTGCTAGACTCTCTTCCTTCTAACATGAAAGATTTTATTCGAACTAGAGTGTTTCTCCACTCACTTGAACGGGCCTATTTGGCTCAAAGTTGATGTTCCTCACCCATGAAGAAGCTCACAGTTAGGCAGTATGCCTTGAGACAGCAAACTCAATTCAAAGTGCAAAACAAGTTTCTAGGCCCTCTTACTTCAAACATGAATGATTCTCTCACAGAAGCTACACTGCATCGTCCTTTCAGTTGTATGGGGCCATTTTCAACAAAGGTAATGTTTCTCATTCTTGACAACACTGAGAGGTAGGCAGTATTCCTTGAAACAGCCAACTCAATTCAAACTTCAAAACAAGGGGCTAGCCCCTCTTGCTTCAAGTATTATTGATTCTCTCACACCACCTACACTCCATCTTCTATTCAGTTGTATTGGGCCATTGTGAACAAATGTGATGTTTCTCACTCTTGAAAACACTGAGAGGTACGCAATATTCCCTTCCACAGCAAACTCAGTTCACAGTGCAAAGCAAGCTGCTAGACCCTCTTCTTTCTAACGTGAAAGGTTTTCTTAGAAGAACTACAATGTTTCTCCACTCACTTGAAAGGGGCTATTAGGCACAAAGTTGATGTTCCTCACCCATGAAAATGCTGAGAGGTAGGCAGTATTCCTTTAAACAGCAAACTCAAATCAAACTGCAAAACAAGATCCTAGGCCCTCTTGCTTCAAACATGAATAATTCTCTCACAGAAGCTACACTGCATCTTCCTTCCAGTTGTATCGGGCCATTTTCAACAAAGGGAATGTTTCTCATTCTTGAAAACACTGAGAGCTAGCCAGTATTCCCTTACACAGCCAACTCAGTTCACAATACTAAGCAAACTGCTAGACCCTTTTCCTTCTAACATGAAAGATTTTCTTAGAAGCACTACAGTGTTTCTCCACTCATTGAAATGGGTATTAGGTACAAAGTTGATGTTCTTCACCCTTGAAAACACTGAGAGGTAGGCAGTATTCCTTTACACAGCAAACTCAAATCAAACTGCAAAACAAGGTGCTAGCCCCTCTTTCTTCAAACATTACTGATTCTCTCACACAAGCTACACTGCATCTTCAATTCAGTTGCATGTGGCCGTTGTGAACAAAGGTGATGTTTCTCACTCTTGAAAACACTGACAGGTAGGCAGTATTCCCTTACCCAGCAAACTCAGTTCACAATGCAAAGCAAGTTGCTCGACCCTCTTCCTTCTAACATGAAAGATTTTCTTAGAAGCACTACAATGTTTCTCCACTCACTTGAAAGGGGCTATTAGGCACAAAGCTGATATGCCTCTCACATGAAAAAGCTGAGAGTTAGGCAGTATTCCTTTAAACAGCAAGCTGAAATCAACTGCAAAACAAGGTTCTATGCCCTCTTGCTTCAAACATTAATGATTCTCTCACAGAAGCTACACTGCATCTTCCTTCCAGTTGTATGGGTCCATTTTCAACAAAGGGAATGTTTCTCATGCTTGAAAACACTGAGAGGTAGGCAGTATTCCTTGAAACAGCAAACTCAATTCAAACTGCAAAACAAGGTTCTAGCCCCTCTTGCTTCAAACATGAATGATTCTCTCACCGAAGCTACCCTGCATCTTCCTTTCAATTGTATGGGCCATTTTCACAAAGGTAATGTTTCTCATTCTTGAAATCACTGAGAGGTAGGCACTATTCCCTTATAGAGCAAACTCAATTCACATTGCTCTGCAAACTGCTAGGCCCTCTTCCTTCTAACATGACAGGTTTTATGAGAACTAGAGTGTTTCTCCACTCACTCAAAAGGGGCTCTTTGGCTCAAAGTTGATGTTCATCACCCAGGAAAAAGCTGAGATTTAGGCAGAATTCCTTGAGACAGCAAACTCAATTCCAACTGCAAAACAAGGTGCTAGCCCCTCTTGCCTCAAACATGAAGGATTCTCTCACAGAAGCTACACTGCATCTTCCTTTCAGTTGTATGGGGCCATTTTCAGCAAAAGTAATGTTTCTCATTCTTGAAATCACTGAGAGGTAGACACTATTCCGTTACACAGCAAACTCAGTTCACATTGCTATGCCAACTGCTAGACCCTCTTCCTTCTAACATGAAAGATTGTATTAGAACTAGAGTGTTTCTCCACTCACTTGAAAGGGGTTCTTTGGCTCAAAGTTGATGTTCCTCACCCACAAAAACGCTGAGACTTAGGCAGTGTTCCTTTCCAAAGCCAACTCAGTTCACAATGCTAAACAAGGGGGTAGACCTTCTTGCTTCTGACTTTAATGTGTCTCTTTCAACAGCTACAGTGCTCCTGCCATTCACTATAAAGGGGTCATTTTGCAGAAAGTTGATGATCCAGAACCGTGATAACACTAAGGGATATGCAGAAGCCTTTTAAAATGTTAACTGAATTCACAATACTAAACAAGTTGCTAGATCTTCTTGCTTCTAAAATTAATGGTTCTCTAACAAGACCAACAGTGCTCCTTTCATTCACTTGTATTGTCATTCATGGAAACACTGAGAGGTAGGCATTGTTCTTTTCAACAGCAAGCTCCATTCACAATGCTAAGCAGGCTGCTATACCTTCTTCCTCCTAACATTAGTGGTTTTCTTCGAAGAGCTACAGTGCTTCTATACTCACTTGAATTTGGCTATTTGGCACAAAGTTGATGTTCCTCACCCATGAAAACACTGAGAGGTAGGCAGTATTGCTTTAAACAGGAAACTCAAATCCAACTGCAAAACAAGGTTTTAGGCCCTCTTGCTCCAAACATGAATGATTCTCTCACAGAACGTACACGGCATCTTCCTTTCAGTTGTATGGGGCCATTTTCAGCAAAGGTAAAGTTTCTCATTCTTGAAAACACTGAGAGGTAGGCACTGTTTCCTTATACAGCAAACTCAGTTCACAATGCTAAGCAAACTGCTAGACTCTCTTCCTTCTAACATGAAAGATTTTATTCGAACTAGAGTGTTTCTCCACTCACTTGAAAGGGCCTATTTGGCTCAAAGTTGATGTTCCTCACCCATGAAGAAGCTCACAGTTAGGCAGTATGCCTTGAGACAGCAAACTCAATTCAAAGTGCAAAACAAGTTTCTAGGCCCTCTTACTTCAAACATGAATGATTCTCTCACAGAAGCTACACTGCATCGTCCTTTCAGTTGTATGGGGCCATTTTCAACAAAGGTAATGTTTCTCATTCTTGACAACACTGAGAGGTAGGCAGTATTCCTTGAAACAGCCAACTCAATTCAAACTTCAAAACAAGGGGCTAGCCCCTCTTGCTTCAAGTATTATTGATTCTCTCACACCACCTACACTCCATCTTCTATTCAGTTGTATTGGGCCATTGTGAACAAATGTGATGTTTCTCACTCTTGAAAACACTGAGAGGTACGCAGTATTCCCTTCCACAGCAAACTCAGTTCACAGTGCAAAGCAAGCTGCTAGACCCTCTTCTTTCTAACGTGAAAGGTTTTCTTAGAAGAACTACAATGTTTCTCCACTCACTTGAAAGGGGCTATTAGGCACAAAGTTGATGTTCCTCACCCATGAAAATGCTGAGAGGTAGGCAGTATTCCTTTAAACAGCAAACTCAAATCAAACTGCAAAACAAGATCCTAGGCCCTCTTGCTTCAAACATGAATAATTCTCTCACAGAAGCTACACTGCATCTTCCTTCCAGTTGTATCGGGCCATTTTCAACAAAGGGAATGTTTCTCATTCTTGAAAACACTGAGAGCTAGCCAGTATTCCCTTACACAGCCAACTCAGTTCACAATACTAAGCAAACTGCTAGACCCTTTTCCTTCTAACATGAAAGATTTTCTTAGAAGCACTACAGTGTTTCTCCACTCATTGAAATGGGTATTAGGTACAAAGTTGATGTTCTTCACCCTTGAAAACACTGAGAGGTAGGCAGTATTCCTTTACACAGCAAACTCAAATCAAACTGCAAAACAAGGTGCTAGCCCCTCTTTCTTCAAACATTACTGATTCTCTCACACAAGCTACACTGCATCTTCAATTCAGTTGCATGTGGCCGTTGTGAACAAAGGTGATGTTTCTCACTCTTGAAAACACTGACAGGTAGGCAGTATTCCCTTACCCAGCAAACTCAGTTCACAATGCAAAGCAAGTTGCTCGACCCTCTTCCTTCTAACATGAAAGATTTTCTTAGAAGCACTACAATGTTTCTCCACTCACTTGAAAGGGGCTATTAGGCACAAAGCTGATATGCCTCTCACATGAAAAAGCTGAGAGTTAGGCAGTATTCCTTTAAACAGCAAGCTGAAATCAACTGCAAAACAAGGTTCTATGCCCTCTTGCTTCAAACATTAATGATTCTCTCACAGAAGCTACACTGCATCTTCCTTCAAGTTGTATGGGTCCATTTTCAACAAAGGGAATGTTTCTCATGCTTGAAAACACTGAGAGGTAGGCAGTATTCCTTGAAACAGCAAACTCAATTCAAACTGCAAAACAAGGTGCTAGCCCCTCTTGCTTCAAACATGAATGATTCTCTCACCGAAGCTACCCTGCATCTTCCTTTCAATTGTATGGGCCATTTTCACAAAGGTAATGTTTCTCATTCTTGAAATCACTGAGAGGTAGGCACTATTCCCTTATACAGCAAACTCAATTCACATTGCTCTGCAAACTGCTAGGCCCTCTTCCTTCTAACATGACAGATTTTATGAGAACTAGAGTGTTTCTCCACTCACTCAAAAGGGGCTCTTTGGCTCAAAGTTGATGTTCATCACCCAGGAAAAAGCTGAGATTTAGGCAGAATTCCTTGAGACAGCAAACTCAATTCCAACTGCAAAACAAGGTGCTAGCCCCTCTTGCCTCAAACATGAAGGATTCTCTCACAGAAGCTACACTGCATCTTCCTTTCAGTTGTATGGGGCCATTTTCAGCAAAAGTAATGTTTCTCATTCTTGAAATCACTGAGAGGTAGACACTATTCCGTTACACAGCAAACTCAGTTCACATTGCTATGCCCACTGCTAGACCCTCTTCCTTCTAACATGAAAGATTGTATTAGAACTAGAGTGTTTCTCCACTCACTTGAAAGGGGCTCTTTGGCTCAAAGTTGATGTTCCTCACCCACAAAAACGCTGAGACTTAGGCAGTGTTCCTTTCCAAAGCCAACTCAGTTCACAATGCTAAACAAGGGGGTAGACCTTCTTGCTTCTAACTTTAATGTGTCTCTTTCAAGAGCTACAGTGCTCCTGCCATTCACTATAAAGGGGTCATTTTGCAGAAAGTTGATGATCCAGAACCGTGATAACACTAAGGGATATGCAGAAGCCTTTTAAAATGTTAACTGAATTCACAATACTAAACAAGTTGCTAGATCTTCTTGCTTCTAAAATTAATGGTTCTCTAACAAGACCAACAGTGCTCCTTTCATTCACTTGTATTGTCATTCATGGAAACACTGAGAGGTAGGCATTGTTCTTTTCAACAGCAAGCTCCATTCACAATGCTAAGCAGGCTGCTAGACCTTCTTCCTCCTAACATTAGTGGTTTTCTTCGAAGAGCTACAGTGCTTCTATACTCACTTGAATTTGGCTATTTGGCACAAAGTTGATGTTCCTCACCCATGAAAACACTGAGAGGTAGGCAGTATTGCTTTAAACAGGAAACTCAAATCCAACTGCAAAACAAGGTTTTAGGCCCTCTTGCTCCAAACATGAATGATTCTCTCACAGAACGTACACGGCATCTTCCTTTCAGTTGTATGGGGCCATTTTCAGCAAAGGTAAAGTTTCTCATTCTTGAAAACACTGAGAGGTAGGCACTGTTTCCTTATACAGCAAACTCAGTTCACAATGCTAAGCAAACTGCTAGACTCTCTTCCTTCTAACATGAAAGATTGTATTCGAACTAGAGTGTTTCTCCACTCACTTGAAAGGGCCTATTTGGCTCAAAGTTGATGTTCCTCACCCATGAAGAAGCTCACAGTTAGGCAGTATGCCTTGAGACAGCAAACTCAATTCAAAGTGCAAAACAAGTTTCTAGGCCCTCTTACTTCAAACATGAATGATTCTCTCACAGAAGCTACACTGCATCGTCCTTTCAGTTGTATGGGGCCATTTTCAACAAAGGTAATGTTTCTCATTCTTGACAACACTGAGAGGTAGGCAGTATTCCTTGAAACAGCCAACTCAATTCAAACTTCAAAACAAGGGGCTAGCCCCTCTTGCTTCAAGTATTATTGATTCTCTCACACCACCTACACTCCATCTTCTATTCAGTTGTATTGGGCCATTGTGAACAAATGTGATGTTTCTCACTCTTGAAAACACTGAGAGGTACGCAATATTCCCTTCCACAGCAAACTCAGTTCACAGTGCAAAGCAAGCTGCTAGACCCTCTTCTTTCTAACGTGAAAGGTTTTCTTAGAAGAACTACAATGTTTCTCCACTCACTTGAAAGGGGCTATTAGGCACAAAGTTGATGTTCCTCACCCATGAAAATGCTGAGAGGTAGGCAGTATTCCTTTAAACAGCAAACTCAAATCAAACTGCAAAACAAGATCCTAGGCCCTCTTGCTTCAAACATGAATAATTCTCTCACAGAAGCTACACTGCATCTTCCTTCCAGTTGTATCGGGCCATTTTCAACAAAGGGAATGTTTCTCATTCTTGAAAACACTGAGAGCTAGCCAGTATTCCCTTACACAGCCAACTCAGTTCACAATACTAAGCAAACTGCTAGACCCTTTTCCTTCTAACATGAAAGATTTTCTTAGAAGCACTACAGTGTTTCTCCACTCATTGAAATGGGTATTAGGTACAAAGTTGATGTTCTTCACCCTTGAAAACACTGAGAGGTAGGCAGTATTCCTTTACACAGCAAACTCAAATCAAACTGCAAAACAAGGTGCTAGCCCCTCTTTCTTCAAACATTACTGATTCTCTCACACAAGCTACACTGCATCTTCAATTCAGTTGCATGTGGCCGTTGTGAACAAAGGTGATGTTTCTCACTCTTGAAAACACTGACAGGTAGGCAGTATTCCCTTACCCAGCAAACTCAGTTCACAATGCAAAGCAAGTTGCTCGACCCTCTTCCTTCTAACATGAAAGATTTTCTTAGAAGCACTACAATGTTTCTCCACTCACTTGAAAGGGGCTATTAGGCACAAAGCTGATATGCCTCTCACATGAAAAAGCTGAGAGTTAGGCAGTATTCCTTTAAACAGCAAGCTGAAATCAACTGCAAAACAAGGTTCTATGCCCTCTTGCTTCAAACATTAATGATTCTCTCACAGAAGCTACACTGCATCTTCCTTCCAGTTGTATGGGTCCATTTTCAACAAAGGGAATGTTTCTCATGCTTGAAAACACTGAGAGGTAGGCAGTATTCCTTGAAACAGCAAACTCAATTCAAACTGCAAAACAAGGTGCTAGCCCCTCTTGCTTCAAACATGAATGATTCTCTCACCGAAGCTACCCTGCATCTTCCTTTCAATTGTATGGGCCATTTTCACAAAGGTAATGTTTCTCATTCTTGAAATCACTGAGAGGTAGGCACTATTCCCTTATACAGCAAACTCAATTCACATTGCTCTGCAAACTGCTAGGCCCTCTTCCTTCTAACATGACAGATTTTATGAGAACTAGAGTGTTTCTCCACTCACTCAAAAGGGGCTCTTTGGCTCAAAGTTGATGTTCATCACCCAGGAAAAAGCTGAGATTTAGGCAGAATTCCTTGAGACAGCAAACTCAATTCCAACTGCAAAACAAGGTGCTAGCCCCTCTTGCCTCAAACATGAAGGATTCTCTCACAGAAGCTACACTGCATCTTCCTTTCAGTTGTATGGGGCCATTTTCAGCAAAAGTAATGTTTCTCATTCTTGAAATCACTGAGAGGTAGACACTATTCCGTTACACAGCAAACTCAGTTCACATTGCTATGCCCACTGCTAGACCCTCTTCCTTCTAACATGAAAGATTGTATTAGAACTAGAGTGTTTCTCCACTCACTTGAAAGGGGCTCTTTGGCTCAAAGTTGATGTTCCTCACCCACAAAAACGCTGAGACTTAGGCAGTGTTCCTTTCCAAAGCCAACTCAGTTCACAATGCTAAACAAGGGGGTAGACCTTCTTGCTTCTAACTTTAATGTGTCTCTTTCAAGAGCTACAGTGCTCCTGCCATTCACTATAAAGGGGTCATTTTGCAGAAAGTTGATGATCCAGAACCGTGATAACACTAAGGGATATGCAGAAGCCTTTTAAAATGTTAACTGAATTCACAATACTAAACAAGTTGCTAGATCTTCTTGCTTCTAAAATTAATGGTTCTCTAACAAGACCAACAGTGCTCCTTTCATTCACTTGTATTGTCATTCATGGAAACACTGAGAGGTAGGCATTGTTCTTTTCAACAGCAAGCTCCATTCACAATGCTAAGCAGGCTGCTCTACCTTCTTCCTCCTAACATTAGTGGTTTTCTTCGAAGAGCTACAGTGCTTCTATACTCACTTGAATTTGGCTATTTGGCACAAAGTTGATGTTCCTCACCCATGAAAACACTGAGAGGTAGGCAGTATTGCTTTAAACAGGAAACTCAAATCCAACTGCAAAACAAGGTTTTAGGCCCTCTTGCTCCAAACATGAATGATTCTCTCACAGAACGTACACGGCATCTTCCTTTCAGTTGTATGGGGCCATTTTCAGCAAAGGTAAAGTTTCTCATTCTTGAAAACACTGAGAGGTAGGCACTGTTTCCTTATACAGCAAACTCAGTTCACAATGCTAAGCAAACTGCTAGACTCTCTTCCTTCTAACATGAAAGATTGTATTCGAACTAGAGTGTTTCTCCACTCACTTGAAAGGGCCTATTTGGCTCAAAGTTGATGTTCCTCACCCATGAAGAAGCTCACAGTTAGGCAGTATGCCTTGAGACAGCAAACTCAATTCAAAGTGCAAAACAAGTTTCTAGGCCCTCTTACTTCAAACATGAATGATTCTCTCACAGAAGCTACACTGCATCGTCCTTTCAGTTGTATGGGGCCATTTTCAACAAAGGTAATGTTTCTCATTCTTGACAACACTGAGAGGTAGGCAGTATTCCTTGAAACAGCCAACTCAATTCAAACTTCAAAACAAGGGGCTAGCCCCTCTTGCTTCAAGTATTATTGATTCTCTCACACCACCTACACTCCATCTTCTATTCAGTTGTATTGGGCCATTGTGAACAAATGTGATGTTTCTCACTCTTGAAAACACTGAGAGGTACGCAGTATTCCCTTCCACAGCAAACTCAGTTCACAGTGCAAAGCAAGCTGCTAGACCCTCTTCTTTCTAACGTGAAAGGTTTTCTTAGAAGAACTACAATGTTTCTCCACTCACTTGAAAGGGGCTATTAGGCACAAAGTTGATGTTCCTCACCCAGGAAAATGCTGAGAGGTAGGCAGTATTCCTTTAAACAGCAAACTCAAATCAAACTGCAAAACAAGATCCTAGGCCCTCTTGCTTCAAACATGAATAATTCTCTCACAGAAGCTACACTGCATCTTCCTTCCAGTTGTATCGGGCCATTTTCAACAAAGGGAATGTTTCTCATTCTTGAAAACACTGAGAGCTAGCCAGTATTCCCTTACACAGCCAACTCAGTTCACAATACTAAGCAAACTGCTAGACCCTTTTCCTTCTAACATGAAAGATTTTCTTAGAAGCACTACAGTGTTTCTCCACTCATTGAAATGGGTATTAGGTACAAAGTTGATGTTCTTCACCCTTGAAAACACTGAGAGGTAGGCAGTATTCCTTTACACAGCAAACTCAAATCAAACTGCAAAACAAGGTGCTAGCCCCTCTTTCTTCAAACATTACTGATTCTCTCACACAAGCTACACTGCATCTTCAATTCAGTTGCATGTGGCCGTTGTGAACAAAGGTGATGTTTCTCACTCTTGAAAACACTGACAGGTAGGCAGTATTCCCTTACCCAGCAAACTCAGTTCACAATGCAAAGCAAGTTGCTCGACCCTCTTCCTTCTAACATGAAAGATTTTCTTAGAAGCACTACAATGTTTCTCCACTCACTTGAAAGGGGCTATTAGGCCCAAAGCTGATATGCCTCTCACATGAAAAAGCTGAGAGTTAGGCAGTATTCCTTTAAACAGCAAGCTGAAATCAACTGCAAAACAAGGTTCTATGCCCTCTTGCTTCAAACATTAATGATTCTCTCACAGAAGCTACACTGCATCTTCCTTCAAGTTGTATGGGTCCATTTTCAACAAAGGGAATGTTTCTCATGCTTGAAAACACTGAGAGGTAGGCAGTATTCCTTGAAACAGCAAACTCAATTCAAACTGCAAAACAAGGTTCTAGCCCCTCTTGCTTCAAACATGAATGATTCTCTCACCGAAGCTACCCTGCATCTTCCTTTCAATTGTATGGGCCATTTTCACAAAGGTAATGTTTCTCATTCTTGAAATCACTGAGAGGTAGGCACTATTCCCTTATACAGCAAACTCAATTCACATTGCTCTGCAAACTGCTAGGCCCTCTTCCTTCTAACATGACAGATTTTATGAGAACTAGAGTGTTTCTCCACTCACTCAAAAGGGGCTCTTTGGCTCAAAGTTGATGTTCATCACCCAGGAAAAAGCTGAGATTTAGGCAGAATTCCTTGAGACAGCAAACTCAATTCCAACTGCAAAACAAGGTGCTAGCCCCTCTTGCCTCAAACATGAAGGATTCTCTCACAGAAGCTACACTGCATCTTCCTTTCAGTTGTATGGGGCCATTTTCAGCAAAAGTAATGTTTCTCATTCTTGAAATCACTGAGAGGTAGACACTATTCCGTTACACAGCAAACTCAGTTCACATTGCTATGCCCACTGCTAGACCCTCTTCCTTCTAACATGAAAGATTGTATTAGAACTAGAGTGTTTCTCCACTCACTTGAAAGGGGCTCTTTGGCTCAAAGTTGATGTTCCTCACCCACAAAAACGCTGAGACTTAGGCAGTGTTCCTTTCCAAAGCCAACTCAGTTCACAATGCTAAACAAGGGGGTAGACCTTCTTGCTTCTAACTTTAATGTGTCTCTTTCAAGAGCTACAGTGCTCCTGCCATTCACTATAAAGGGGTCATTTTGCAGAAAGTTGATGATCCAGAACCGTGATAACACTAAGGGATATGCAGAAGCCTTTTAAAATGTTAACTGAATTCACAATACTAAACAAGTTGCTAGATCTTCTTGCTTCTAAAATTAATGGTTCTCTAACAAGACCAACAGTGCTCCTTTCATTCACTTGTATTGTCATTCATGGAAACACTGAGAGGTAGGCATTGTTCTTTTCAACAGCAAGCTCCATTCACAATGCTAAGCAGGCTGCTAGACCTTCTTCCTCCTAACATTAGTGGTTTTCTTCGAAGAGCTACAGTGCTTCTATACTCACTTGAATTTGGCTATTTGGCACAAAGTTGATGTTCCTCACCCATGAAAACACTGAGAGGTAGGCAGTATTGCTTTAAACAGGAAACTCAAATCCAACTGCAAAACAAGGTTTTAGGCCCTCTTGCTCCAAACATGAATGATTCTCTCACAGAACGTACACGGCATCTTCCTTTCAGTTGTATGGGGCCATTTTCAGCAAAGGTAAAGTTTCTCATTCTTGAAAACACTGAGAGGTAGGCACTGTTTCCTTATACAGCAAACTCAGTTCACAATGCTAAGCAAACTGCTAGACTCTCTTCCTTCTAACATGAAAGATTTTATTCGAACTAGAGTGTTTCTCCACTCACTTGAAAGGGCCTATTTGGCTCAAAGTTGATGTTCCTCACCCATGAAGAAGCTCACAGTTAGGCAGTATGCCTTGAGACAGCAAACTCAATTCAAAGTGCAAAACAAGTTTCTAGGCCCTCTTACTTCAAACATGAATGATTCTCTCACAGAAGCTACACTGCATCGTCCTTTCAGTTGTATGGGGCCATTTTCAACAAAGGTAATGTTTCTCATTCTTGACAACACTGAGAGGTAGGCAGTATTCCTTGAAACAGCCAACTCAATTCAAACTTCAAAACAAGGGGCTAGCCCCTCTTGCTTCAAGTATTATTGATTCTCTCACACCACCTACACTCCATCTTCTATTCAGTTGTATTGGGCCATTGTGAACAAATGTGATGTTTCTCACTCTTGAAAACACTGAGAGGTACGCAGTATTCCCTTCCACAGCAAACTCAGTTCACAGTGCAAAGCAAGCTGCTAGACCCTCTTCTTTCTAACGTGAAAGGTTTTCTTAGAAGAACTACAATGTTTCTCCACTCACTTGAAAGGGGCTATTAGGCACAAAGTTGATGTTCCTCACCCATGAAAATGCTGAGAGGTAGGCAGTATTCCTTTAAACAGCAAACTCAAATCAAACTGCAAAACAAGATCCTAGGCCCTCTTGCTTCAAACATGAATAATTCTCTCACAGAAGCTACACTGCATCTTCCTTCCAGTTGTATCGGGCCATTTTCAACAAAGGGAATGTTTCTCATTCTTGAAAACACTGAGAGCTAGCCAGTATTCCCTTACACAGCCAACTCAGTTCACAATACTAAGCAAACTGCTAGACCCTTTTCCTTCTAACATGAAAGATTTTCTTAGAAGCACTACAGTGTTTCTCCACTCATTGAAATGGGTATTAGGTACAAAGTTGATGTTCTTCACCCTTGAAAACACTGAGAGGTAGGCAGTATTCCTTTACACAGCAAACTCAAATCAAACTGCAAAACAAGGTGCTAGCCCCTCTTTCTTCAAACATTACTGATTCTCTCACACAAGCTACACTGCATCTTCAATTCAGTTGCATGTGGCCGTTGTGAACAAAGGTGATGTTTCTCACTCTTGAAAACACTGACAGGTAGGCAGTATTCCCTTACCCAGCAAACTCAGTTCACAATGCAAAGCAAGTTGCTCGACCCTCTTCCTTCTAACATGAAAGATTTTCTTAGAAGCACTACAATGTTTCTCCACTCACTTGAAAGGGGCTATTAGGCACAAAGCTGATATGCCTCTCACATGAAAAAGCTGAGAGTTAGGCAGTATTCCTTTAAACAGCAAGCTGAAATCAACTGCAAAACAAGGTTCTATGCCCTCTTGCTTCAAACATTAATGATTCTCTCACAGAAGCTACACTGCATCTTCCTTCAAGTTGTATGGGTCCATTTTCAACAAAGGGAATGTTTCTCATGCTTGAAAACACTGAGAGGTAGGCAGTATTCCTTGAAACAGCAAACTCAATTCAAACTGCAAAACAAGGTGCTAGCCCCTCTTGCTTCAAACATGAATGATTCTCTCACCGAAGCTACCCTGCATCTTCCTTTCAATTGTATGGGCCATTTTCACAAAGGTAATGTTTCTCATTCTTGAAATCACTGAGAGGTAGGCACTATTCCCTTATACAGCAAACTCAATTCACATTGCTCTGCAAACTGCTAGGCCCTCTTCCTTCTAACATGACAGATTTTATGAGAACTAGAGTGTTTCTCCACTCACTCAAAAGGGGCTCTTTGGCTCAAAGTTGATGTTCATCACCCAGGAAAAAGCTGAGATTTAGGCAGAATTCCTTGAGACAGCAAACTCAATTCCAACTGCAAAACAAGGTGCTAGCCCCTCTTGCCTCAAACATGAAGGATTCTCTCACAGAAGCTACACTGCATCTTCCTTTCAGTTGTATGGGGCCATTTTCAGCAAAAGTAATGTTTCTCATTCTTGAAATCACTGAGAGGTAGACACTATTCCGTTACACAGCAAACTCAGTTCACATTGCTATGCCCACTGCTAGACCCTCTTCCTTCTAACATGAAAGATTGTATTAGAACTAGAGTGTTTCTCCACTCACTTGCAAGGGGCTCTTTGGCTCAAAGTTGATGTTCCTCACCCACAAAAACGCTGAGACTTAGGCAGTGTTCCTTTCCAAAGCCAACTCAGTTCACAATGCTAAACAAGGGGGTAGACCTTCTTGCTTCTAACTTTAATGTGTCTCTTTCAAGAGCTACAGTGCTCCTGCCATTCACTATAAAGGGGTCATTTTGCAGAAAGTTGATGATCCAGAACCGTGATAACACTAAGGGATATGCAGAAGCCTTTTAAAATGTTAACTGAATTCACAATACTAAACAAGTTGCTAGATCTTCTTGCTTCTAAAATTAATGGTTCTCTAACAAGACCAACAGTGCTCCTTTCATTCACTTGTATTGTCATTCATGGAAACACTGAGAGGTAGGCATTGTTCTTTTCAACAGCAAGCTCCATTCACAATGCTAAGCAGGCTGCTAGACCTTCTTCCTCCTAACATTAGTGGTTTTCTTCGAAGAGCTACAGTGCTTCTATACTCACTTGAATTTGGCTATTTGGCACAAAGTTGATGTTCCTCACCCATGAAAACACTGAGAGGTAGGCAGTATTGCTTTAAACAGGAAACTCAAATCCAACTGCAAAACAAGGTTTTAGGCCCTCTTGCTCCAAACATGAATGATTCTCTCACAGAACGTACACGGCATCTTCCTTTCAGTTGTATGGGGCCATTTTCAGCAAAGGTAAAGTTTCTCATTCTTGAAAACACTGAGAGGTAGGCACTGTTTCCTTATACAGCAAACTCAGTTCACAATGCTAAGCAAACTGCTAGACTCTCTTCCTTCTAACATGAAAGATTGTATTCGAACTAGAGTGTTTCTCCACTCACTTGAAAGGGCCTATTTGGCTCAAAGTTGATGTTCCTCACCCATGAAGAAGCTCACAGTTAGGCAGTATGCCTTGAGACAGCAAACTCAATTCAAAGTGCAAAACAAGTTTCTAGGCCCTCTTACTTCAAACATGAATGATTCTCTCACAGAAGCTACACTGCATCGTCCTTTCAGTTGTATGGGGCCATTTTCAACAAAGGTAATGTTTCTCATTCTTGACAACACTGAGAGGTAGGCAGTATTCCTTGAAACAGCCAACTCAATTCAAACTTCAAAACAAGGGGCTAGCCCCTCTTGCTTCAAGTATTATTGATTCTCTCACACCACCTACACTCCATCTTCTATTCAGTTGTATTGGGCCATTGTGAACAAATGTGATGTTTCTCACTCTTGAAAACACTGAGAGGTACGCAGTATTCCCTTCCACAGCAAACTCAGTTCACAGTGCAAAGCAAGCTGCTAGACCCTCTTCTTTCTAACGTGAAAGGTTTTCTTAGAAGAACTACAATGTTTCTCCACTCACTTGAAAGGGGCTATTAGGCACAAAGTTGATGTTCCTCACCCAGGAAAATGCTGAGAGGTAGGCAGTATTCCTTTAAACAGCAAACTCAAATCAAACTGCAAAACAAGATCCTAGGCCCTCTTGCTTCAAACATGAATAATTCTCTCACAGAAGCTACACTGCATCTTCCTTCCAGTTGTATCGGGCCATTTTCAACAAAGGGAATGTTTCTCATTCTTGAAAACACTGAGAGCTAGCCAGTATTCCCTTACACAGCCAACTCAGTTCACAATACTAAGCAAACTGCTAGACCCTTTTCCTTCTAACATGAAAGATTTTCTTAGAAGCACTACAGTGTTTCTCCACTCATTGAAATGGGTATTAGGTACAAAGTTGATGTTCTTCACCCTTGAAAACACTGAGAGGTAGGCAGTATTCCTTTACACAGCAAACTCAAATCAAACTGCAAAACAAGGTGCTAGCCCCTCTTTCTTCAAACATTACTGATTCTCTCACACAAGCTACACTGCATCTTCAATTCAGTTGCATGTGGCCGTTGTGAACAAAGGTGATGTTTCTCACTCTTGAAAACACTGACAGGTAGGCAGTATTCCCTTACCCAGCAAACTCAGTTCACAATGCAAAGCAAGTTGCTCGACCCTCTTCCTTCTAACATGAAAGATTTTCTTAGAAGCACTACAATGTTTCTCCACTCACTTGAAAGGGGCTATTAGGCACAAAGCTGATATGCCTCTCACATGAAAAAGCTGAGAGTTAGGCAGTATTCCTTTAAACAGCAAGCTGAAATCAACTGCAAAACAAGGTTCTATGCCCTCTTGCTTCAAACATTAATGATTCTCTCACAGAAGCTACACTGCATCTTCCTTCCAGTTGTATGGGTCCATTTTCAACAAAGGGAATGTTTCTCATGCTTGAAAACACTGAGAGGTAGGCAGTATTCCTTGAAACAGCAAACTCAATTCAAACTGCAAAACAAGGTGCTAGCCCCTCTTGCTTCAAACATGAATGATTCTCTCACCGAAGCTACCCTGCATCTTCCTTTCAATTGTATGGGCCATTTTCACAAAGGTAATGTTTCTCATTCTTGAAATCACTGAGAGGTAGGCACTATTCCCTTATAGAGCAAACTCAATTCACATTGCTCTGCAAACTGCTAGGCCCTCTTCCTTCTAACATGACAGGTTTTATGAGAACTAGAGTGTTTCTCCACTCACTCAAAAGGGGCTCTTTGGCTCAAAGTTGATGTTCATCACCCAGGAAAAAGCTGAGATTTAGGCAGAATTCCTTGAGACAGCAAACTCAATTCCAACTGCAAAACAAGGTGCTAGCCCCTCTTGCCTCAAACATGAAGGATTCTCTCACAGAAGCTACACTGCATCTTCCTTTCAGTTGTATGGGGCCATTTTCAGCAAAAGTAATGTTTCTCATTCTTGAAATCACTGAGAGGTAGACACTATTCCGTTACACAGCAAACTCAGTTCACATTGCTATGCCAACTGCTAGACCCTCTTCCTTCTAACATGAAAGATTGTATTAGAACTAGAGTGTTTCTCCACTCACTTGAAAGGGGTTCTTTGGCTCAAAGTTGATGTTCCTCACCCACAAAAACGCTGAGACTTAGGCAGTGTTCCTTTCCAAAGCCAACTCAGTTCACAATGCTAAACAAGGGGGTAGACCTTCTTGCTTCTGACTTTAATGTGTCTCTTTCAACAGCTACAGTGCTCCTGCCATTCACTATAAAGGGGTCATTTTGCAGAAAGTTGATGATCCAGAACCGTGATAACACTAAGGGATATGCAGAAGCCTTTTAAAATGTTAACTGAATTCACAATACTAAACAAGTTGCTAGATCTTCTTGCTTCTAAAATTAATGGTTCTCTAACAAGACCAACAGTGCTCCTTTCATTCACTTGTATTGTCATTCATGGAAACACTGAGAGGTAGGCATTGTTCTTTTCAACAGCAAGCTCCATTCACAATGCTAAGCAGGCTGCTAGACCTTCTTCCTCCTAACATTAGTGGTTTTCTTCGAAGAGCTACAGTGCTTCTATACTCACTTGAATTTGGCTATTTGGCACAAAGTTGATGTTCCTCACCCATGAAAACACTGAGAGGTAGGCAGTATTGCTTTAAACAGGAAACTCAAATCCAACTGCAAAACAAGGTTTTAGGCCCTCTTGCTCCAAACATGAATGATTCTCTCACAGAACGTACACGGCATCTTCCTTTCAGTTGTATGGGGCCATTTTCAGCAAAGGTAAAGTTTCTCATTCTTGAAAACACTGAGAGGTAGGCACTGTTTCCTTATACAGCAAACTCAGTTCACAATGCTAAGCAAACTGCTAGACTCTCTTCCTTCTAACATGAAAGATTTTATTCGAACTAGAGTGTTTCTCCACTCACTTGAAAGGGCCTATTTGGCTCAAAGTTGATGTTCCTCACCCATGAAGAAGCTCACAGTTAGGCAGTATGCCTTGAGACAGCAAACTCAATTCAAAGTGCAAAACAAGTTTCTAGGCCCTCTTACTTCAAACATGAATGATTCTCTCACAGAAGCTACACTGCATCGTCCTTTCAGTTGTATGGGGCCATTTTCAACAAAGGTAATGTTTCTCATTCTTGACAACACTGAGAGGTAGGCAGTATTCCTTGAAACAGCCAACTCAATTCAAACTTCAAAACAAGGGGCTAGCCCCTCTTGCTTCAAGTATTATTGATTCTCTCACACCACCTACACTCCATCTTCTATTCAGTTGTATTGGGCCATTGTGAACAAATGTGATGTTTCTCACTCTTGAAAACACTGAGAGGTACGCAGTATTCCCTTCCACAGCAAACTCAGTTCACAGTGCAAAGCAAGCTGCTAGACCCTCTTCTTTCTAACGTGAAAGGTTTTCTTAGAAGAACTACAATGTTTCTCCACTCACTTGAAAGGGGCTATTAGGCACAAAGTTGATGTTCCTCACCCATGAAAATGCTGAGAGGTAGGCAGTATTCCTTTAAACAGCAAACTCAAATCAAACTGCAAAACAAGATCCTAGGCCCTCTTGCTTCAAACATGAATAATTCTCTCACAGAAGCTACACTGCATCTTCCTTCCAGTTGTATCGGGCCATTTTCAACAAAGGGAATGTTTCTCATTCTTGAAAACACTGAGAGCTAGCCAGTATTCCCTTACACAGCCAACTCAGTTCACAATACTAAGCAAACTGCTAGACCCTTTTCCTTCTAACATGAAAGATTTTCTTAGAAGCACTACAGTGTTTCTCCACTCATTGAAATGGGTATTAGGTACAAAGTTGATGTTCTTCACCCTTGAAAACACTGAGAGGTAGGCAGTATTCCTTTACACAGCAAACTCAAATCAAACTGCAAAACAAGGTGCTAGCCCCTCTTTCTTCAAACATTACTGATTCTCTCACACAAGCTACACTGCATCTTCAATTCAGTTGCATGTGGCCGTTGTGAACAAAGGTGATGTTTCTCACTCTTGAAAACACTGACAGGTAGGCAGTATTCCCTTACCCAGCAAACTCAGTTCACAATGCAAAGCAAGTTGCTCGACCCTCTTCCTTCTAACATGAAAGATTTTCTTAGAAGCACTACAATGTTTCTCCACTCACTTGAAAGGGGCTATTAGGCACAAAGCTGATATGCCTCTCACATGAAAAAGCTGAGAGTTAGGCAGTATTCCTTTAAACAGCAAGCTGAAATCAACTGCAAAACAAGGTTCTATGCCCTCTTGCTTCAAACATTAATGATTCTCTCACAGAAGCTACACTGCATCTTCCTTCAAGTTGTATGGGTCCATTTTCAACAAAGGGAATGTTTCTCATGCTTGAAAACACTGAGAGGTAGGCAGTATTCCTTGAAACAGCAAACTCAATTCAAACTGCAAAACAAGGTGCTAGCCCCTCTTGCTTCAAACATGAATGATTCTCTCACCGAAGCTACCCTGCATCTTCCTTTCAATTGTATGGGCCATTTTCACAAAGGTAATGTTTCTCATTCTTGAAATCACTGAGAGGTAGGCACTATTCCCTTATACAGCAAACTCAATTCACATTGCTCTGCAAACTGCTAGGCCCTCTTCCTTCTAACATGACAGATTTTATGAGAACTAGAGTGTTTCTCCACTCACTCAAAAGGGGCTCTTTGGCTCAAAGTTGATGTTCATCACCCAGGAAAAAGCTGAGATTTAGGCAGAATTCCTTGAGACAGCAAACTCAATTCCAACTGCAAAACAAGGTGCTAGCCCCTCTTGCCTCAAACATGAAGGATTCTCTCACAGAAGCTACACTGCATCTTCCTTTCAGTTGTATGGGGCCATTTTCAGCAAAAGTAATGTTTCTCATTCTTGAAATCACTGAGAGGTAGACACTATTCCGTTACACAGCAAACTCAGTTCACATTGCTATGCCCACTGCTAGACCCTCTTCCTTCTAACATGAAAGATTGTATTAGAACTAGAGTGTTTCTCCACTCACTTGAAAGGGGCTCTTTGGCTCAAAGTTGATGTTCCTCACCCACAAAAACGCTGAGACTTAGGCAGTGTTCCTTTCCAAAGCCAACTCAGTTCACAATGCTAAACAAGGGGGTAGACCTTCTTGCTTCTAACTTTAATGTGTCTCTTTCAAGAGCTACAGTGCTCCTGCCATTCACTATAAAGGGGTCATTTTGCAGAAAGTTGATGATCCAGAACCGTGATAACACTAAGGGATATGCAGAAGCCTTTTAAAATGTTAACTGAATTCACAATACTAAACAAGTTGCTAGATCTTCTTGCTTCTAAAATTAATGGTTCTCTAACAAGACCAACAGTGCTCCTTTCATTCACTTGTATTGTCATTCATGGAAACACTGAGAGGTAGGCATTGTTCTTTTCAACAGCAAGCTCCATTCACAATGCTAAGCAGGCTGCTAGACCTTCTTCCTCCTAACATTAGTGGTTTTCTTCGAAGAGCTACAGTGCTTCTATACTCACTTGAATTTGGCTATTTGGCACAAAGTTGATGTTCCTCACCCATGAAAACACTGAGAGGTAGGCAGTATTGCTTTAAACAGGAAACTCAAATCCAACTGCAAAACAAGGTTTTAGGCCCTCTTGCTCCAAACATGAATGATTCTCTCACAGAACGTACACGGCATCTTCCTTTCAGTTGTATGGGGCCATTTTCAGCAAAGGTAAAGTTTCTCATTCTTGAAAACACTGAGAGGTAGGCACTGTTTCCTTATACAGCAAACTCAGTTCACAATGCTAAGCAAACTGCTAGACTCTCTTCCTTCTAACATGAAAGATTGTATTCGAACTAGAGTGTTTCTCCACTCACTTGAAAGGGCCTATTTGGCTCAAAGTTGATGTTCCTCACCCATGAAGAAGCTCACAGTTAGGCAGTATGCCTTGAGACAGCAAACTCAATTCAAAGTGCAAAACAAGTTTCTAGGCCCTCTTACTTCAAACATGAATGATTCTCTCACAGAAGCTACACTGCATCGTCCTTTCAGTTGTATGGGGCCATTTTCAACAAAGGTAATGTTTCTCATTCTTGACAACACTGAGAGGTAGGCAGTATTCCTTGAAACAGCCAACTCAATTCAAACTTCAAAACAAGGGGCTAGCCCCTCTTGCTTCAAGTATTATTGATTCTCTCACACCACCTACACTCCATCTTCTATTCAGTTGTATTGGGCCATTGTGAACAAATGTGATGTTTCTCACTCTTGAAAACACTGAGAGGTACGCAGTATTCCCTTCCACAGCAAACTCAGTTCACAGTGCAAAGCAAGCTGCTAGACCCTCTTCTTTCTAACGTGAAAGGTTTTCTTAGAAGAACTACAATGTTTCTCCACTCACTTGAAAGGGGCTATTAGGCACAAAGTTGATGTTCCTCACCCATGAAAATGCTGAGAGGTAGGCAGTATTCCTTTAAACAGCAAACTCAAATCAAACTGCAAAACAAGATCCTAGGCCCTCTTGCTTCAAACATGAATAATTCTCTCACAGAAGCTACACTGCATCTTCCTTCCAGTTGTATCGGGCCATTTTCAACAAAGGGAATGTTTCTCATTCTTGAAAACACTGAGAGCTAGCCAGTATTCCCTTACACAGCCAACTCAGTTCACAATACTAAGCAAACTGCTAGACCCTTTTCCTTCTAACATGAAAGATTTTCTTAGAAGCACTACAGTGTTTCTCCACTCATTGAAATGGGTATTAGGTACAAAGTTGATGTTCTTCACCCTTGAAAACACTGAGAGGTAGGCAGTATTCCTTTACACAGCAAACTCAAATCAAACTGCAAAACAAGGTGCTAGCCCCTCTTTCTTCAAACATTACTGATTCTCTCACACAAGCTACACTGCATCTTCAATTCAGTTGCATGTGGCCGTTGTGAACAAAGGTGATGTTTCTCACTCTTGAAAACACTGACAGGTAGGCAGTATTCCCTTACCCAGCAAACTCAGTTCACAATGCAAAGCAAGTTGCTCGACCCTCTTCCTTCTAACATGAAAGATTTTCTTAGAAGCACTACAATGTTTCTCCACTCACTTGAAAGGGGCTATTAGGCACAAAGCTGATATGCCTCTCACATGAAAAAGCTGAGAGTTAGGCAGTATTCCTTTAAACAGCAAGCTGAAATCAACTGCAAAACAAGGTTCTATGCCCTCTTGCTTCAAACATTAATGATTCTCTCACAGAAGCTACACTGCATCTTCCTTCCAGTTGTATGGGTCCATTTTCAACAAAGGGAATGTTTCTCATGCTTGAAAACACTGAGAGGTAGGCAGTATTCCTTGAAACAGCAAACTCAATTCAAACTGCAAAACAAGGTGCTAGCCCCTCTTGCTTCAAACATGAATGATTCTCTCACCGAAGCTACCCTGCATCTTCCTTTCAATTGTATGGGCCATTTTCACAAAGGTAATGTTTCTCATTCTTGAAATCACTGAGAGGTAGGCACTATTCCCTTATAGAGCAAACTCAATTCACATTGCTCTGCAAACTGCTAGGCCCTCTTCCTTCTAACATGACAGGTTTTATGAGAACTAGAGTGTTTCTCCACTCACTCAAAAGGGGCTCTTTGGCTCAAAGTTGATGTTCATCACCCAGGAAAAAGCTGAGATTTAGGCAGAATTCCTTGAGACAGCAAACTCAATTCCAACTGCAAAACAAGGTGCTAGCCCCTCTTGCCTCAAACATGAAGGATTCTCTCACAGAAGCTACACTGCATCTTCCTTTCAGTTGTATGGGGCCATTTTCAGCAAAAGTAATGTTTCTCATTCTTGAAATCACTGAGAGGTAGACACTATTCCGTTACACAGCAAACTCAGTTCACATTGCTATGCCAACTGCTAGACCCTCTTCCTTCTAACATGAAAGATTGTATTAGAACTAGAGTGTTTCTCCACTCACTTGAAAGGGGTTCTTTGGCTCAAAGTTGATGTTCCTCACCCACAAAAACGCTGAGACTTAGGCAGTGTTCCTTTCCAAAGCCAACTCAGTTCACAATGCTAAACAAGGGGGTAGACCTTCTTGCTTCTGACTTTAATGTGTCTCTTTCAACAGCTACAGTGCTCCTGCCATTCACTATAAAGGGGTCATTTTGCAGAAAGTTGATGATCCAGAACCGTGATAACACTAAGGGATATGCAGAAGCCTTTTAAAATGTTAACTGAATTCACAATACTAAACAAGTTGCTAGATCTTCTTGCTTCTAAAATTAATGGTTCTCTAACAAGACCAACAGTGCTCCTTTCATTCACTTGTATTGTCATTCATGGAAACACTGAGAGGTAGGCATTGTTCTTTTCAACAGCAAGCTCCATTCACAATGCTAAGCAGGCTGCTAGACCTTCTTCCTCCTAACATTAGTGGTTTTCTTCGAAGAGCTACAGTGCTTCTATACTCACTTGAATTTGGCTATTTGGCACAAAGTTGATGTTCCTCACCCATGAAAACACTGAGAGGTAGGCAGTATTGCTTTAAACAGGAAACTCAAATCCAACTGCAAAACAAGGTTTTAGGCCCTCTTGCTCCAAACATGAATGATTCTCTCACAGAACGTACACGGCATCTTCCTTTCAGTTGTATGGGGCCATTTTCAGCAAAGGTAAAGTTTCTCATTCTTGAAAACACTGAGAGGTAGGCACTGTTTCCTTATACAGCAAACTCAGTTCACAATGCTAAGCAAACTGCTAGACTCTCTTCCTTCTAACATGAAAGATTTTATTCGAACTAGAGTGTTTCTCCACTCACTTGAAAGGGCCTATTTGGCTCAAAGTTGATGTTCCTCACCCATGAAGAAGCTCACAGTTAGGCAGTATGCCTTGAGACAGCAAACTCAATTCAAAGTGCAAAACAAGTTTCTAGGCCCTCTTACTTCAAACATGAATGATTCTCTCACAGAAGCTACACTGCATCGTCCTTTCAGTTGTATGGGGCCATTTTCAACAAAGGTAATGTTTCTCATTCTTGACAACACTGAGAGGTAGGCAGTATTCCTTGAAACAGCCAACTCAATTCAAACTTCAAAACAAGGGGCTAGCCCCTCTTGCTTCAAGTATTATTGATTCTCTCACACCACCTACACTCCATCTTCTATTCAGTTGTATTGGGCCATTGTGAACAAATGTGATGTTTCTCACTCTTGAAAACACTGAGAGGTACGCAGTATTCCCTTCCACAGCAAACTCAGTTCACAGTGCAAAGCAAGCTGCTAGACCCTCTTCTTTCTAACGTGAAAGGTTTTCTTAGAAGAACTACAATGTTTCTCCACTCACTTGAAAGGGGCTATTAGGCACAAAGTTGATGTTCCTCACCCAGGAAAATGCTGAGAGGTAGGCAGTATTCCTTTAAACAGCAAACTCAAATCAAACTGCAAAACAAGATCCTAGGCCCTCTTGCTTCAAACATGAATAATTCTCTCACAGAAGCTACACTGCATCTTCCTTCCAGTTGTATCGGGCCATTTTCAACAAAGGGAATGTTTCTCATTCTTGAAAACACTGAGAGCTAGCCAGTATTCCCTTACACAGCCAACTCAGTTCACAATACTAAGCAAACTGCTAGACCCTTTTCCTTCTAACATGAAAGATTTTCTTAGAAGCACTACAGTGTTTCTCCACTCATTGAAATGGGTATTAGGTACAAAGTTGATGTTCTTCACCCTTGAAAACACTGAGAGGTAGGCAGTATTCCTTTACACAGCAAACTCAAATCAAACTGCAAAACAAGGTGCTAGCCCCTCTTTCTTCAAACATTACTGATTCTCTCACACAAGCTACACTGCATCTTCAATTCAGTTGCATGTGGCCGTTGTGAACAAAGGTGATGTTTCTCACTCTTGAAAACACTGACAGGTAGGCAGTATTCCCTTACCCAGCAAACTCAGTTCACAATGCAAAGCAAGTTGCTCGACCCTCTTCCTTCTAACATGAAAGATTTTCTTAGAAGCACTACAATGTTTCTCCACTCACTTGAAAGGGGCTATTAGGCACAAAGCTGATATGCCTCTCACATGAAAAAGCTGAGAGTTAGGCAGTATTCCTTTAAACAGCAAGCTGAAATCAACTGCAAAACAAGGTTCTATGCCCTCTTGCTTCAAACATTAATGATTCTCTCACAGAAGCTACACTGCATCTTCCTTCAAGTTGTATGGGTCCATTTTCAACAAAGGGAATGTTTCTCATGCTTGAAAACACTGAGAGGTAGGCAGTATTCCTTGAAACAGCAAACTCAATTCAAACTGCAAAACAAGGTGCTAGCCCCTCTTGCTTCAAACATGAATGATTCTCTCACCGAAGCTACCCTGCATCTTCCTTTCAATTGTATGGGCCATTTTCACAAAGGTAATGTTTCTCATTCTTGAAATCACTGAGAGGTAGGCACTATTCCCTTATACAGCAAACTCAATTCACATTGCTCTGCAAACTGCTAGGCCCTCTTCCTTCTAACATGACAGATTTTATGAGAACTAGAGTGTTTCTCCACTCACTCAAAAGGGGCTCTTTGGCTCAAAGTTGATGTTCATCACCCAGGAAAAAGCTGAGATTTAGGCAGAATTCCTTGAGACAGCAAACTCAATTCCAACTGCAAAACAAGGTGCTAGCCCCTCTTGCCTCAAACATGAAGGATTCTCTCACAGAAGCTACACTGCATCTTCCTTTCAGTTGTATGGGGCCATTTTCAGCAAAAGTAATGTTTCTCATTCTTGAAATCACTGAGAGGTAGACACTATTCCGTTACACAGCAAACTCAGTTCACATTGCTATGCCCACTGCTAGACCCTCTTCCTTCTAACATGAAAGATTGTATTAGAACTAGAGTGTTTCTCCACTCACTTGAAAGGGGCTCTTTGGCTCAAAGTTGATGTTCCTCACCCACAAAAACGCTGAGACTTAGGCAGTGTTCCTTTCCAAAGCCAACTCAGTTCACAATGCTAAACAAGGGGGTAGACCTTCTTGCTTCTAACTTTAATGTGTCTCTTTCAAGAGCTACAGTGCTCCTGCCATTCACTATAAAGGGGTCATTTTGCAGAAAGTTGATGATCCAGAACCGTGATAACACTAAGGGATATGCAGAAGCCTTTTAAAATGTTAACTGAATTCACAATACTAAACAAGTTGCTAGATCTTCTTGCTTCTAAAATTAATGGTTCTCTAACAAGACCAACAGTGCTCCTTTCATTCACTTGTATTGTCATTCATGGAAACACTGAGAGGTAGGCATTGTTCTTTTCAACAGCAAGCTCCATTCACAATGCTAAGCAGGCTGCTAGACCTTCTTCCTCCTAACATTAGTGGTTTTCTTCGAAGAGCTACAGTGCTTCTATACTCACTTGAATTTGGCTATTTGGCACAAAGTTGATGTTCCTCACCCATGAAAACACTGAGAGGTAGGCAGTATTGCTTTAAACAGGAAACTCAAATCCAACTGCAAAACAAGGTTTTAGGCCCTCTTGCTCCAAACATGAATGATTCTCTCACAGAACGTACACGGCATCTTCCTTTCAGTTGTATGGGGCCATTTTCAGCAAAGGTAAAGTTTCTCATTCTTGAAAACACTGAGAGGTAGGCACTGTTTCCTTATACAGCAAACTCAGTTCACAATGCTAAGCAAACTGCTAGACTCTCTTCCTTCTAACATGAAAGATTGTATTCGAACTAGAGTGTTTCTCCACTCACTTGAAAGGGCCTATTTGGCTCAAAGTTGATGTTCCTCACCCATGAAGAAGCTCACAGTTAGGCAGTATGCCTTGAGACAGCAAACTCAATTCAAAGTGCAAAACAAGTTTCTAGGCCCTCTTACTTCAAACATGAATGATTCTCTCACAGAAGCTACACTGCATCGTCCTTTCAGTTGTATGGGGCCATTTTCAACAAAGGTAATGTTTCTCATTCTTGACAACACTGAGAGGTAGGCAGTATTCCTTGAAACAGCCAACTCAATTCAAACTTCAAAACAAGGGGCTAGCCCCTCTTGCTTCAAGTATTATTGATTCTCTCACACCACCTACACTCCATCTTCTATTCAGTTGTATTGGGCCATTGTGAACAAATGTGATGTTTCTCACTCTTGAAAACACTGAGAGGTACGCAGTATTCCCTTCCACAGCAAACTCAGTTCACAGTGCAAAGCAAGCTGCTAGACCCTCTTCTTTCTAACGTGAAAGGTTTTCTTAGAAGAACTACAATGTTTCTCCACTCACTTGAAAGGGGCTATTAGGCACAAAGTTGATGTTCCTCACCCAGGAAAATGCTGAGAGGTAGGCAGTATTCCTTTAAACAGCAAACTCAAATCAAACTGCAAAACAAGATCCTAGGCCCTCTTGCTTCAAACATGAATAATTCTCTCACAGAAGCTACACTGCATCTTCCTTCCAGTTGTATCGGGCCATTTTCAACAAAGGGAATGTTTCTCATTCTTGAAAACACTGAGAGCTAGCCAGTATTCCCTTACACAGCCAACTCAGTTCACAATACTAAGCAAACTGCTAGACCCTTTTCCTTCTAACATGAAAGATTTTCTTAGAAGCACTACAGTGTTTCTCCACTCATTGAAATGGGTATTAGGTACAAAGTTGATGTTCTTCACCCTTGAAAACACTGAGAGGTAGGCAGTATTCCTTTACACAGCAAACTCAAATCAAACTGCAAAACAAGGTGCTAGCCCCTCTTTCTTCAAACATTACTGATTCTCTCACACAAGCTACACTGCATCTTCAATTCAGTTGCATGTGGCCGTTGTGAACAAAGGTGATGTTTCTCACTCTTGAAAACACTGACAGGTAGGCAGTATTCCCTTACCCAGCAAACTCAGTTCACAATGCAAAGCAAGTTGCTCGACCCTCTTCCTTCTAACATGAAAGATTTTCTTAGAAGCACTACAATGTTTCTCCACTCACTTGAAAGGGGCTATTAGGCACAAAGCTGATATGCCTCTCACATGAAAAAGCTGAGAGTTAGGCAGTATTCCTTTAAACAGCAAGCTGAAATCAACTGCAAAACAAGGTTCTATGCCCTCTTGCTTCAAACATTAATGATTCTCTCACAGAAGCTACACTGCATCTTCCTTCAAGTTGTATGGGTCCATTTTCAACAAAGGGAATGTTTCTCATGCTTGAAAACACTGAGAGGTAGGCAGTATTCCTTGAAACAGCAAACTCAATTCAAACTGCAAAACAAGGTGCTAGCCCCTCTTGCTTCAAACATGAATGATTCTCTCACCGAAGCTACCCTGCATCTTCCTTTCAATTGTATGGGCCATTTTCACAAAGGTAATGTTTCTCATTCTTGAAATCACTGAGAGGTAGGCACTATTCCCTTATACAGCAAACTCAATTCACATTGCTCTGCAAACTGCTAGGCCCTCTTCCTTCTAACATGACAGATTTTATGAGAACTAGAGTGTTTCTCCACTCACTCAAAAGGGGCTCTTTGGCTCAAAGTTGATGTTCATCACCCAGGAAAAAGCTGAGATTTAGGCAGAATTCCTTGAGACAGCAAACTCAATTCCAACTGCAAAACAAGGTGCTAGCCCCTCTTGCCTCAAACATGAAGGATTCTCTCACAGAAGCTACACTGCATCTTCCTTTCAGTTGTATGGGGCCATTTTCAGCAAAAGTAATGTTTCTCATTCTTGAAATCACTGAGAGGTAGACACTATTCCGTTACACAGCAAACTCAGTTCACATTGCTATGCCCACTGCTAGACCCTCTTCCTTCTAACATGAAAGATTGTATTAGAACTAGAGTGTTTCTCCACTCACTTGCAAGGGGCTCTTTGGCTCAAAGTTGATGTTCCTCACCCACAAAAACGCTGAGACTTAGGCAGTGTTCCTTTCCAAAGCCAACTCAGTTCACAATGCTAAACAAGGGGGTAGACCTTCTTGCTTCTAACTTTAATGTGTCTCTTTCAAGAGCTACAGTGCTCCTGCCATTCACTATAAAGGGGTCATTTTGCAGAAAGTTGATGATCCAGAACCGTGATAACACTAAGGGATATGCAGAAGCCTTTTAAAATGTTAACTGAATTCACAATACTAAACAAGTTGCTAGATCTTCTTGCTTCTAAAATTAATGGTTCTCTAACAAGACCAACAGTGCTCCTTTCATTCACTTGTATTGTCATTCATGGAAACACTGAGAGGTAGGCATTGTTCTTTTCAACAGCAAGCTCCATTCACAATGCTAAGCAGGCTGCTAGACCTTCTTCCTCCTAACATTAGTGGTTTTCTTCGAAGAGCTACAGTGCTTCTATACTCACTTGAATTTGGCTATTTGGCACAAAGTTGATGTTCCTCACCCATGAAAACACTGAGAGGTAGGCAGTATTGCTTTAAACAGGAAACTCAAATCCAACTGCAAAACAAGGTTTTAGGCCCTCTTGCTCCAAACATGAATGATTCTCTCACAGAACGTACACGGCATCTTCCTTTCAGTTGTATGGGGCCATTTTCAGCAAAGGTAAAGTTTCTCATTCTTGAAAACACTGAGAGGTAGGCACTGTTTCCTTATACAGCAAACTCAGTTCACAATGCTAAGCAAACTGCTAGACTCTCTTCCTTCTAACATGAAAGATTGTATTCGAACTAGAGTGTTTCTCCACTCACTTGAAAGGGCCTATTTGGCTCAAAGTTGATGTTCCTCACCCATGAAGAAGCTCACAGTTAGGCAGTATGCCTTGAGACAGCAAACTCAATTCAAAGTGCAAAACAAGTTTCTAGGCCCTCTTACTTCAAACATGAATGATTCTCTCACAGAAGCTACACTGCATCGTCCTTTCAGTTGTATGGGGCCATTTTCAACAAAGGTAATGTTTCTCATTCTTGACAACACTGAGAGGTAGGCAGTATTCCTTGAAACAGCCAACTCAATTCAAACTTCAAAACAAGGGGCTAGCCCCTCTTGCTTCAAGTATTATTGATTCTCTCACACCACCTACACTCCATCTTCTATTCAGTTGTATTGGGCCATTGTGAACAAATGTGATGTTTCTCACTCTTGAAAACACTGAGAGGTACGCAGTATTCCCTTCCACAGCAAACTCAGTTCACAGTGCAAAGCAAGCTGCTAGACCCTCTTCTTTCTAACGTGAAAGGTTTTCTTAGAAGAACTACAATGTTTCTCCACTCACTTGAAAGGGGCTATTAGGCACAAAGTTGATGTTCCTCACCCAGGAAAATGCTGAGAGGTAGGCAGTATTCCTTTAAACAGCAAACTCAAATCAAACTGCAAAACAAGATCCTAGGCCCTCTTGCTTCAAACATGAATAATTCTCTCACAGAAGCTACACTGCATCTTCCTTCCAGTTGTATCGGGCCATTTTCAACAAAGGGAATGTTTCTCATTCTTGAAAACACTGAGAGCTAGCCAGTATTCCCTTACACAGCCAACTCAGTTCACAATACTAAGCAAACTGCTAGACCCTTTTCCTTCTAACATGAAAGATTTTCTTAGAAGCACTACAGTGTTTCTCCACTCATTGAAATGGGTATTAGGTACAAAGTTGATGTTCTTCACCCTTGAAAACACTGAGAGGTAGGCAGTATTCCTTTACACAGCAAACTCAAATCAAACTGCAAAACAAGGTGCTAGCCCCTCTTTCTTCAAACATTACTGATTCTCTCACACAAGCTACACTGCATCTTCAATTCAGTTGCATGTGGCCGTTGTGAACAAAGGTGATGTTTCTCACTCTTGAAAACACTGACAGGTAGGCAGTATTCCCTTACCCAGCAAACTCAGTTCACAATGCAAAGCAAGTTGCTCGACCCTCTTCCTTCTAACATGAAAGATTTTCTTAGAAGCACTACAATGTTTCTCCACTCACTTGAAAGGGGCTATTAGGCACAAAGCTGATATGCCTCTCACATGAAAAAGCTGAGAGTTAGGCAGTATTCCTTTAAACAGCAAGCTGAAATCAACTGCAAAACAAGGTTCTATGCCCTCTTGCTTCAAACATTAATGATTCTCTCACAGAAGCTACACTGCATCTTCCTTCAAGTTGTATGGGTCCATTTTCAACAAAGGGAATGTTTCTCATGCTTGAAAACACTGAGAGGTAGGCAGTATTCCTTGAAACAGCAAACTCAATTCAAACTGCAAAACAAGGTGCTAGCCCCTCTTGCTTCAAACATGAATGATTCTCTCACCGAAGCTACCCTGCATCTTCCTTTCAATTGTATGGGCCATTTTCACAAAGGTAATGTTTCTCATTCTTGAAATCACTGAGAGGTAGGCACTATTCCCTTATACAGCAAACTCAATTCACATTGCTCTGCAAACTGCTAGGCCCTCTTCCTTCTAACATGACAGATTTTATGAGAACTAGAGTGTTTCTCCACTCACTCAAAAGGGGCTCTTTGGCTCAAAGTTGATGTTCATCACCCAGGAAAAAGCTGAGATTTAGGCAGAATTCCTTGAGACAGCAAACTCAATTCCAACTGCAAAACAAGGTGCTAGCCCCTCTTGCCTCAAACATGAAGGATTCTCTCACAGAAGCTACACTGCATCTTCCTTTCAGTTGTATGGGGCCATTTTCAGCAAAAGTAATGTTTCTCATTCTTGAAATCACTGAGAGGTAGACACTATTCCGTTACACAGCAAACTCAGTTCACATTGCTATGCCCACTGCTAGACCCTCTTCCTTCTAACATGAAAGATTGTATTAGAACTAGAGTGTTTCTCCACTCACTTGAAAGGGGCTCTTTGGCTCAAAGTTGATGTTCCTCACCCACAAAAACGCTGAGACTTAGGCAGTGTTCCTTTCCAAAGCCAACTCAGTTCACAATGCTAAACAAGGGGGTAGACCTTCTTGCTTCTAACTTTAATGTGTCTCTTTCAAGAGCTACAGTGCTCCTGCCATTCACTATAAAGGGGTCATTTTGCAGAAAGTTGATGATCCAGAACCGTGATAACACTAAGGGATATGCAGAAGCCTTTTAAAATGTTAACTGAATTCACAATACTAAACAAGTTGCTAGATCTTCTTGCTTCTAAAATTAATGGTTCTCTAACAAGACCAACAGTGCTCCTTTCATTCACTTGTATTGTCATTCATGGAAACACTGAGAGGTAGGCATTGTTCTTTTCAACAGCAAGCTCCATTCACAATGCTAAGCAGGCTGCTAGACCTTCTTCCTCCTAACATTAGTGGTTTTCTTCGAAGAGCTACAGTGCTTCTATACTCACTTGAATTTGGCTATTTGGCACAAAGTTGATGTTCCTCACCCATGAAAACACTGAGAGGTAGGCAGTATTGCTTTAAACAGGAAACTCAAATCCAACTGCAAAACAAGGTTTTAGGCCCTCTTGCTCCAAACATGAATGATTCTCTCACAGAACGTACACGGCATCTTCCTTTCAGTTGTATGGGGCCATTTTCAGCAAAGGTAAAGTTTCTCATTCTTGAAAACACTGAGAGGTAGGCACTGTTTCCTTATACAGCAAACTCAGTTCACAATGCTAAGCAAACTGCTAGACTCTCTTCCTTCTAACATGAAAGATTGTATTCGAACTAGAGTGTTTCTCCACTCACTTGAAAGGGCCTATTTGGCTCAAAGTTGATGTTCCTCACCCATGAAGAAGCTCACAGTTAGGCAGTATGCCTTGAGACAGCAAACTCAATTCAAAGTGCAAAACAAGTTTCTAGGCCCTCTTACTTCAAACATGAATGATTCTCTCACAGAAGCTACACTGCATCGTCCTTTCAGTTGTATGGGGCCATTTTCAACAAAGGTAATGTTTCTCATTCTTGACAACACTGAGAGGTAGGCAGTATTCCTTGAAACAGCCAACTCAATTCAAACTTCAAAACAAGGGGCTAGCCCCTCTTGCTTCAAGTATTATTGATTCTCTCACACCACCTACACTCCATCTTCTATTCAGTTGTATTGGGCCATTGTGAACAAATGTGATGTTTCTCACTCTTGAAAACACTGAGAGGTACGCAGTATTCCCTTCCACAGCAAACTCAGTTCACAGTGCAAAGCAAGCTGCTAGACCCTCTTCTTTCTAACGTGAAAGGTTTTCTTAGAAGAACTACAATGTTTCTCCACTCACTTGAAAGGGGCTATTAGGCACAAAGTTGATGTTCCTCACCCAGGAAAATGCTGAGAGGTAGGCAGTATTCCTTTAAACAGCAAACTCAAATCAAACTGCAAAACAAGATCCTAGGCCCTCTTGCTTCAAACATGAATAATTCTCTCACAGAAGCTACACTGCATCTTCCTTCCAGTTGTATCGGGCCATTTTCAACAAAGGGAATGTTTCTCATTCTTGAAAACACTGAGAGCTAGCCAGTATTCCCTTACACAGCCAACTCAGTTCACAATACTAAGCAAACTGCTAGACCCTTTTCCTTCTAACATGAAAGATTTTCTTAGAAGCACTACAGTGTTTCTCCACTCATTGAAATGGGTATTAGGTACAAAGTTGATGTTCTTCACCCTTGAAAACACTGAGAGGTAGGCAGTATTCCTTTACACAGCAAACTCAAATCAAACTGCAAAACAAGGTGCTAGCCCCTCTTTCTTCAAACATTACTGATTCTCTCACACAAGCTACACTGCATCTTCAATTCAGTTGCATGTGGCCGTTGTGAACAAAGGTGATGTTTCTCACTCTTGAAAACACTGACAGGTAGGCAGTATTCCCTTACCCAGCAAACTCAGTTCACAATGCAAAGCAAGTTGCTCGACCCTCTTCCTTCTAACATGAAAGATTTTCTTAGAAGCACTACAATGTTTCTCCACTCACTTGAAAGGGGCTATTAGGCCCAAAGCTGATATGCCTCTCACATGAAAAAGCTGAGAGTTAGGCAGTATTCCTTTAAACAGCAAGCTGAAATCAACTGCAAAACAAGGTTCTATGCCCTCTTGCTTCAAACATTAATGATTCTCTCACAGAAGCTACACTGCATCTTCCTTCAAGTTGTATGGGTCCATTTTCAACAAAGGGAATGTTTCTCATGCTTGAAAACACTGAGAGGTAGGCAGTATTCCTTGAAACAGCAAACTCAATTCAAACTGCAAAACAAGGTGCTAGCCCCTCTTGCTTCAAACATGAATGATTCTCTCACCGAAGCTACCCTGCATCTTCCTTTCAATTGTATGGGCCATTTTCACAAAGGTAATGTTTCTCATTCTTGAAATCACTGAGAGGTAGGCACTATTCCCTTATACAGCAAACTCAATTCACATTGCTCTGCAAACTGCTAGGCCCTCTTCCTTCTAACATGACAGATTTTATGAGAACTAGAGTGTTTCTCCACTCACTCAAAAGGGGCTCTTTGGCTCAAAGTTGATGTTCATCACCCAGGAAAAAGCTGAGATTTAGGCAGAATTCCTTGAGACAGCAAACTCAATTCCAACTGCAAAACAAGGTGCTAGCCCCTCTTGCCTCAAACATGAAGGATTCTCTCACAGAAGCTACACTGCATCTTCCTTTCAGTTGTATGGGGCCATTTTCAGCAAAAGTAATGTTTCTCATTCTTGAAATCACTGAGAGGTAGACACTATTCCGTTACACAGCAAACTCAGTTCACATTGCTATGCCCACTGCTAGACCCTCTTCCTTCTAACATGAAAGATTGTATTAGAACTAGAGTGTTTCTCCACTCACTTGAAAGGGGCTCTTTGGCTCAAAGTTGATGTTCCTCACCCACAAAAACGCTGAGACTTAGGCAGTGTTCCTTTCCAAAGCCAACTCAGTTCACAATGCTAAACAAGGGGGTAGACCTTCTTGCTTCTAACTTTAATGTGTCTCTTTCAAGAGCTACAGTGCTCCTGCCATTCACTATAAAGGGGTCATTTTGCAGAAAGTTGATGATCCAGAACCGTGATAACACTAAGGGATATGCAGAAGCCTTTTAAAATGTTAACTGAATTCACAATACTAAACAAGTTGCTAGATCTTCTTGCTTCTAAAATTAATGGTTCTCTAACAAGACCAACAGTGCTCCTTTCATTCACTTGTATTGTCATTCATGGAAACACTGAGAGGTAGGCATTGTTCTTTTCAACAGCAAGCTCCATTCACAATGCTAAGCAGGCTGCTAGACCTTCTTCCTCCTAACATTAGTGGTTTTCTTCGAAGAGCTACAGTGCTTCTATACTCACTTGAATTTGGCTATTTGGCACAAAGTTGATGTTCCTCACCCATGAAAACACTGAGAGGTAGGCAGTATTGCTTTAAACAGGAAACTCAAATCCAACTGCAAAACAAGGTTTTAGGCCCTC
Source organism: Castor canadensis (assembly GCF_047511655.1). Taxonomy (NCBI): domain Eukaryota; kingdom Metazoa; phylum Chordata; class Mammalia; order Rodentia; family Castoridae; genus Castor; species Castor canadensis. The sequence goes on from NC_133398.1 coordinate 94,267,344, forward strand.
TTGCTCCAAACATGAATGATTCTCTCACAGAACGTACACGGCATCTTCCTTTCAGTTGTATGGGGCCATTTTCAGCAAAGGTAAAGTTTCTCATTCTTGAAAACACTGAGAGGTAGGCACTGTTTCCTTATACAGCAAACTCAGTTCACAATGCTAAGCAAACTGCTAGACTCTCTTCCTTCTAACATGAAAGATTGTATTCGAACTAGAGTGTTTCTCCACTCACTTGAAAGGGCCTATTTGGCTCAAAGTTGATGTTCCTCACCCATGAAGAAGCTCACAGTTAGGCAGTATGCCTTGAGACAGCAAACTCAATTCAAAGTGCAAAACAAGTTTCTAGGCCCTCTTACTTCAAACATGAATGATTCTCTCACAGAAGCTACACTGCATCGTCCTTTCAGTTGTATGGGGCCATTTTCAACAAAGGTAATGTTTCTCATTCTTGACAACACTGAGAGGTAGGCAGTATTCCTTGAAACAGCCAACTCAATTCAAACTTCAAAACAAGGGGCTAGCCCCTCTTGCTTCAAGTATTATTGATTCTCTCACACCACCTACACTCCATCTTCTATTCAGTTGTATTGGGCCATTGTGAACAAATGTGATGTTTCTCACTCTTGAAAACACTGAGAGGTACGCAGTATTCCCTTCCACAGCAAACTCAGTTCACAGTGCAAAGCAAGCTGCTAGACCCTCTTCTTTCTAACGTGAAAGGTTTTCTTAGAAGAACTACAATGTTTCTCCACTCACTTGAAAGGGGCTATTAGGCACAAAGTTGATGTTCCTCACCCAGGAAAATGCTGAGAGGTAGGCAGTATTCCTTTAAACAGCAAACTCAAATCAAACTGCAAAACAAGATCCTAGGCCCTCTTGCTTCAAACATGAATAATTCTCTCACAGAAGCTACACTGCATCTTCCTTCCAGTTGTATCGGGCCATTTTCAACAAAGGGAATGTTTCTCATTCTTGAAAACACTGAGAGCTAGCCAGTATTCCCTTACACAGCCAACTCAGTTCACAATACTAAGCAAACTGCTAGACCCTTTTCCTTCTAACATGAAAGATTTTCTTAGAAGCACTACAGTGTTTCTCCACTCATTGAAATGGGTATTAGGTACAAAGTTGATGTTCTTCACCCTTGAAAACACTGAGAGGTAGGCAGTATTCCTTTACACAGCAAACTCAAATCAAACTGCAAAACAAGGTGCTAGCCCCTCTTTCTTCAAACATTACTGATTCTCTCACACAAGCTACACTGCATCTTCAATTCAGTTGCATGTGGCCGTTGTGAACAAAGGTGATGTTTCTCACTCTTGAAAACACTGACAGGTAGGCAGTATTCCCTTACCCAGCAAACTCAGTTCACAATGCAAAGCAAGTTGCTCGACCCTCTTCCTTCTAACATGAAAGATTTTCTTAGAAGCACTACAATGTTTCTCCACTCACTTGAAAGGGGCTATTAGGCACAAAGCTGATATGCCTCTCACATGAAAAAGCTGAGAGTTAGGCAGTATTCCTTTAAACAGCAAGCTGAAATCAACTGCAAAACAAGGTTCTATGCCCTCTTGCTTCAAACATTAATGATTCTCTCACAGAAGCTACACTGCATCTTCCTTCAAGTTGTATGGGTCCATTTTCAACAAAGGGAATGTTTCTCATGCTTGAAAACACTGAGAGGTAGGCAGTATTCCTTGAAACAGCAAACTCAATTCAAACTGCAAAACAAGGTGCTAGCCCCTCTTGCTTCAAACATGAATGATTCTCTCACCGAAGCTACCCTGCATCTTCCTTTCAATTGTATGGGCCATTTTCACAAAGGTAATGTTTCTCATTCTTGAAATCACTGAGAGGTAGGCACTATTCCCTTATACAGCAAACTCAATTCACATTGCTCTGCAAACTGCTAGGCCCTCTTCCTTCTAACATGACAGATTTTATGAGAACTAGAGTGTTTCTCCACTCACTCAAAAGGGGCTCTTTGGCTCAAAGTTGATGTTCATCACCCAGGAAAAAGCTGAGATTTAGGCAGAATTCCTTGAGACAGCAAACTCAATTCCAACTGCAAAACAAGGTGCTAGCCCCTCTTGCCTCAAACATGAAGGATTCTCTCACAGAAGCTACACTGCATCTTCCTTTCAGTTGTATGGGGCCATTTTCAGCAAAAGTAATGTTTCTCATTCTTGAAATCACTGAGAGGTAGACACTATTCCGTTACACAGCAAACTCAGTTCACATTGCTATGCCCACTGCTAGACCCTCTTCCTTCTAACATGAAAGATTGTATTAGAACTAGAGTGTTTCTCCACTCACTTGAAAGGGGCTCTTTGGCTCAAAGTTGATGTTCCTCACCCACAAAAACGCTGAGACTTAGGCAGTGTTCCTTTCCAAAGCCAACTCAGTTCACAATGCTAAACAAGGGGGTAGACCTTCTTGCTTCTAACTTTAATGTGTCTCTTTCAAGAGCTACAGTGCTCCTGCCATTCACTATAAAGGGGTCATTTTGCAGAAAGTTGATGATCCAGAACCGTGATAACACTAAGGGATATGCAGAAGCCTTTTAAAATGTTAACTGAATTCACAATACTAAACAAGTTGCTAGATCTTCTTGCTTCTAAAATTAATGGTTCTCTAACAAGACCAACAGTGCTCCTTTCATTCACTTGTATTGTCATTCATGGAAACACTGAGAGGTAGGCATTGTTCTTTTCAACAGCAAGCTCCATTCACAATGCTAAGCAGGCTGCTAGACCTTCTTCCTCCTAACATTAGTGGTTTTCTTCGAAGAGCTACAGTGCTTCTATACTCACTTGAATTTGGCTATTTGGCACAAAGTTGATGTTCCTCACCCATGAAAACACTGAGAGGTAGGCAGTATTGCTTTAAACAGGAAACTCAAATCCAACTGCAAAACAAGGTTTTAGGCCCTCTTGCTCCAAACATGAATGATTCTCTCACAGAACGTACACGGCATCTTCCTTTCAGTTGTATGGGGCCATTTTCAGCAAAGGTAAAGTTTCTCATTCTTGAAAACACTGAGAGGTAGGCACTGTTTCCTTATACAGCAAACTCAGTTCACAATGCTAAGCAAACTGCTAGACTCTCTTCCTTCTAACATGAAAGATTGTATTCGAACTAGAGTGTTTCTCCACTCACTTGAAAGGGCCTATTTGGCTCAAAGTTGATGTTCCTCACCCATGAAGAAGCTCACAGTTAGGCAGTATGCCTTGAGACAGCAAACTCAATTCAAAGTGCAAAACAAGTTTCTAGGCCCTCTTACTTCAAACATGAATGATTCTCTCACAGAAGCTACACTGCATCGTCCTTTCAGTTGTATGGGGCCATTTTCAACAAAGGTAATGTTTCTCATTCTTGACAACACTGAGAGGTAGGCAGTATTCCTTGAAACAGCCAACTCAATTCAAACTTCAAAACAAGGGGCTAGCCCCTCTTGCTTCAAGTATTATTGATTCTCTCACACCACCTACACTCCATCTTCTATTCAGTTGTATTGGGCCATTGTGAACAAATGTGATGTTTCTCACTCTTGAAAACACTGAGAGGTACGCAGTATTCCCTTCCACAGCAAACTCAGTTCACAGTGCAAAGCAAGCTGCTAGACCCTCTTCTTTCTAACGTGAAAGGTTTTCTTAGAAGAACTACAATGTTTCTCCACTCACTTGAAAGGGGCTATTAGGCACAAAGTTGATGTTCCTCACCCATGAAAATGCTGAGAGGTAGGCAGTATTCCTTTAAACAGCAAACTCAAATCAAACTGCAAAACAAGATCCTAGGCCCTCTTGCTTCAAACATGAATAATTCTCTCACAGAAGCTACACTGCATCTTCCTTCCAGTTGTATCGGGCCATTTTCAACAAAGGGAATGTTTCTCATTCTTGAAAACACTGAGAGCTAGCCAGTATTCCCTTACACAGCCAACTCAGTTCACAATACTAAGCAAACTGCTAGACCCTTTTCCTTCTAACATGAAAGATTTTCTTAGAAGCACTACAGTGTTTCTCCACTCATTGAAATGGGTATTAGGTACAAAGTTGATGTTCTTCACCCTTGAAAACACTGAGAGGTAGGCAGTATTCCTTTACACAGCAAACTCAAATCAAACTGCAAAACAAGGTGCTAGCCCCTCTTTCTTCAAACATTACTGATTCTCTCACACAAGCTACACTGCATCTTCAATTCAGTTGCATGTGGCCGTTGTGAACAAAGGTGATGTTTCTCACTCTTGAAAACACTGACAGGTAGGCAGTATTCCCTTACCCAGCAAACTCAGTTCACAATGCAAAGCAAGTTGCTCGACCCTCTTCCTTCTAACATGAAAGATTTTCTTAGAAGCACTACAATGTTTCTCCACTCACTTGAAAGGGGCTATTAGGCCCAAAGCTGATATGCCTCTCACATGAAAAAGCTGAGAGTTAGGCAGTATTCCTTTAAACAGCAAGCTGAAATCAACTGCAAAACAAGGTTCTATGCCCTCTTGCTTCAAACATTAATGATTCTCTCACAGAAGCTACACTGCATCTTCCTTCCAGTTGTATGGGTCCATTTTCAACAAAGGGAATGTTTCTCATGCTTGAAAACACTGAGAGGTAGGCAGTATTCCTTGAAACAGCAAACTCAATTCAAACTGCAAAACAAGGTTCTAGCCCCTCTTGCTTCAAACATGAATGATTCTCTCACCGAAGCTACCCTGCATCTTCCTTTCAATTGTATGGGCCATTTTCACAAAGGTAATGTTTCTCATTCTTGAAATCACTGAGAGGTAGGCACTATTCCCTTATACAGCAAACTCAATTCACATTGCTCTGCAAACTGCTAGGCCCTCTTCCTTCTAACATGACAGATTTTATGAGAACTAGAGTGTTTCTCCACTCACTCAAAAGGGGCTCTTTGGCTCAAAGTTGATGTTCATCACCCAGGAAAAAGCTGAGATTTAGGCAGAATTCCTTGAGACAGCAAACTCAATTCCAACTGCAAAACAAGGTGCTAGCCCCTCTTGCCTCAAACATGAAGGATTCTCTCACAGAAGCTACACTGCATCTTCCTTTCAGTTGTATGGGGCCATTTTCAGCAAAAGTAATGTTTCTCATTCTTGAAATCACTGAGAGGTAGACACTATTCCGTTACACAGCAAACTCAGTTCACATTGCTATGCCCACTGCTAGACCCTCTTCCTTCTAACATGAAAGATTGTATTAGAACTAGAGTGTTTCTCCACTCACTTGAAAGGGGCTCTTTGGCTCAAAGTTGATGTTCCTCACCCACAAAAACGCTGAGACTTAGGCAGTGTTCCTTTCCAAAGCCAACTCAGTTCACAATGCTAAACAAGGGGGTAGACCTTCTTGCTTCTAACTTTAATGTGTCTCTTTCAAGAGCTACAGTGCTCCTGCCATTCACTATAAAGGGGTCATTTTGCAGAAAGTTGATGATCCAGAACCGTGATAACACTAAGGGATATGCAGAAGCCTTTTAAAATGTTAACTGAATTCACAATACTAAACAAGTTGCTAGATCTTCTTGCTTCTAAAATTAATGGTTCTCTAACAAGACCAACAGTGCTCCTTTCATTCACTTGTATTGTCATTCATGGAAACACTGAGAGGTAGGCATTGTTCTTTTCAACAGCAAGCTCCATTCACAATGCTAAGCAGGCTGCTAGACCTTCTTCCTCCTAACATTAGTGGTTTTCTTCGAAGAGCTACAGTGCTTCTATACTCACTTGAATTTGGCTATTTGGCACAAAGTTGATGTTCCTCACCCATGAAAACACTGAGAGGTAGGCAGTATTGCTTTAAACAGGAAACTCAAATCCAACTGCAAAACAAGGTTTTAGGCCCTCTTGCTCCAAACATGAATGATTCTCTCACAGAACGTACACGGCATCTTCCTTTCAGTTGTATGGGGCCATTTTCAGCAAAGGTAAAGTTTCTCATTCTTGAAAACACTGAGAGGTAGGCACTGTTTCCTTATACAGCAAACTCAGTTCACAATGCTAAGCAAACTGCTAGACTCTCTTCCTTCTAACATGAAAGATTTTATTCGAACTAGAGTGTTTCTCCACTCACTTGAAAGGGCCTATTTGGCTCAAAGTTGATGTTCCTCACCCATGAAGAAGCTCACAGTTAGGCAGTATGCCTTGAGACAGCAAACTCAATTCAAAGTGCAAAACAAGTTTCTAGGCCCTCTTACTTCAAACATGAATGATTCTCTCACAGAAGCTACACTGCATCGTCCTTTCAGTTGTATGGGGCCATTTTCAACAAAGGTAATGTTTCTCATTCTTGACAACACTGAGAGGTAGGCAGTATTCCTTGAAACAGCCAACTCAATTCAAACTTCAAAACAAGGGGCTAGCCCCTCTTGCTTCAAGTATTATTGATTCTCTCACACCACCTACACTCCATCTTCTATTCAGTTGTATTGGGCCATTGTGAACAAATGTGATGTTTCTCACTCTTGAAAACACTGAGAGGTACGCAGTATTCCCTTCCACAGCAAACTCAGTTCACAGTGCAAAGCAAGCTGCTAGACCCTCTTCTTTCTAACGTGAAAGGTTTTCTTAGAAGAACTACAATGTTTCTCCACTCACTTGAAAGGGGCTATTAGGCACAAAGTTGATGTTCCTCACCCATGAAAATGCTGAGAGGTAGGCAGTATTCCTTTAAACAGCAAACTCAAATCAAACTGCAAAACAAGATCCTAGGCCCTCTTGCTTCAAACATGAATAATTCTCTCACAGAAGCTACACTGCATCTTCCTTCCAGTTGTATCGGGCCATTTTCAACAAAGGGAATGTTTCTCATTCTTGAAAACACTGAGAGCTAGCCAGTATTCCCTTACACAGCCAACTCAGTTCACAATACTAAGCAAACTGCTAGACCCTTTTCCTTCTAACATGAAAGATTTTCTTAGAAGCACTACAGTGTTTCTCCACTCATTGAAATGGGTATTAGGTACAAAGTTGATGTTCTTCACCCTTGAAAACACTGAGAGGTAGGCAGTATTCCTTTACACAGCAAACTCAAATCAAACTGCAAAACAAGGTGCTAGCCCCTCTTTCTTCAAACATTACTGATTCTCTCACACAAGCTACACTGCATCTTCAATTCAGTTGCATGTGGCCGTTGTGAACAAAGGTGATGTTTCTCACTCTTGAAAACACTGACAGGTAGGCAGTATTCCCTTACCCAGCAAACTCAGTTCACAATGCAAAGCAAGTTGCTCGACCCTCTTCCTTCTAACATGAAAGATTTTCTTAGAAGCACTACAATGTTTCTCCACTCACTTGAAAGGGGCTATTAGGCACAAAGCTGATATGCCTCTCACATGAAAAAGCTGAGAGTTAGGCAGTATTCCTTTAAACAGCAAGCTGAAATCAACTGCAAAACAAGGTTCTATGCCCTCTTGCTTCAAACATTAATGATTCTCTCACAGAAGCTACACTGCATCTTCCTTCCAGTTGTATGGGTCCATTTTCAACAAAGGGAATGTTTCTCATGCTTGAAAACACTGAGAGGTAGGCAGTATTCCTTGAAACAGCAAACTCAATTCAAACTGCAAAACAAGGTTCTAGCCCCTCTTGCTTCAAACATGAATGATTCTCTCACCGAAGCTACCCTGCATCTTCCTTTCAATTGTATGGGCCATTTTCACAAAGGTAATGTTTCTCATTCTTGAAATCACTGAGAGGTAGGCACTATTCCCTTATACAGCAAACTCAATTCACATTGCTCTGCAAACTGCTAGGCCCTCTTCCTTCTAACATGACAGATTTTATGAGAACTAGAGTGTTTCTCCACTCAAAAGGGGCTCTTTGGCTCAAAGTTGATGTTCATCACCCAGGAAAAAGCTGAGATTTAGGCAGAATTCCTTGAGACAGCAAACTCAATTCCAACTGCAAAACAAGGTGCTAGCCCCTCTTGCCTCAAACATGAAGGATTCTCTCACAGAAGCTACACTGCATCTTCCTTTCAGTTGTATGGGGCCATTTTCAGCAAAAGTAATGTTTCTCATTCTTGAAATCACTGAGAGGTAGACACTATTCCGTTACACAGCAAACTCAGTTCACATTGCTATGCCCACTGCTAGACCCTCTTCCTTCTAACATGAAAGATTGTATTAGAACTAGAGTGTTTCTCCACTCACTTGAAAGGGGCTCTTTGGCTCAAAGTTGATGTTCCTCACCCACAAAAACGCTGAGACTTAGGCAGTGTTCCTTTCCAAAGCCAACTCAGTTCACAATGCTAAACAAGGGGGTAGACCTTCTTGCTTCTAACTTTAATGTGTCTCTTTCAAGAGCTACAGTGCTCCTGCCATTCACTATAAAGGGGTCATTTTGCAGAAAGTTGATGATCCAGAACCGTGATAACACTAAGGGATATGCAGAAGCCTTTTAAAATGTTAACTGAATTCACAATACTAAACAAGTTGCTAGATCTTCTTGCTTCTAAAATTAATGGTTCTCTAACAAGACCAACAGTGCTCCTTTCATTCACTTGTATTGTCATTCATGGAAACACTGAGAGGTAGGCATTGTTCTTTTCAACAGCAAGCTCCATTCACAATGCTAAGCAGGCTGCTAGACCTTCTTCCTCCTAACATTAGTGGTTTTCTTCGAAGAGCTACAGTGCTTCTATACTCACTTGAATTTGGCTATTTGGCACAAAGTTGATGTTCCTCACCCATGAAAACACTGAGAGGTAGGCAGTATTGCTTTAAACAGGAAACTCAAATCCAACTGCAAAACAAGGTTTTAGGCCCTCTTGCTCCAAACATGAATGATTCTCTCACAGAACGTACACGGCATCTTCCTTTCAGTTGTATGGGGCCATTTTCAGCAAAGGTAAAGTTTCTCATTCTTGAAAACACTGAGAGGTAGGCACTGTTTCCTTATACAGCAAACTCAGTTCACAATGCTAAGCAAACTGCTAGACTCTCTTCCTTCTAACATGAAAGATTTTATTCGAACTAGAGTGTTTCTCCACTCACTTGAAAGGGCCTATTTGGCTCAAAGTTGATGTTCCTCACCCATGAAGAAGCTCACAGTTAGGCAGTATGCCTTGAGACAGCAAACTCAATTCAAAGTGCAAAACAAGTTTCTAGGCCCTCTTACTTCAAACATGAATGATTCTCTCACAGAAGCTACACTGCATCGTCCTTTCAGTTGTATGGGGCCATTTTCAACAAAGGTAATGTTTCTCATTCTTGACAACACTGAGAGGTAGGCAGTATTCCTTGAAACAGCCAACTCAATTCAAACTTCAAAACAAGGGGCTAGCCCCTCTTGCTTCAAGTATTATTGATTCTCTCACACCACCTACACTCCATCTTCTATTCAGTTGTATTGGGCCATTGTGAACAAATGTGATGTTTCTCACTCTTGAAAACACTGAGAGGTACGCAGTATTCCCTTCCACAGCAAACTCAGTTCACAGTGCAAAGCAAGCTGCTAGACCCTCTTCTTTCTAACGTGAAAGGTTTTCTTAGAAGAACTACAATGTTTCTCCACTCACTTGAAAGGGGCTATTAGGCACAAAGTTGATATTCCTCACCCATAAAAATGCTGAGAGGTAGGCAGTATTCCTTTAAACAGCAAACTCAAATCAAACTGCAAAACAAGATCCTAGGCCCTCTTGCTTCAAACATGAATAATTCTCTCACAGAAGCTACACTGCATCTTCCTTCCAGTTGTATCGGGCCATTTTCAACAAAGGGAATGTTTCTCATTCTTGAAAACACTGAGAGCTAGCCAGTATTCCCTTACACAGCCAACTCAGTTCACAATACTAAGCAAACTGCTAGACCCTTTTCCTTCTAACATGAAAGATTTTCTTAGAAGCACTACAGTGTTTCTCCACTCATTGAAATGGGTATTAGGTACAAAGTTGATGTTCTTCACCCTTGAAAACACTGAGAGGTAGGCAGTATTCCTTTACACAGCAAACTCAAATCAAACTGCAAAACAAGGTGCTAGACCCTCTTTCTTCAAACATTACTGATTCTCTCACACAAGCTACACTGCATCTTCATTTCAGTTGCATGTGGCCGTTGTGAACAAAGGTGATGTTTCTCACTCTTGAAAACACTGACAGGTAGGCAGTATTCCCTTACACAGCAAACTCAGTTCACAATGCAAAGCATGTTGCTCGACCCTCTTCCTTCTAACATGAAAGATTTTCTTAGAAGCACTACAATGTTTCTCCACTCACTTGAAAGGGGCTATTAGGCACAAAGCTGATATGCCTCTCACATGAAAAAGCTGAGAGTTAGGCAGTATTCCTTTAAACAGCAAGCTGAAATCAACTGCAAAACAAGGTTCTATGCCCTCTTGCTTCAAACATTAATGATTCTCTCACAGAAGCTACACTGCATCTTCCTTCAAGTTGTATGGGTCCATTTTCAACAAAGGGAATGTTTCTCATGCTTGAAAACACTGAGAGGTAGGCAGTATTCCTTGAAACAGCAAACTCAATTCAAACTGCAAAACAAGGTTCTAGCCTATCTTGCTTCAAACATGAATGATTCTCTCACCGAAGCTACCCTGCATCTTCCTTTCAATTGTATGGGCCATTTTCACAAAGGTAATGTTTCTCATTCTTGAAATCACTGAGAGGTAGGCACTATTCCCTTATACAGCAAACTCAATTCACATTGCTCTGCAAACTGCTAGGCCCTCTTCCTTCTAACATGACAGGTTTTATGAGAACTAGAGTGTTTCTCCACTCACTCAAAAGGGGCTCTTTGGCTCAAAGTTGATGTTCATCACCCAGGAAAAAGCTGAGATTTAGGCAGAATTCCTTGAGACAGCAAACTCAATTCCAACTGCAAAACAAGGTGCTAGCCCCTCTTGCCTCAAACATGAAGGATTCTCTCACAGAAGCTACACTGCATCTTCCTTTCAGTTGTATGGGGCCATTTTCAGCAAAAGTAATGTTTCTCATTCTTGAAATCACTGAGAGGTAGACACTATTCCGTTACACAGCAAACTCAGTTCACATTGCTATGCCAACTGCTAGACCCTCTTCCTTCTAACATGAAAGATTGTATTAGAACTAGAGTGTTTCTCCACTCACTTGAAAGGGGCTCTTTGGCTCAAAGTTGATGTTCCTCACCCACAAAAACGCTGAGACTTAGGCAGTGTTCCTTTCCAAAGCCAACTCAGTTCACAATGCTAAACAAGGGGGTAGACCTTCTTGCTTCTAACTTTAATGTGTCTCTTTCAAGAGCTACAGTGCTCCTGCCATTCACTATAAAGGGGTCATTTTGCAGAAAGTTGATGATCCAGAACCGTGATAACACTAAGGGATATGCAGAAGCCTTTTAAAATGTTAACTGAATTCACAATACTAAACAAGTTGCTAGATCTTCTTGCTTCTAAAATTAATGGTTCTCTAACAAGACCAACAGTGCTCCTTTCATTCACTTGTATTGTCATTCATGGAAACACTGAGAGGTAGGCATTGTTCTTTTCAACAGCAAGCTCCATTCACAATGCTAAGCAGGCTGCTAGACCTTCTTCCTCCTAACATTAGTGGTTTTCTTCGAAGAGCTACAGTGCTTCTATACTCACTTGAATTTGGCTATTTGGCACAAAGTTGATGTTCCTCACCCATGAAAACACTGAGAGGTAGGCAGTATTGCTTTAAACAGGAAACTCAAATCCAACTGCAAAACAAGGTTTTAGGCCCTCTTGCTCCAAACATGAATGATTCTCTCACAGAACGTACACGGCATCTTCCTTTCAGTTGTATGGGGCCATTTTCAGCAAAGGTAAAGTTTCTCATTCTTGAAAACACTGAGAGGTAGGCACTGTTTCCTTATACAGCAAACTCAGTTCACAATGCTAAGCAAACTGCTAGACTCTCTTCCTTCTAACATGAAAGATTTTATTCGAACTAGAGTGTTTCTCCACTCACTTGAAAGGGCCTATTTGGCTCAAAGTTGATGTTCCTCACCCATGAAGAAGCTCACAGTTAGGCAGTATGCCTTGAGACAGCAAACTCAATTCAAAGTGCAAAACAAGTTTCTAGGCCCTCTTACTTCAAACATGAATGATTCTCTCACAGAAGCTACACTGCATCGTCCTTTCAGTTGTATGGGGCCATTTTCAACAAAGGTAATGTTTCTCATTCTTGACAACACTGAGAGGTAGGCAGTATTCCTTGAAACAGCCAACTCAATTCAAACTTCAAAACAAGGGGCTAGCCCCTCTTGCTTCAAGTATTATTGATTCTCTCACACCACCTACACTCCATCTTCTATTCAGTTGTATTGGGCCATTGTGAACAAATGTGATGTTTCTCACTCTTGAAAACACTGAGAGGTACGCAGTATTCCCTTCCACAGCAAACTCAGTTCACAGTGCAAAGCAAGCTGCTAGACCCTCTTCTTTCTAACGTGAAAGGTTTTCTTAGAAGAACTACAATGTTTCTCCACTCACTTGAAAGGGGCTATTAGGCACAAAGTTGATGTTCCTCACCCAGGAAAATGCTGAGAGGTAGGCAGTATTCCTTTAAACAGCAAACTCAAATCAAACTGCAAAACAAGATCCTAGGCCCTCTTGCTTCAAACATGAATAATTCTCTCACAGAAGCTACACTGCATCTTCCTTCCAGTTGTATCGGGCCATTTTCAACAAAGGGAATGTTTCTCATTCTTGAAAACACTGAGAGCTAGCCAGTATTCCCTTACACAGCCAACTCAGTTCACAATACTAAGCAAACTGCTAGACTCTTTTCCTTCTAACATGAAAGATTTTCTTAGAAGCACTACAGTGTTTCTCCACTCATTGAAATGGGTATTAGGTACAAAGTTGATGTTCTTCACCCTTGAAAACACTGAGAGGTAGGCAGTATTCCTTTACACAGCAAACTCAAATCAAACTGCAAAACAAGGTGCTAGCCCCTCTTTCTTCAAACATTACTGATTCTCTCACACAAGCTACACTGCATCTTCAATTCAGTTGCATGTGGCCGTTGTGAACAAAGGTGATGTTTCTCACTCTTGAAAACACTGACAGGTAGGCAGTATTCCCTTACACAGCAAACTCAGTTCACAATGCAAAGCAAGTTGCTCGACCCTCTTCCTTCTAACATGAAAGATTTTCTTAGAAGCACTACAATGTTTCTCCACTCACTTGAAAGGGGCTATTAGGCACAAAGCTGATATGCCTCTCACATGAAAAAGCTGAGAGTTAGGCAGTATTCCTTTAAACAGCAAGCTGAAATCAACTGCAAAACAAGGTTCTATGCCCTCTTGCTTCAAACATTAATGATTCTCTCACAGAAGCTACACTGCATCTTCCTTCAAGTTGTATGGGTCCATTTTCAACAAAGGGAATGTTTCTCATGCTTGAAAACACTGAGAGGTAGGCAGTATTCCTTGAAACAGCAAACTCAATTCAAACTGCAAAACAAGGTTCTAGCCCCTCTTGCTTCAAACATGAATGATTCTCTCACCGAAGCTACCCTGCATCTTCCTTTCAATTGTATGGGCCATTTTCACAAAGGTAATGTTTCTCATTCTTGAAATCACTGAGAGGTAGGCACTATTCCCTTATACAGCAAACTCAATTCACATTGCTCTGCAAACTGCTAGGCCCTCTTCCTTCTAACATGACAGATTTTATGAGAACTAGAGTGTTTCTCCACTCACTCAAAAGGGGCTCTTTGGCTCAAAGTTGATGTTCATCACCCAGGAAAAAGCTGAGATTTAGGCAGAATTCCTTGAGACAGCAAACTCAATTCCAACTGCAAAACAAGGTGCTAGCCCCTCTTGCCTCAAACATGAAGGATTCTCTCACAGAAGCTACACTGCATCTTCCTTTCAGTTGTATGGGGCCATTTTCAGCAAAAGTAATGTTTCTCATTCTTGAAATCACTGAGAGGTAGACACTATTCCGTTACACAGCAAACTCAGTTCACATTGCTATGCCAACTGCTAGACCCTCTTCCTTCTAACATGAAAGATTGTATTAGAACTAGAGTGTTTCTCCACTCACTTGAAAGGGGCTCTTTGGCTCAAAGTTGATGTTCCTCACCCACAAAAACGCTGAGACTTAGGCAGTGTTCCTTTCCAAAGCCAACTCAGTTCACAATGCTAAACAAGGGGGTAGACCTTCTTGCTTCTGACTTTAATGTGTCTCTTTCAAGAGCTACAGTGCTCCTGCCATTCACTATAAAGGGGTCATTTTGCAGAAAGTTGATGATCCAGAACCGTGATAACACTAAGGGATATGCAGAAGCCTTTTAAAATGTTAACTGAATTCACAATACTAAACAAGTTGCTAGATCTTCTTGCTTCTAAAATTAATGGTTCTCTAACAAGACCAACAGTGCTCCTTTCATTCACTTGTATTGTCATTCATGGAAACACTGAGAGGTAGGCATTGTTCTTTTCAACAGCAAGCTCCATTCACAATGCTAAGCAGGCTGCTATACCTTCTTCCTCCTAACATTAGTGGTTTTCTTCGAAGAGCTACAGTGCTTCTATACTCACTTGAATTTGGCTATTTGGCACAAAGTTGATGTTCCTGACCCATGAAAACACTGAGAGGTAGGCAGTATTGCTTTAAACAGGAAACTCAAATCCAACTGCAAAACAAGGTTTTAGGCCCTCTTGCTCCAAACATGAATGATTCTCTCACAGAACGTACACGGCATCTTCCTTTCAGTTGTATGGGGCCATTTTCAGCAAAGGTAAAGTTTCTCATTCTTGAAAACACTGAGAGGTAGGCACTGTTTCCTTATACAGCAAACTCAGTTCACAATGCTAAGCAAACTGCTAGACTCTCTTCCTTCTAACATGAAAGATTTTATTCGAACTAGAGTGTTTCTCCACTCACTTGAAAGGGCCTATTTGGCTCAAAGTTGATGTTCCTCACCCATGAAGAAGCTCACAGTTAGGCAGTATGCCTTGAGACAGCAAACTCAATTCAAAGTGCAAAACAAGTTTCTAGGCCCTCTTACTTCAAACATGAATGATTCTCTCACAGAAGCTACACTGCATCGTCCTTTCAGTTGTATGGGGCCATTTTCAACAAAGGTAATGTTTCTCATTCTTGACAACACTGAGAGGTAGGCAGTATTCCTTGAAACAGCCAACTCAATTCAAACTTCAAAACAAGGGGCTAGCCCCTCTTGCTTCAAGTATTATTGATTCTCTCACACCACCTACACTCCATCTTCTATTCAGTTGTATTGGGCCATTGTGAACAAATGTGATGTTTCTCACTCTTGAAAACACTGAGAGGTACGCAATATTCCCTTCCACAGCAAACTCAGTTCACAGTGCAAAGCAAGCTGCTAGACCCTCTTCTTTCTAACGTGAAAGGTTTTCTTAGAAGAACTACAATGTTTCTCCACTCACTTGAAAGGGGCTATTAGGCACAAAGTTGATGTTCCTCACCCATGAAAATGCTGAGAGGTAGGCAGTATTCCTTTAAACAGCAAACTCAAATCAAACTGCAAAACAAGATCCTAGGCCCTCTTGCTTCAAACATGAATAATTCTCTCACAGAAGCTACACTGCATCTTCCTTCCAGTTGTATCGGGCCATTTTCAACAAAGGGAATGTTTCTCATTCTTGAAAACACTGAGAGCTAGCCAGTATTCCCTTACACAGCCAACTCAGTTCACAATACTAAGCAAACTGCTAGACCCTTTTCCTTCTAACATGAAAGATTTTCTTAGAAGCACTACAGTGTTTCTCCACTCATTGAAATGGGTATTAGGTACAAAGTTGATGTTCTTCACCCTTGAAAACACTGAGAGGTAGGCAGTATTCCTTTACACAGCAAACTCAAATCAAACTGCAAAACAAGGTGCTAGCCCCTCTTTCTTCAAACATTACTGATTCTCTCACACAAGCTACACTGCATCTTCAATTCAGTTGCATGTGGCCGTTGTGAACAAAGGTGATGTTTCTCACTCTTGAAAACACTGACAGGTAGGCAGTATTCCCTTACACAGCAAACTCAGTTCACAATGCAAAGCAAGTTGCTCGACCCTCTTCCTTCTAACATGAAAGATTTTCTTAGAAGCACTACAATGTTTCTCCACTCACTTGAAAGGGGCTATTAGGCACAAAGCTGATATGCCTCTCACATGAAAAAGCTGAGAGTTAGGCAGTATTCCTTTAAACAGCAAGCTGAAATCAACTGCAAAACAAGGTTCTATGCCCTCTTGCTTCAAACATTAATGATTCTCTCACAGAAGCTACACTGCATCTTCCTTCCAGTTGTATGGGTCCATTTTCAACAAAGGGAATGTTTCTCATGCTTGAAAACACTGAGAGGTAGGCAGTATTCCTTGAAACAGCAAACTCAATTCAAACTGCAAAACAAGGTTCTAGCCCCTCTTGCTTCAAACATGAATGATTCTCTCACCGAAGCTACCCTGCATCTTCCTTTCAATTGTATGGGCCATTTTCACAAAGGTAATGTTTCTCATTCTTGAAATCACTGAGAGGTAGGCACTATTCCCTTATAGAGCAAACTCAATTCACATTGCTCTGCAAACTGCTAGGCCCTCTTCCTTCTAACATGACAGGTTTTATGAGAACTAGAGTGTTTCTCCACTCACTCAAAAGGGGCTCTTTGGCTCAAAGTTGATGTTCATCACCCAGGAAAAAGCTGAGATTTAGGCAGAATTCCTTGAGACAGCAAACTCAATTCCAACTGCAAAACAAGGTGCTAGCCCCTCTTGCCTCAAACATGAAGGATTCTCTCACAGAAGCTACACTGCATCTTCCTTTCAGTTGTATGGGGCCATTTTCAGCAAAAGTAATGTTTCTCATTCTTGAAATCACTGAGAGGTAGACACTATTCCGTTACACAGCAAACTCAGTTCACATTGCTATGCCAACTGCTAGACCCTCTTCCTTCTAACATGAAAGATTGTATTAGAACTAGAGTGTTTCTCCACTCACTTGAAAGGGGTTCTTTGGCTCAAAGTTGATGTTCCTCACCCACAAAAACGCTGAGACTTAGGCAGTGTTCCTTTCCAAAGCCAACTCAGTTCACAATGCTAAACAAGGGGGTAGACCTTCTTGCTTCTGACTTTAATGTGTCTCTTTCAACAGCTACAGTGCTCCTGCCATTCACTATAAAGGGGTCATTTTGCAGAAAGTTGATGATCCAGAACCGTGATAACACTAAGGGATATGCAGAAGCCTTTTAAAATGTTAACTGAATTCACAATACTAAACAAGTTGCTAGATCTTCTTGCTTCTAAAATTAATGGTTCTCTAACAAGACCAACAGTGCTCCTTTCATTCACTTGTATTGTCATTCATGGAAACACTGAGAGGTAGGCATTGTTCTTTTCAACAGCAAGCTCCATTCACAATGCTAAGCAGGCTGCTATACCTTCTTCCTCCTAACATTAGTGGTTTTCTTCGAAGAGCTACAGTGCTTCTATACTCACTTGAATTTGGCTATTTGGCACAAAGTTAATGTTCCTCACCCATGAAAACACTGAGAGGTAGGCAGTATTGCTTTAAACAGGAAACTCAAATCCAACTGCAAAACAAGGTTTTAGGCCCTCTTGCTCCAAACATGAATGATTCTCTCACAGAACGTACACGGCATCTTCCTTTCAGTTGTATGGGGCCATTTTCAGCAAAGGTAAAGTTTCTCATTCTTGAAAACACTGAGAGGTAGGCACTGTTTCCTTATACAGCAAACTCAGTTCACAATGCTAAGCAAACTGCTAGACTCTCTTCCTTCTAACATGAAAGATTTTATTCGAACTAGAGTGTTTCTCCACTCACTTGAAAGGGCCTATTTGGCTCAAAGTTGATGTTCCTCACCCATGAAGAAGCTCACAGTTAGGCAGTATGCCTTGAGACAGCAAACTCAATTCAAAGTGCAAAACAAGTTTCTAGGCCCTCTTACTTCAAACATGAATGATTCTCTCACAGAAGCTACACTGCATCGTCCTTTCAGTTGTATGGGGCCATTTTCAACAAAGGTAATGTTTCTCATTCTTGACAACACTGAGAGGTAGGCAGTATTCCTTGAAACAGCCAACTCAATTCAAACTTCAAAACAAGGGGCTAGCCCCTCTTGCTTCAAGTATTATTGATTCTCTCACACCACCTACACTCCATCTTCTATTCAGTTGTATTGGGCCATTGTGAACAAATGTGATGTTTCTCACTCTTGAAAACACTGAGAGGTACGCAATATTCCCTTCCACAGCAAACTCAGTTCACAGTGCAAAGCAAGCTGCTAGACCCTCTTCTTTCTAACGTGAAAGGTTTTCTTAGAAGAACTACAATGTTTCTCCACTCACTTGAAAGGGGCTATTAGGCACAAAGTTGATGTTCCTCACCCATGAAAATGCTGAGAGGTAGGCAGTATTCCTTTAAACAGCAAACTCAAATCAAACTGCAAAACAAGATCCTAGGCCCTCTTGCTTCAAACATGAATAATTCTCTCACAGAAGCTACACTGCATCTTCCTTCCAGTTGTATCGGGCCATTTTCAACAAAGGGAATGTTTCTCATTCTTGAAAACACTGAGAGCTAGCCAGTATTCCCTTACACAGCCAACTCAGTTCACAATACTAAGCAAACTGCTAGACCCTTTTCCTTCTAACATGAAAGATTTTCTTAGAAGCACTACAGTGTTTCTCCACTCATTGAAATGGGTATTAGGTACAAAGTTGATGTTCTTCACCCTTGAAAACACTGAGAGGTAGGCAGTATTCCTTTACACAGCAAACTCAAATCAAACTGCAAAACAAGGTGCTAGCCCCTCTTTCTTCAAACATTACTGATTCTCTCACACAAGCTACACTGCATCTTCAATTCAGTTGCATGTGGCCGTTGTGAACAAAGGTGATGTTTCTCACTCTTGAAAACACTGACAGGTAGGCAGTATTCCCTTACACAGCAAACTCAGTTCACAATGCAAAGCAAGTTGCTCGACCCTCTTCCTTCTAACATGAAAGATTTTCTTAGAAGCACTACAATGTTTCTCCACTCACTTGAAAGGGGCTATTAGGCACAAAGCTGATATGCCTCTCACATGAAAAAGCTGAGAGTTAGGCAGTATTCCTTTAAACAGCAAGCTGAAATCAACTGCAAAACAAGGTTCTATGCCCTCTTGCTTCAAACATTAATGATTCTCTCACAGAAGCTACACTGCATCTTCCTTCCAGTTGTATGGGTCCATTTTCAACAAAGGGAATGTTTCTCATGCTTGAAAACACTGAGAGGTAGGCAGTATTCCTTGAAACAGCAAACTCAATTCAAACTGCAAAACAAGGTTCTAGCCCCTCTTGCTTCAAACATGAATGATTCTCTCACCGAAGCTACCCTGCATCTTCCTTTCAATTGTATGGGCCATTTTCACAAAGGTAATGTTTCTCATTCTTGAAATCACTGAGAGGTAGGCACTATTCCCTTATAGAGCAAACTCAATTCACATTGCTCTGCAAACTGCTAGGCCCTCTTCCTTCTAACATGACAGGTTTTATGAGAACTAGAGTGTTTCTCCACTCACTCAAAAGGGGCTCTTTGGCTCAAAGTTGATGTTCATCACCCAGGAAAAAGCTGAGATTTAGGCAGAATTCCTTGAGACAGCAAACTCAATTCCAACTGCAAAACAAGGTGCTAGCCCCTCTTGCCTCAAACATGAAGGATTCTCTCACAGAAGCTACACTGCATCTTCCTTTCAGTTGTATGGGGCCATTTTCAGCAAAAGTAATGTTTCTCATTCTTGAAATCACTGAGAGGTAGACACTATTCCGTTACACAGCAAACTCAGTTCACATTGCTATGCCAACTGCTAGACCCTCTTCCTTCTAACATGAAAGATTGTATTAGAACTAGAGTGTTTCTCCACTCACTTGAAAGGGGTTCTTTGGCTCAAAGTTGATGTTCCTCACCCACAAAAACGCTGAGACTTAGGCAGTGTTCCTTTCCAAAGCCAACTCAGTTCACAATGCTAAACAAGGGGGTAGACCTTCTTGCTTCTGACTTTAATGTGTCTCTTTCAACAGCTACAGTGCTCCTGCCATTCACTATAAAGGGGTCATTTTGCAGAAAGTTGATGATCCAGAACCGTGATAACACTAAGGGATATGCAGAAGCCTTTTAAAATGTTAACTGAATTCACAATACTAAACAAGTTGCTAGATCTTCTTGCTTCTAAAATTAATGGTTCTCTAACAAGACCAACAGTGCTCCTTTCATTCACTTGTATTGTCATTCATGGAAACACTGAGAGGTAGGCATTGTTCTTTTCAACAGCAAGCTCCATTCACAATGCTAAGCAGGCTGCTAGACCTTCTTCCTCCTAACATTAGTGGTTTTCTTCGAAGAGCTACAGTGCTTCTATACTCACTTGAATTTGGCTATTTGGCACAAAGTTGATGTTCCTCACCCATGAAAACACTGAGAGGTAGGCAGTATTGCTTTAAACAGGAAACTCAAATCCAACTGCAAAACAAGGTTTTAGGCCCTCTTGCTCCAAACATGAATGATTCTCTCACAGAACGTACACGGCATCTTCCTTTCAGTTGTATGGGGCCATTTTCAGCAAAGGTAAAGTTTCTCATTCTTGAAAACACTGAGAGGTAGGCACTGTTTCCTTATACAGCAAACTCAGTTCACAATGCTAAGCAAACTGCTAGACTCTCTTCCTTCTAACATGAAAGATTTTATTCGAACTAGAGTGTTTCTCCACTCACTTGAAAGGGCCTATTTGGCTCAAAGTTGATGTTCCTCACCCATGAAGAAGCTCACAGTTAGGCAGTATGCCTTGAGACAGCAAACTCAATTCAAAGTGCAAAACAAGTTTCTAGGCCCTCTTACTTCAAACATGAATGATTCTCTCACAGAAGCTACACTGCATCGTCCTTTCAGTTGTATGGGGCCATTTTCAACAAAGGTAATGTTTCTCATTCTTGACAACACTGAGAGGTAGGCAGTATTCCTTGAAACAGCCAACTCAATTCAAACTTCAAAACAAGGGGCTAGCCCCTCTTGCTTCAAGTATTATTGATTCTCTCACACCACCTACACTCCATCTTCTATTCAGTTGTATTGGGCCATTGTGAACAAATGTGATGTTTCTCACTCTTGAAAACACTGAGAGGTACGCAGTATTCCCTTCCACAGCAAACTCAGTTCACAGTGCAAAGCAAGCTGCTAGACCCTCTTCTTTCTAACGTGAAAGGTTTTCTTAGAAGAACTACAATGTTTCTCCACTCACTTGAAAGGGGCTATTAGGCACAAAGTTGATGTTCCTCACCCATGAAAATGCTGAGAGGTAGGCAGTATTCCTTTAAACAGCAAACTCAAATCAAACTGCAAAACAAGATCCTAGGCCCTCTTGCTTTAAACATGAATAATTCTCTCACAGAAGCTACACTGCATCTTCCTTCCAGTTGTATCGGGCCATTTTCAACAAAGGGAATGTTTCTCATTCTTGAAAACACTGAGAGCTAGCCAGTATTCCCTTACACAGCCAACTCAGTTCACAATACTAAGCAAACTGCTAGACCCTTTTCCTTCTAACATGAAAGATTTTCTTAGAAGCACTACAGTGTTTCTCCACTCATTGAAATGGGTATTAGGTACAAAGTTGATGTTCTTCACCCTTGAAAACACTGAGAGGTAGGCAGTATTCCTTTACACAGCAAACTCAAATCAAACTGCAAAACAAGGTGCTAGCCCCTCTTTCTTCAAACATTACTGATTCTCTCACACAAGCTACACTGCATCTTCAATTCAGTTGCATGTGGCCGTTGTGAACAAAGGTGATGTTTCTCACTCTTGAAAACACTGACAGGTAGGCAGTATTCCCTTACCCAGCAAACTCAGTTCACAATGCAAAGCAAGTTGCTCGACCCTCTTCCTTCTAACATGAAAGATTTTCTTAGAAGCACTACAATGTTTCTCCACTCACTTGAAAGGGGCTATTAGGCACAAAGCTGATATGCCTCTCACATGAAAAAGCTGAGAGTTAGGCAGTATTCCTTTAAACAGCAAGCTGAAATCAACTGCAAAACAAGGTTCTATGCCCTCTTGCTTCAAACATTAATGATTCTCTCACAGAAGCTACACTGCATCTTCCTTCAAGTTGTATGGGTCCATTTTCAACAAAGGGAATGTTTCTCATGCTTGAAAACACTGAGAGGTAGGCAGTATTCCTTGAAACAGCAAACTCAATTCAAACTGCAAAACAAGGTGCTAGCCCCTCTTGCTTCAAACATGAATGATTCTCTCACCGAAGCTACCCTGCATCTTCCTTTCAATTGTATGGGCCATTTTCACAAAGGTAATGTTTCTCATTCTTGAAATCACTGAGAGGTAGGCACTATTCCCTTATACAGCAAACTCAATTCACATTGCTCTGCAAACTGCTAGGCCCTCTTCCTTCTAACATGACAGATTTTATGAGAACTAGAGTGTTTCTCCACTCACTCAAAAGGGGCTCTTTGGCTCAAAGTTGATGTTCATCACCCAGGAAAAAGCTGAGATTTAGGCAGAATTCCTTGAGACAGCAAACTCAATTCCAACTGCAAAACAAGGTGCTAGCCCCTCTTGCCTCAAACATGAAGGATTCTCTCACAGAAGCTACACTGCATCTTCCTTTCAGTTGTATGGGGCCATTTTCAGCAAAAGTAATGTTTCTCATTCTTGAAATCACTGAGAGGTAGACACTATTCCGTTACACAGCAAACTCAGTTCACATTGCTATGCCCACTGCTAGACCCTCTTCCTTCTAACATGAAAGATTGTATTAGAACTAGAGTGTTTCTCCACTCACTTGAAAGGGGCTCTTTGGCTCAAAGTTGATGTTCCTCACCCACAAAAACGCTGAGACTTAGGCAGTGTTCCTTTCCAAAGCCAACTCAGTTCACAATGCTAAACAAGGGGGTAGACCTTCTTGCTTCTAACTTTAATGTGTCTCTTTCAAGAGCTACAGTGCTCCTGCCATTCACTATAAAGGGGTCATTTTGCAGAAAGTTGATGATCCAGAACCGTGATAACACTAAGGGATATGCAGAAGCCTTTTAAAATGTTAACTGAATTCACAATACTAAACAAGTTGCTAGATCTTCTTGCTTCTAAAATTAATGGTTCTCTAACAAGACCAACAGTGCTCCTTTCATTCACTTGTATTGTCATTCATGGAAACACTGAGAGGTAGGCATTGTTCTTTTCAACAGCAAGCTCCATTCACAATGCTAAGCAGGCTGCTAGACCTTCTTCCTCCTAACATTAGTGGTTTTCTTCGAAGAGCTACAGTGCTTCTATACTCACTTGAATTTGGCTATTTGGCACAAAGTTGATGTTCCTCACCCATGAAAACACTGAGAGGTAGGCAGTATTGCTTTAAACAGGAAACTCAAATCCAACTGCAAAACAAGGTTTTAGGCCCTCTTGCTCCAAACATGAATGATTCTCTCACAGAACGTACACGGCATCTTCCTTTCAGTTGTATGGGGCCATTTTCAGCAAAGGTAAAGTTTCTCATTCTTGAAAACACTGAGAGGTAGGCACTGTTTCCTTATACAGCAAACTCAGTTCACAATGCTAAGCAAACTGCTAGACTCTCTTCCTTCTAACATGAAAGATTTTATTCGAACTAGAGTGTTTCTCCACTCACTTGAAAGGGCCTATTTGGCTCAAAGTTGATGTTCCTCACCCATGAAGAAGCTCACAGTTAGGCAGTATGCCTTGAGACAGCAAACTCAATTCAAAGTGCAAAACAAGTTTCTAGGCCCTCTTACTTCAAACATGAATGATTCTCTCACAGAAGCTACACTGCATCGTCCTTTCAGTTGTATGGGGCCATTTTCAACAAAGGTAATGTTTCTCATTCTTGACAACACTGAGAGGTAGGCAGTATTCCTTGAAACAGCCAACTCAATTCAAACTTCAAAACAAGGGGCTAGCCCCTCTTGCTTCAAGTATTATTGATTCTCTCACACCACCTACACTCCATCTTCTATTCAGTTGTATTGGGCCATTGTGAACAAATGTGATGTTTCTCACTCTTGAAAACACTGAGAGGTACGCAATATTCCCTTCCACAGCAAACTCAGTTCACAGTGCAAAGCAAGCTGCTAGACCCTCTTCTTTCTAACGTGAAAGGTTTTCTTAGAAGAACTACAATGTTTCTCCACTCACTTGAAAGGGGCTATTAGGCACAAAGTTGATGTTCCTCACCCATGAAAATGCTGAGAGGTAGGCAGTATTCCTTTAAACAGCAAACTCAAATCAAACTGCAAAACAAGATCCTAGGCCCTCTTGCTTCAAACATGAATAATTCTCTCACAGAAGCTACACTGCATCTTCCTTCCAGTTGTATCGGGCCATTTTCAACAAAGGGAATGTTTCTCATTCTTGAAAACACTGAGAGCTAGCCAGTATTCCCTTACACAGCCAACTCAGTTCACAATACTAAGCAAACTGCTAGACCCTTTTCCTTCTAACATGAAAGATTTTCTTAGAAGCACTACAGTGTTTCTCCACTCATTGAAATGGGTATTAGGTACAAAGTTGATGTTCTTCACCCTTGAAAACACTGAGAGGTAGGCAGTATTCCTTTACACAGCAAACTCAAATCAAACTGCAAAACAAGGTGCTAGCCCCTCTTTCTTCAAACATTACTGATTCTCTCACACAAGCTACACTGCATCTTCAATTCAGTTGCATGTGGCCGTTGTGAACAAAGGTGATGTTTCTCACTCTTGAAAACACTGACAGGTAGGCAGTATTCCCTTACACAGCAAACTCAGTTCACAATGCAAAGCAAGTTGCTCGACCCTCTTCCTTCTAACATGAAAGATTTTCTTAGAAGCACTACAATGTTTCTCCACTCACTTGAAAGGGGCTATTAGGCACAAAGCTGATATGCCTCTCACATGAAAAAGCTGAGAGTTAGGCAGTATTCCTTTAAACAGCAAGCTGAAATCAACTGCAAAACAAGGTTCTATGCCCTCTTGCTTCAAACATTAATGATTCTCTCACAGAAGCTACACTGCATCTTCCTTCCAGTTGTATGGGTCCATTTTCAACAAAGGGAATGTTTCTCATGCTTGAAAACACTGAGAGGTAGGCAGTATTCCTTGAAACAGCAAACTCAATTCAAACTGCAAAACAAGGTTCTAGCCCCTCTTGCTTCAAACATGAATGATTCTCTCACCGAAGCTACCCTGCATCTTCCTTTCAATTGTATGGGCCATTTTCACAAAGGTAATGTTTCTCATTCTTGAAATCACTGAGAGGTAGGCACTATTCCCTTATAGAGCAAACTCAATTCACATTGCTCTGCAAACTGCTAGGCCCTCTTCCTTCTAACATGACAGGTTTTATGAGAACTAGAGTGTTTCTCCACTCACTCAAAAGGGGCTCTTTGGCTCAAAGTTGATGTTCATCACCCAGGAAAAAGCTGAGATTTAGGCAGAATTCCTTGAGACAGCAAACTCAATTCCAACTGCAAAACAAGGTGCTAGCCCCTCTTGCCTCAAACATGAAGGATTCTCTCACAGAAGCTACACTGCATCTTCCTTTCAGTTGTATGGGGCCATTTTCAGCAAAAGTAATGTTTCTCATTCTTGAAATCACTGAGAGGTAGACACTATTCCGTTACACAGCAAACTCAGTTCACATTGCTATGCCAACTGCTAGACCCTCTTCCTTCTAACATGAAAGATTGTATTAGAACTAGAGTGTTTCTCCACTCACTTGAAAGGGGTTCTTTGGCTCAAAGTTGATGTTCCTCACCCACAAAAACGCTGAGACTTAGGCAGTGTTCCTTTCCAAAGCCAACTCAGTTCACAATGCTAAACAAGGGGGTAGACCTTCTTGCTTCTGACTTTAATGTGTCTCTTTCAAGAGCTACAGTGCTCCTGCCATTCACTATAAAGGGGTCATTTTGCAGAAAGTTGATGATCCAGAACCGTGATAACACTAAGGGATATGCAGAAGCCTTTTAAAATGTTAACTGAATTCACAATACTAAACAAGTTGCTAGATCTTCTTGCTTCTAAAATTAATGGTTCTCTAACAAGACCAACAGTGCTCCTTTCATTCACTTGTATTGTCATTCATGGAAACACTGAGAGGTAGGCATTGTTCTTTTCAACAGCAAGCTCCATTCACAATGCTAAGCAGGCTGCTATACCTTCTTCCTCCTAACATTAGTGGTTTTCTTCGAAGAGCTACAGTGCTTCTATACTCACTTGAATTTGGCTATTTGGCACAAAGTTGATGTTCCTCACCCATGAAAACACTGAGAGGTAGGCAGTATTGCTTTAAACAGGAAACTCAAATCCAACTGCAAAACAAGGTTTTAGGCCCTCTTGCTCCAAACATGAATGATTCTCTCACAGAACGTACACGGCATCTTCCTTTCAGTTGTATGGGGCCATTTTCAGCAAAGGTAAAGTTTCTCATTCTTGAAAACACTGAGAGGTAGGCACTGTTTCCTTATACAGCAAACTCAGTTCACAATGCTAAGCAAACTGCTAGACTCTCTTCCTTCTAACATGAAAGATTTTATTCGAACTAGAGTGTTTCTCCACTCACTTGAAAGGGCCTATTTGGCTCAAAGTTGATGTTCCTCACCCATGAAGAAGCTCACAGTTAGGCAGTATGCCTTGAGACAGCAAACTCAATTCAAAGTGCAAAACAAGTTTCTAGGCCCTCTTACTTCAAACATGAATGATTCTCTCACAGAAGCTACACTGCATCGTCCTTTCAGTTGTATGGGGCCATTTTCAACAAAGGTAATGTTTCTCATTCTTGACAACACTGAGAGGTAGGCAGTATTCCTTGAAACAGCCAACTCAATTCAAACTTCAAAACAAGGGGCTAGCCCCTCTTGCTTCAAGTATTATTGATTCTCTCACACCACCTACACTCCATCTTCTATTCAGTTGTATTGGGCCATTGTGAACAAATGTGATGTTTCTCACTCTTGAAAACACTGAGAGGTACGCAGTATTCCCTTCCACAGCAAACTCAGTTCACAGTGCAAAGCAAGCTGCTAGACCCTCTTCTTTCTAACGTGAAAGGTTTTCTTAGAAGAACTACAATGTTTCTCCACTCACTTGAAAGGGGCTATTAGGCACAAAGTTGATGTTCCTCACCCATGAAAATGCTGAGAGGTAGGCAGTATTCCTTTAAACAGCAAACTCAAATCAAACTGCAAAACAAGATCCTAGGCCCTCTTGCTTCAAACATGAATAATTCTCTCACAGAAGCTACACTGCATCTTCCTTCCAGTTGTATCGGGCCATTTTCAACAAAGGGAATGTTTCTCATTCTTGAAAACACTGAGAGCTAGCCAGTATTCCCTTACACAGCCAACTCAGTTCACAATACTAAGCAAACTGCTAGACCCTTTTCCTTCTAACATGAAAGATTTTCTTAGAAGCACTACAGTGTTTCTCCACTCATTGAAATGGGTATTAGGTACAAAGTTGATGTTCTTCACCCTTGAAAACACTGAGAGGTAGGCAGTATTCCTTTACACAGCAAACTCAAATCAAACTGCAAAACAAGGTGCTAGCCCCTCTTTCTTCAAACATTACTGATTCTCTCACACAAGCTACACTGCATCTTCAATTCAGTTGCATGTGGCCGTTGTGAACAAAGGTGATGTTTCTCACTCTTGAAAACACTGACAGGTAGGCAGTATTCCCTTACCCAGCAAACTCAGTTCACAATGCAAAGCAAGTTGCTCGACCCTCTTCCTTCTAACATGAAAGATTTTCTTAGAAGCACTACAATGTTTCTCCACTCACTTGAAAGGGGCTATTAGGCACAAAGCTGATATGCCTCTCACATGAAAAAGCTGAGAGTTAGGCAGTATTCCTTTAAACAGCAAGCTGAAATCAACTGCAAAACAAGGTTCTATGCCCTCTTGCTTCAAACATTAATGATTCTCTCACAGAAGCTACACTGCATCTTCCTTCAAGTTGTATGGGTCCATTTTCAACAAAGGGAATGTTTCTCATGCTTGAAAACACTGAGAGGTAGGCAGTATTCCTTGAAACAGCAAACTCAATTCAAACTGCAAAACAAGGTGCTAGCCCCTCTTGCTTCAAACATGAATGATTCTCTCACCGAAGCTACCCTGCATCTTCCTTTCAATTGTATGGGCCATTTTCACAAAGGTAATGTTTCTCATTCTTGAAATCACTGAGAGGTAGGCACTATTCCCTTATACAGCAAACTCAATTCACATTGCTCTGCAAACTGCTAGGCCCTCTTCCTTCTAACATGACAGATTTTATGAGAACTAGAGTGTTTCTCCACTCACTCAAAAGGGGCTCTTTGGCTCAAAGTTGATGTTCATCACCCAGGAAAAAGCTGAGATTTAGGCAGAATTCCTTGAGACAGCAAACTCAATTCCAACTGCAAAACAAGGTGCTAGCCCCTCTTGCCTCAAACATGAAGGATTCTCTCACAGAAGCTACACTGCATCTTCCTTTCAGTTGTATGGGGCCATTTTCAGCAAAAGTAATGTTTCTCATTCTTGAAATCACTGAGAGGTAGACACTATTCCGTTACACAGCAAACTCAGTTCACATTGCTATGCCCACTGCTAGACCCTCTTCCTTCTAACATGAAAGATTGTATTAGAACTAGAGTGTTTCTCCACTCACTTGAAAGGGGCTCTTTGGCTCAAAGTTGATGTTCCTCACCCACAAAAACGCTGAGACTTAGGCAGTGTTCCTTTCCAAAGCCAACTCAGTTCACAATGCTAAACAAGGGGGTAGACCTTCTTGCTTCTAACTTTAATGTGTCTCTTTCAAGAGCTACAGTGCTCCTGCCATTCACTATAAAGGGGTCATTTTGCAGAAAGTTGATGATCCAGAACCGTGATAACACTAAGGGATATGCAGAAGCCTTTTAAAATGTTAACTGAATTCACAATACTAAACAAGTT
This sequence comes from Castor canadensis, assembly GCF_047511655.1. NCBI lineage: Eukaryota > Metazoa > Chordata > Mammalia > Rodentia > Castoridae > Castor > Castor canadensis. The sequence continues at coordinate 94,296,277 of NC_133398.1, forward strand.
GCTAGATCTTCTTGCTTCTAAAATTAATGGTTCTCTAACAAGACCAACAGTGCTCCTTTCATTCACTTGTATTGTCATTCATGGAAACACTGAGAGGTAGGCATTGTTCTTTTCAACAGCAAGCTCCATTCACAATGCTAAGCAGGCTGCTAGACCTTCTTCCTCCTAACATTAGTGGTTTTCTTCGAAGAGCTACAGTGCTTCTATACTCACTTGAATTTGGCTATTTGGCACAAAGTTGATGTTCCTCACCCATGAAAACACTGAGAGGTAGGCAGTATTGCTTTAAACAGGAAACTCAAATCCAACTGCAAAACAAGGTTTTAGGCCCTCTTGCTCCAAACATGAATGATTCTCTCACAGAACGTACACGGCATCTTCCTTTCAGTTGTATGGGGCCATTTTCAGCAAAGGTAAAGTTTCTCATTCTTGAAAACACTGAGAGGTAGGCACTGTTTCCTTATACAGCAAACTCAGTTCACAATGCTAAGCAAACTGCTAGACTCTCTTCCTTCTAACATGAAAGATTTTATTCGAACTAGAGTGTTTCTCCACTCACTTGAAAGGGCCTATTTGGCTCAAAGTTGATGTTCCTCACCCATGAAGAAGCTCACAGTTAGGCAGTATGCCTTGAGACAGCAAACTCAATTCAAAGTGCAAAACAAGTTTCTAGGCCCTCTTACTTCAAACATGAATGATTCTCTCACAGAAGCTACACTGCATCGTCCTTTCAGTTGTATGGGGCCATTTTCAACAAAGGTAATGTTTCTCATTCTTGACAACACTGAGAGGTAGGCAGTATTCCTTGAAACAGCCAACTCAATTCAAACTTCAAAACAAGGGGCTAGCCCCTCTTGCTTCAAGTATTATTGATTCTCTCCCACCACCTACACTCCATCTTCTATTCAGTTGTATTGGGCCATTGTGAACAAATGTGATGTTTCTCACTCTTGAAAACACTGAGAGGTACGCAGTATTCCCTTCCACAGCAAACTCAGTTCACAGTGCAAAGCAAGCTGCTAGACCCTCTTCTTTCTAACGTGAAAGGTTTTATTAGAAGAACTACAATGTTTCTCCACTCACTTGAAAGGGGCTATTAGGCACAAAGTTGATGTTCCTCACCCATGAAAATGCTGAGAGGTAGGTAGTATTCCTTTAAACAGCAAACTCAAATCAAACTGCAAAACAAGATCCTAGGCCCTCTTGCTTCAAACATGAATAATTCTCTCACAGAAGCTACACTGCATCTTCCTTCCAGTTGTATCGGGCCATTTTCAACAAAGGGAATGTTTCTCATTCTTGAAAACACTGAGAGCTAGCCAGTATTCCCTTACACAGCCAACTCAGTTCACAATACTAAGCAAACTGCTAGACCCTTTTCCTTCTAACATGAAAGATTTTCTTAGAAGCACTACAGTGTTTCTCCACTCATTGAAATGGGTATTAGGTACAAAGTTGATGTTCTTCACCCTTGAAAACACTGAGAGGTAGGCAGTATTCCTTTACACAGCAAACTCAAATCAAACTGCAAAACAAGGTGCTAGCCCCTCTTTCTTCAAACATTACTGATTCTCTCACACAAGCTACACTGCATCTTCAATTCAGTTGCATGTGGCCGTTGTGAACAAAGGTGATGTTTCTCACTCTTGAAAACACTGACAGGTAGGCAGTATTCCCTTACCCAGCAAACTCAGTTCACAATGCAAAGCAAGTTGCTCGACCCTCTTCCTTCTAACATGAAAGATTTTCTTAGAAGCACTACAATGTTTCTCCACTCACTTGAAAGGGGCTATTAGGCACAAAGCTGATATGCCTCTCACATGAAAAAGCTGAGAGTTAGGCAGTATTCCTTTAAACAGCAAGCTGAAATCAACTGCAAAACAAGGTTCTATGCCCTCTTGCTTCAAACATTAATGATTCTCTCACAGAAGCTACACTGCATCTTCCTTCAAGTTGTATGGGTCCATTTTCAACAAAGGGAATGTTTCTCATGCTTGAAAACACTGAGAGGTAGGCAGTATTCCTTGAAACAGCAAACTCAATTCAAACTGCAAAACAAGGTGCTAGCCCCTCTTGCTTCAAACATGAATGATTCTCTCACCGAAGCTACCCTGCATCTTCCTTTCAATTGTATGGGCCATTTTCACAAAGGTAATGTTTCTCATTCTTGAAATCACTGAGAGGTAGGCACTATTCCCTTATACAGCAAACTCAATTCACATTGCTCTGCAAACTGCTAGGCCCTCTTCCTTCTAACATGACAGATTTTATGAGAACTAGAGTGTTTCTCCACTCACTCAAAAGGGGCTCTTTGGCTCAAAGTTGATGTTCATCACCCAGGAAAAAGCTGAGATTTAGGCAGAATTCCTTGAGACAGCAAACTCAATTCCAACTGCAAAACAAGGTGCTAGCCCCTCTTGCCTCAAACATGAAGGATTCTCTCACAGAAGCTACACTGCATCTTCCTTTCAGTTGTATGGGGCCATTTTCAGCAAAAGTAATGTTTCTCATTCTTGAAATCACTGAGAGGTAGACACTATTCCGTTACACAGCAAACTCAGTTCACATTGCTATGCCCACTGCTAGACCCTCTTCCTTCTAACATGAAAGATTGTATTAGAACTAGAGTGTTTCTCCACTCACTTGAAAGGGGCTCTTTGGCTCAAAGTTGATGTTCCTCACCCACAAAAACGCTGAGACTTAGGCAGTGTTCCTTTCCAAAGCCAACTCAGTTCACAATGCTAAACAAGGGGGTAGACCTTCTTGCTTCTAACTTTAATGTGTCTCTTTCAAGAGCTACAGTGCTCCTGCCATTCACTATAAAGGGGTCATTTTGCAGAAAGTTGATGATCCAGAACCGTGATAACACTAAGGGATATGCAGAAGCCTTTTAAAATGTTAACTGAATTCACAATACTAAACAAGTTGCTAGATCTTTTTGCTTCTAAAATTAATGGTTCTCTAACAAGACCAACAGTGCTCCTTTCATTCACTTGTATTGTCATTCATGGAAACACTGAGAGGTAGGCATTGTTCTTTTCAACAGCAAGCTCCATTCACAATGCTAAGCAGGCTGCTAGACCTTCTTCCTCCTAACATTAGTGGTTTTCTTCGAAGAGCTACAGTGCTTCTATACTCACTTGAATTTGGCTATTTGGCACAAAGTTGATGTTCCTCACCCATGAAAACACTGAGAGGTAGGCAGTATTGCTTTAAACAGGAAACTCAAATCCAACTGCAAAACAAGGTTTTAGGCCCTCTTGCTCCAAACATGAATGATTCTCTCACAGAACGTACACGGCATCTTCCTTTCAGTTGTATGGGGCCATTTTCAGCAAAGGTAAAGTTTCTCATTCTTGAAAACACTGAGAGGTAGGCACTGTTTCCTTATACAGCAAACTCAGTTCACAATGCTAAGCAAACTGCTAGACTCTCTTCCTTCTAACATGAAAGATTTTATTCGAACTAGAGTGTTTCTCCACTCACTTGAAAGGGCCTATTTGGCTCAAAGTTGATGTTCCTCACCCATGAAGAAGCTCACAGTTAGGCAGTATGCCTTGAGACAGCAAACTCAATTCAAAGTGCAAAACAAGTTTCTAGGCCCTCTTACTTCAAACATGAATGATTCTCTCACAGAAGCTACACTGCATCGTCCTTTCAGTTGTATGGGGCCATTTTCAACAAAGGTAATGTTTCTCATTCTTGACAACACTGAGAGGTAGGCAGTATTCCTTGAAACAGCCAACTCAATTCAAACTTCAAAACAAGGGGCTAGCCCCTCTTGCTTCAAGTATTATTGATTCTCTCCCACCACCTACACTCCATCTTCTATTCAGTTGTATTGGGCCATTGTGAACAAATGTGATGTTTCTCACTCTTGAAAACACTGAGAGGTACGCAGTATTCCCTTCCACAGCAAACTCAGTTCACAGTGCAAAGCAAGCTGCTAGACCCTCTTCTTTCTAACGTGAAAGGTTTTATTAGAAGAACTACAATGTTTCTCCACTCACTTGAAAGGGGCTATTAGGCACAAAGTTGATGTTCCTCACCCATGAAAATGCTGAGAGGTAGGTAGTATTCCTTTAAACAGCAAACTCAAATCAAACTGCAAAACAAGATCCCCCCTAGGCCCTCTTGCTTCAAACATGAATAATTCTCTCACAGAAGCTACACTGCATCTTCCTTCCAGTTGTATCGGGCCATTTTCAACAAAGGGAATGTTTCTCATTCTTGAAAACACTGAGAGCTAGCCAGTATTCCCTTACACAGCCAACTCAGTTCACAATACTAAGCAAACTGCTAGACCCTTTTCCTTCTAACATGAAAGATTTTCTTAGAAGCACTACAGTGTTTCTCCACTCATTGAAATGGGTATTAGGTACAAAGTTGATGTTCTTCACCCTTGAAAACACTGAGAGGTAGGCAGTATTCCTTTACACAGCAAACTCAAATCAAACTGCAAAACAAGGTGCTAGCCCCTCTTTCTTCAAACATTACTGATTCTCTCACACAAGCTACACTGCATCTTCAATTCAGTTGCATGTGGCCGTTGTGAACAAAGGTGATGTTTCTCACTCTTGAAAACACTGACAGGTAGGCAGTATTCCCTTACCCAGCAAACTCAGTTCACAATGCAAAGCAAGTTGCTCGACCCTCTTCCTTCTAACATGAAAGATTTTCTTAGAAGCACTACAATGTTTCTCCACTCACTTGAAAGGGGCTATTAGGCACAAAGCTGATATGCCTCTCACATGAAAAAGCTGAGAGTTAGGCAGTATTCCTTTAAACAGCAAGCTGAAATCAACTGCAAAACAAGGTTCTATGCCCTCTTGCTTCAAACATTAATGATTCTCTCACAGAAGCTACACTGCATCTTCCTTCCAGTTGTATGGGTCCATTTTCAACAAAGGGAATGTTTCTCATGCTTGAAAACACTGAGAGGTAGGCAGTATTCCTTGAAACAGCAAACTCAATTCAAACTGCAAAACAAGGTGCTAGCCCCTCTTGCTTCAAACATGAATGATTCTCTCACCGAAGCTACCCTGCATCTTCCTTTCAATTGTATGGGCCATTTTCACAAAGGTAATGTTTCTCATTCTTGAAATCACTGAGAGGTAGGCACTATTCCCTTATACAGCAAACTCAATTCACATTGCTCTGCAAACTGCTAGGCCCTCTTCCTTCTAACATGACAGATTTTATGAGAACTAGAGTGTTTCTCCACTCACTCAAAAGGGGCTCTTTGGCTCAAAGTTGATGTTCATCACCCAGGAAAAAGCTGAGATTTAGGCAGAATTCCTTGAGACAGCAAACTCAATTCCAACTGCAAAACAAGGTGCTAGCCCCTCTTGCCTCAAACATGAAGGATTCTCTCACAGAAGCTACACTGCATCTTCCTTTCAGTTGTATGGGGCCATTTTCAGCAAAAGTAATGTTTCTCATTCTTGAAATCACTGAGAGGTAGACACTATTCCGTTACACAGCAAACTCAGTTCACATTGCTATGCCCACTGCTAGACCCTCTTCCTTCTAACATGAAAGATTGTATTAGAACTAGAGTGTTTCTCCACTCACTTGAAAGGGGCTCTTTGGCTCAAAGTTGATGTTCCTCACCCACAAAAACGCTGAGACTTAGGCAGTGTTCCTTTCCAAAGCCAACTCAGTTCACAATGCTAAACAAGGGGGTAGACCTTCTTGCTTCTAACTTTAATGTGTCTCTTTCAAGAGCTACAGTGCTCCTGCCATTCACTATAAAGGGGTCATTTTGCAGAAAGTTGATGATCCAGAACCGTGATAACACTAAGGGATATGCAGAAGCCTTTTAAAATGTTAACTGAATTCACAATACTAAACAAGTTGCTAGATCTTCTTGCTTCTAAAATTAATGGTTCTCTAACAAGACCAACAGTGCTCCTTTCATTCACTTGTATTGTCATTCATGGAAACACTGAGAGGTAGGCATTGTTCTTTTCAACAGCAAGCTCCATTCACAATGCTAAGCAGGCTGCTAGACCTTCTTCCTCCTAACATTAGTGGTTTTCTTCGAAGAGCTACAGTGCTTCTATACTCACTTGAATTTGGCTATTTGGCACAAAGTTGATGTTCCTCACCCATGAAAACACTGAGAGGTAGGCAGTATTGCTTTAAACAGGAAACTCAAATCCAACTGCAAAACAAGGTTTTAGGCCCTCTTGCTCCAAACATGAATGATTCTCTCACAGAACGTACACGGCATCTTCCTTTCAGTTGTATGGGGCCGTTTTCAGCAAAGGTAAAGTTTCTCATTCTTGAAAACACTGAGAGGTAGGCACTGTTTCCTTATACAGCAAACTCAGTTCACAATGCTGAGCAAACTGCTAGACTCTCTTCCTTCTAACATGAAAGATTTTATTCGAACTAGAGTGTTTCTCCACTCACTTGAAAGGGCCTATTTGGCTCAAAGTTGATGTTCCTCACCCATGAAGAAGCTCACAGTTAGGCAGTATGCCTTGAGACAGCAAACTCAATTCAAAGTGCAAAACAAGTTTCTAGGCCCTCTTACTTCAAACATGAATGATTCTCTCACAGAAGCTACACTGCATCGTCCTTTCAGTTGTATGGGGCCATTTTCAACAAAGGTAATGTTTCTCATTCTTGACAACACTGAGAGGTAGGCAGTATTCCTTGAAACAGCCAACTCAATTCAAACTTCAAAACAAGGGGCTAGCCCCTCTTGCTTCAAGTATTATTGATTCTCTCACACCACCTACACTCCATCTTCTATTCAGTTGTATTGGGCCATTGTGAACAAATGTGATGTTTCTCACTCTTGAAAACACTGAGAGGTACGCAGTATTCCCTTCCACAGCAAACTCAGTTCACAGTGCAAAGCAAGCTGCTAGACCCTCTTCTTTCTAACGTGAAAGGTTTTCTTAGAAGAACTACAATGTTTCTCCACTCACTTGAAAGGGGCTATTAGGCACAAAGTTGATGTTCCTCACCCATGAAAATGCTGAGAGGTAGGCAGTATTCCTTTAAACAGCAAACTCAAATCAAACTGCAAAACAAGATCCTAGGCCCTCTTGCTTCAAACATGAATAATTCTCTCACAGAAGCTACACTGCATCTTCCTTCCAGTTGTATCGGGCCATTTTCAACAAAGGGAATGTTTCTCATTCTTGAAAACACTGAGAGCTAGCCAGTATTCCCTTACACAGCCAACTCAGTTCACAATACTAAGCAAACTGCTAGACCCTTTTCCTTCTAACATGAAAGATTTTCTTAGAAGCACTACAGTGTTTCTCCACTCATTGAAATGGGTATTAGGTACAAAGTTGATGTTCTTCACCCTTGAAAACACTGAGAGGTAGGCAGTATTCCTTTACACAGCAAACTCAAATCAAACTGCAAAACAAGGTGCTAGCCCCTCTTTCTTCAAACATTACTGATTCTCTCACACAAGCTACACTGCATCTTCAATTCAGTTGCATGTGGCCGTTGTGAACAAAGGTGATGTTTCTCACTCTTGAAAACACTGACAGGTAGGCAGTATTCCCTTACCCAGCAAACTCAGTTCACAATGCAAAGCAAGTTGCTCGACCCTCTTCCTTCTAACATGAAAGATTTTCTTAGAAGCACTACAATGTTTCTCCACTCACTTGAAAGGGGCTATTAGGCACAAAGCTGATATGCCTCTCACATGAAAAAGCTGAGAGTTAGGCAGTATTCCTTTAAACAGCAAGCTGAAATCAACTGCAAAACAAGGTTCTATGCCCTCTTGCTTCAAACATTAATGATTCTCTCACAGAAGCTACACTGCATCTTCCTTCAAGTTGTATGGGTCCATTTTCAACAAAGGGAATGTTTCTCATGCTTGAAAACACTGAGAGGTAGGCAGTATTCCTTGAAACAGCAAACTCAATTCAAACTGCAAAACAAGGTGCTAGCCCCTCTTGCTTCAAACATGAATGATTCTCTCACCGAAGCTACCCTGCATCTTCCTTTCAATTGTATGGGCCATTTTCACAAAGGTAATGTTTCTCATTCTTGAAATCACTGAGAGGTAGGCACTATTCCCTTATACAGCAAACTCAATTCACATTGCTCTGCAAACTGCTAGGCCCTCTTCCTTCTAACATGACAGATTTTATGAGAACTAGAGTGTTTCTCCACTCACTCAAAAGGGGCTCTTTGGCTCAAAGTTGATGTTCATCACCCAGGAAAAAGCTGAGATTTAGGCAGAATTCCTTGAGACAGCAAACTCAATTCCAACTGCAAAACAAGGTGCTAGCCCCTCTTGCCTCAAACATGAAGGATTCTCTCACAGAAGCTACACTGCATCTTCCTTTCAGTTGTATGGGGCCATTTTCAGCAAAAGTAATGTTTCTCATTCTTGAAATCACTGAGAGGTAGACACTATTCCGTTACACAGCAAACTCAGTTCACATTGCTATGCCCACTGCTAGACCCTCTTCCTTCTAACATGAAAGATTGTATTAGAACTAGAGTGTTTCTCCACTCACTTGAAAGGGGCTCTTTGGCTCAAAGTTGATGTTCCTCACCCACAAAAACGCTGAGACTTAGGCAGTGTTCCTTTCCAAAGCCAACTCAGTTCACAATGCTAAACAAGGGGGTAGACCTTCTTGCTTCTAACTTTAATGTGTCTCTTTCAAGAGCTACAGTGCTCCTGCCATTCACTATAAAGGGGTCATTTTGCAGAAAGTTGATGATCCAGAACCGTGATAACACTAAGGGATATGCAGAAGCCTTTTAAAATGTTAACTGAATTCACAATACTAAACAAGTTGCTAGATCTTCTTGCTTCTAAAATTAATGGTTCTCTAACAAGACCAACAGTGCTCCTTTCATTCACTTGTATTGTCATTCATGGAAACACTGAGAGGTAGGCATTGTTCTTTTCAACAGCAAGCTCCATTCACAATGCTAAGCAGGCTGCTAGACCTTCTTCCTCCTAACATTAGTGGTTTTCTTCGAAGAGCTACAGTGCTTCTATACTCACTTGAATTTGGCTATTTGGCACAAAGTTGATGTTCCTCACCCATGAAAACACTGAGAGGTAGGCAGTATTGCTTTAAACAGGAAACTCAAATCCAACTGCAAAACAAGGTTTTAGGCCCTCTTGCTCCAAACATGAATGATTCTCTCACAGAACGTACACGGCATCTTCCTTTCAGTTGTATGGGGCCATTTTCAGCAAAGGTAAAGTTTCTCATTCTTGAAAACACTGAGAGGTAGGCACTGTTTCCTTATACAGCAAACTCAGTTCACAATGCTAAGCAAACTGCTAGACTCTCTTCCTTCTAACATGAAAGATTTTATTCGAACTAGAGTGTTTCTCCACTCACTTGAAAGGGCCTATTTGGCTCAAAGTTGATGTTCCTCACCCATGAAGAAGCTCACAGTTAGGCAGTATGCCTTGAGACAGCAAACTCAATTCAAAGTGCAAAACAAGTTTCTAGGCCCTCTTACTTCAAACATGAATGATTCTCTCACAGAAGCTACACTGCATCGTCCTTTCAGTTGTATGGGGCCATTTTCAACAAAGGTAATGTTTCTCATTCTTGACAACACTGAGAGGTAGGCAGTATTCCTTGAAACAGCCAACTCAATTCAAACTTCAAAACAAGGGGCTAGCCCCTCTTGCTTCAAGTATTATTGATTCTCTCACACCACCTACACTCCATCTTCTATTCAGTTGTATTGGGCCATTGTGAACAAATGTGATGTTTCTCACTCTTGAAAACACTGAGAGGTACGCAGTATTCCCTTCCACAGCAAACTCAGTTCACAGTGCAAAGCAAGCTGCTAGACCCTCTTCTTTCTAACGTGAAAGGTTTTCTTAGAAGAACTACAATGTTTCTCCACTCACTTGAAAGGGGCTATTAGGCACAAAGTTGATGTTGTTCACCCATGAAAATGCTGAGAGGTAGGCAGTATTCCTTTAAACAGCAAACTCAAATCAAACTGCAAAACAAGATCCTAGGCCCTCTTGCTTCAAACATGAATAATTCTCTCACAGAAGCTACACTGCATCTTCCTTCCAGTTGTATCGGGCCATTTTCAACAAAGGGAATGTTTCTCATTCTTGAAAACACTGAGAGCTAGCCAGTATTCCCTTACACAGCCAACTCAGTTCACAATACTAAGCAAACTGCTAGACCCTTTTCCTTCTAACATGAAAGATTTTCTTAGAAGCACTACAGTGTTTCTCCACTCATTGAAATGGGTATTAGGTACAAAGTTGATGTTCTTCACCCTTGAAAACACTGAGAGGTAGGCAGTATTCCTTTACACAGCAAACTCAAATCAAACTGCAAAACAAGGTGCTAGCCCCTCTTTCTTCAAACATTACTGATTCTCTCACACAAGCTACACTGCATCTTCAATTCAGTTGCATGTGGCCGTTGTGAACAAAGGTGATGTTTCTCACTCTTGAAAACACTGACAGGTAGGCAGTATTCCCTTACCCAGCAAACTCAGTTCACAATGCAAAGCAAGTTGCTCGACCCTCTTCCTTCTAACATGAAAGATTTTCTTAGAAGCACTACAATGTTTCTCCACTCACTTGAAAGGGGCTATTAGGCACAAAGCTGATATGCCTCTCACATGAAAAAGCTGAGAGTTAGGCAGTATTCCTTTAAACAGCAAGCTGAAATCAACTGCAAAACAAGGTTCTATGCCCTCTTGCTTCAAACATTAATGATTCTCTCACAGAAGCTACACTGCATCTTCCTTCAAGTTGTATGGGTCCATTTTCAACAAAGGGAATGTTTCTCATGCTTGAAAACACTGAGAGGTAGGCAGTATTCCTTGAAACAGCAAACTCAATTCAAACTGCAAAACAAGGTGCTAGCCCCTCTTGCTTCAAACATGAATGATTCTCTCACCGAAGCTACCCTGCATCTTCCTTTCAATTGTATGGGCCATTTTCACAAAGGTAATGTTTCTCATTCTTGAAATCACTGAGAGGTAGGCACTATTCCCTTATACAGCAAACTCAATTCACATTGCTCTGCAAACTGCTAGGCCCTCTTCCTTCTAACATGACAGATTTTATGAGAACTAGAGTGTTTCTCCACTCACTCAAAAGGGGCTCTTTGGCTCAAAGTTGATGTTCATCACCCAGGAAAAAGCTGAGATTTAGGCAGAATTCCTTGAGACAGCAAACTCAATTCCAACTGCAAAACAAGGTGCTAGCCCCTCTTGCCTCAAACATGAAGGATTCTCTCACAGAAGCTACACTGCATCTTCCTTTCAGTTGTATGGGGCCATTTTCAGCAAAAGTAATGTTTCTCATTCTTGAAATCACTGAGAGGTAGACACTATTCCGTTACACAGCAAACTCAGTTCACATTGCTATGCCCACTGCTAGACCCTCTTCCTTCTAACATGAAAGATTGTATTAGAACTAGAGTGTTTCTCCACTCACTTGAAAGGGGCTCTTTGGCTCAAAGTTGATGTTCCTCACCCACAAAAACGCTGAGACTTAGGCAGTGTTCCTTTCCAAAGCCAACTCAGTTCACAATGCTAAACAAGGGGGTAGACCTTCTTGCTTCTAACTTTAATGTGTCTCTTTCAAGAGCTACAGTGCTCCTGCCATTCACTATAAAGGGGTCATTTTGCAGAAAGTTGATGATCCAGAACCGTGATAACACTAAGGGATATGCAGAGGCCTTTTAAAATGTTAACTGAATTCACAATACTAAACAACTTGCTAGATCTTCTTGCTTCTAAAATTAATGGTTCTCTAACAAGACCAACAGTGCTCCTTTCATTCACTTGTATTGTCATTCATGGAAACACTGAGAGGTAGGCATTGTTCTTTTCAACAGCAAGCTCCATTCACAATGCTAAGCAGGCTGCTAGACCTTCTTCCTCCTAACATTAGTGGTTTTCTTCGAAGAGCTACAGTGCTTCTATACTCACTTGAATTTGGCTATTTGGCACAAAGTTGATGTTCCTCACCCATGAAAACACTGAGAGGTAGGCAGTATTGCTTTAAACAGGAAACTCAAATCCAACTGCAAAACAAGGTTTTAGGCCCTCTTGCTCCAAACATGAATGATTCTCTCACAGAACGTACACGGCATCTTCCTTTCAGTTGTATGGGGCCGTTTTCAGCAAAGGTAAAGTTTCTCATTCTTGAAAACACTGAGAGGTAGGCACTGTTTCCTTATACAGCAAACTCAGTTCACAATGCTGAGCAAACTGCTAGACTCTCTTCCTTCTAACATGAAAGATTTTATTCGAACTAGAGTGTTTCTCCACTCACTTGAAAGGGCCTATTTGGCTCAAAGTTGATGTTCCTCACCCATGAAGAAGCTCACAGTTAGGCAGTATGCCTTGAGACAGCAAACTCAATTCAAAGGGCAAAACAAGTTTCTAGGCCCTCTTACTTCAAACATGAATGATTCTCTCACAGAAGCTACACTGCATCGTCCTTTCAGTTGTATGGGGCCATTTTCAACAAAGGTAATGTTTCTCATTCTTGACAACACTGAGAGGTAGGCAGTATTCCTTGAAACAGCCAACTCAATTCAAACTTCAAAACAAGGGGCTAGCCCCTCTTGCTTCAAGTATTATTGATTCTCTCACACCACCTACACTCCATCTTCTATTCAGTTGTATTGGGCCATTGTGAACAAATGTGATGTTTCTCACTCTTGAAAACACTGAGAGGTACGCAGTATTCCCTTCCACAGCAAACTCAGTTCACAGTGCAAAGCAAGCTGCTAGACCCTCTTCTTTCTAACGTGAAAGGTTTTCTTAGAAGAACTACAATGTTTCTCCACTCACTTGAAAGGGGCTATTAGGCACAAAGTTGATGTTCCTCACCCATGAAAATGCTGAGAGGTAGGCAGTATTCCTTTAAACAGCAAACTCAAATCAAACTGCAAAACAAGATCCTAGGCCCTCTTGCTTCAAACATGAATAATTCTCTCACAGAAGCTACACTGCATCTTCCTTCCAGTTGTATCGGGCCATTTTCAACAAAGGGAATGTTTCTCATTCTTGAAAACACTGAGAGCTAGCCAGTATTCCCTTACACAGCCAACTCAGTTCACACTACTAAGCAAACTGCTAGACCCTTTTCCTTCTAACATGAAAGATTTTCTTAGAAGCACTACACTGTTTCTCCACTCATTGAAATGGGTATTAGGTACAAAGTTGATGTTCTTCACCCTTGAAAACACTGAGAGGTAGGCAGTATTCCTTTACACAGCAAACTCAAATCAAACTGCAAAACAAGGTGCTAGCCCCTCTTTCTTCAAACATTACTGATTCTCTCACACAAGCTACACTGCATCTTCAATTCAGTTGCATGTGGCCGTTGTGAGCAAAGGTGATGTTTCTCACTCTTGAAAACACTGACAGGTAGGCAGTATTCCCTTACACAGCAAACTCAGTTCACAATGCAAAGCAAGTTGCTCGACCCTCTTCCTTCTAACATGAAAGATTTTCTTAGAAGCACTACAATGTTTCTCCACTCACTTGAAAGGGGCTATTAGGCACAAAGCTGATATGCCTCTCACATGAAAAAGCTGAGAGTTAGGCAGTATTCCTTTAAACAGCAAGCTGAAATCAACTGCAAAACAAGGTTCTATGCCCTCTTGCTTCAAACATTAATGATTCTCTCACAGAAGCTACACTGCATCTTCCTTCAAGTTGTATGGGTCCATTTTCAACAAAGGGAATGTTTCTCATGCTTGAAAACACTGAGAGGTAGGCAGTATTCCTTGAAACAGCAAACTCAATTCAAACTGCAAAACAAGGTTCTAGCCCCTCTTGCTTCAAACATGAATGATTCTCTCACCGAAGCTACCCTGCATCTTCCTTTCAATTGTATGGGCCATTTTCACAAAGGTAATGTTTCTCATTCTTGAAATCACTGAGAGGTAGGCACTATTCCCTTATACAGCAAACTCAATTCACATTGCTCTGCAAACTGCTAGGCCCTCTTCCTTCTAACATGACAGATTTTATGAGAACTAGAGTGTTTCTCCACTCACTCAAAAGGGGCTCTTTGGCTCAAAGTTGATGTTCATCACCCAGGAAAAAGCTGAGATTTAGGCAGAATTCCTTGAGACAGCAAACTCAATTCCAACTGCAAAACAAGGTGCTAGCCCCTCTTGCCTCAAACATGAAGGATTCTCTCACAGAAGCTACACTGCATCTTCCTTTCAGTTGTATGGGGCCATTTTCAGCAAAAGTAATGTTTCTCATTCTTGAAATCACTGAGAGGTAGACACTATTCCGTTACACAGCAAACTCAGTTCACATTGCTATGCCCACTGCTAGACCCTCTTCCTTCTAACATGAAAGATTGTATTAGAACTAGAGTGTTTCTCCACTCACTTGAAAGGGGCTCTTTGGCTCAAAGTTGATGTTCCTCACCCACAAAAACGCTGAGACTTAGGCAGTGTTCCTTTCCAAAGCCAACTCAGTTCACAATGCTAAACAAGGGGGTAGACCTTCTTGCTTCTAACTTTAATGTGTCTCTTTCAAGAGCTACAGTGCTCCTGCCATTCACTATAAAGGGGTCATTTTGCAGAAAGTTGATGATCCAGAACCGTGATAACACTAAGGGATATGCAGAAGCCTTTTAAAATGTTAACTGAATTCACAATACTAAACAAGTTGCTAGATCTTCTTGCTTCTAAAATTAATGGTTCTCTAACAAGACCAACAGTGCTCCTTTCATTCACTTGTATTGTCATTCATGGAAACACTGAGAGGTAGGCATTGTTCTTTTCAACAGCAAGCTCCATTCACAATGCTAAGCAGGCTGCTAGACCTTCTTCCTCCTAACATTAGTGGTTTTCTTCGAAGAGCTACAGTGCTTCTATACTCACTTGAATTTGGCTATTTGGCACAAAGTTGATGTTCCTCACCCATGAAAACACTGAGAGGTAGGCAGTATTGCTTTAAACAGGAAACTCAAATCCAACTGCAAAACAAGGTTTTAGGCCCTCTTGCTCCAAACATGAATGATTCTCTCACAGAACGTACACGGCATCTTCCTTTCAGTTGTATGGGGCCGTTTTCAGCAAAGGTAAAGTTTCTCATTCTTGAAAACACTGAGAGGTAGGCACTGTTTCCTTATACAGCAAACTCAGTTCACAATGCTGAGCAAACTGCTAGACTCTCTTCCTTCTAACATGAAAGATTTTATTCGAACTAGAGTGTTTCTCCACTCACTTGAAAGGGCCTATTTGGCTCAAAGTTGATGTTCCTCACCCATGAAGAAGCTCACAGTTAGGCAGTATGCCTTGAGACAGCAAACTCAATTCAAAGTGCAAAACAAGTTTCTAGGCCCTCTTACTTCAAACATGAATGATTCTCTCACAGAAGCTACACTGCATCGTCCTTTCAGTTGTATGGGGCCATTTTCAACAAAGGTAATGTTTCTCATTCTTGACAACACTGACAGGTAGGCAGTATTCCTTGAAACAGCCAACTCAATTCAAACTTCAAAACAAGGGGCTAGCCCCTCTTGCTTCAAGTATTATTGATTCTCTCACACCACCTACACTCCATCTTCTATTCAGTTGTATTGGGCCATTGTGAACAAATGTGATGTTTCTCACTCTTGAAAACACTGAGAGGTACGCAGTATTCCCTTCCACAGCAAACTCAGTTCACAGTGCAAAGCAAGCTGCTAGACCCTCTTCTTTCTAACGTGAAAGGTTTTCTTAGAAGAACTACAATGTTTCTCCACTCACTTGAAAGGGGCTATTAGGCACAAAGTTGATGTTCCTCACCCATGAAAATGCTGAGAGGTAGGCAGTATTCCTTTAAACAGCAAACTCAAATCAAACTGCAAAACAAGATAATAGGCCCTCTTGCTTCAAACATGAATAATTCTCTCACAGAAGCTACACTGCATCTTCCTTCCAGTTGTATCGGGCCATTTTCAACAAAGGGAATGTTTCTCATTCTTGAAAACACTGAGAGCTAGCCAGTATTCCCTTACACAGCCAACTCAGTTCACACTACTAAGCAAACTGCTAGACCCTTTTCCTTCTAACATGAAAGATTTTCTTAGAAGCACTACACTGTTTCTCCACTCATTGAAATGGGTATTAGGTACAAAGTTGATGTTCTTCACCCTTGAAAACACTGAGAGGTAGGCAGTATTCCTTTACACAGCAAACTCAAATCAAACTGCAAAACAAGGTGCTAGCCCCTCTTTCTTCAAACATTACTGATTCTCTCACACAAGCTACACTGCATCTTCAATTCAGTTGCATGTGGCCGTTGTGAACAAAGGTGATGTTTCTCACTCTTGAAAACACTGACAGGTAGGCAGTATTCCCTTACCCAGCAAACTCAGTTCACAATGCAAAGCAAGTTGCTCGACCCTCTTCCTTCTAACATGAAAGATTTTCTTAGAAGCACTACAATGTTTCTCCACTCACTTGAAAGGGGCTATTAGGCACAAAGCTGATATGCCTCTCACATGAAAAAGCTGAGAGTTAGGCAGTATTCCTTTAAACAGCAAGCTGAAATCAACTGCAAAACAAGGTTCTATGCCCTCTTGCTTCAAACATTAATGATTCTCTCACAGAAGCTACACTGCATCTTCCTTCAAGTTGTATGGGTCCATTTTCAACAAAGGGAATGTTTCTCATGCTTGAAAACACTGAGAGGTAGGCAGTATTCCTTGAAACAGCAAACTCAATTCAAACTGCAAAACAAGGTGCTAGCCCCTCTTGCTTCAAACATGAATGATTCTCTCACCGAAGCTACCCTGCATCTTCCTTTCAATTGTATGGGCCATTTTCACAAAGGTAATGTTTCTCATTCTTGAAATCACTGAGAGGTAGGCACTATTCCCTTATACAGCAAACTCAATTCACATTGCTCTGCAAACTGCTAGGCCCTCTTCCTTCTAACATGACAGATTTTATGAGAACTAGAGTGTTTCTCCACTCACTCAAAAGGGGCTCTTTGGCTCAAAGTTGATGTTCATCACCCAGGAAAAAGCTGAGATTTAGGCAGAATTCCTTGAGACAGCAAACTCAATTCCAACTGCAAAACAAGGTGCTAGCCCCTCTTGCCTCAAACATGAAGGATTCTCTCACAGAAGCTACACTGCATCTTCCTTTCAGTTGTATGGGGCCATTTTCAGCAAAAGTAATGTTTCTCATTCTTGAAATCACTGAGAGGTAGACACTATTCCGTTACACAGCAAACTCAGTTCACATTGCTATGCCCACTGCTAGACCCTCTTCCTTCTAACATGAAAGATTGTATTAGAACTAGAGTGTTTCTCCACTC